>NC_026008.2:33467659-33798601 GCF_000442705.2 Elaeis guineensis
CAAGCTTCCAAAGATCGACCTCCATAAGCCCAAGCTTTCAAAAAGCCAAGCTTCCAAAAGCTACTTTTAAAAAGTCGAGCTTCCAAAGGCCGACCTCCATAAGGTCGATCTTCCAAAAAGAAGAGCTCTTAAAGGCCGACCTCCGAAAGGCCGAGCTTCCCAAAAGCCCAGCTCCCAAAGGCCAAAGTAAAAAGATTAATTTGAGAATGCCAACCTGAGAGAGCTGATTAAGAGGCAAATTAACTGAAACAGGAAAATATGACTCTAATCACCTATTATTCTCTTTATTATTATTCTGAAGTCCGACCTAACATAGAAAATGGAGGGCCCATCTAGAGCCGATTTGGTGAGTTCTTTCATTCTTTATATGTAGATCTGCAGCATAAATTTTCAAACACATACTCCTCGGCTACGATCGAGGATTGAAATGTGTTCTCCATGCGGCTCTCCAAACACATGCTCCTCGACTATGGTCGAGGATCAGAACGTGTTCTTCATATGGCTCTCCAAATATGTGCTCCTCAACTACGATCGAGGATTGAAACGTATTCTCCATATGGTTCTCCAAACATGCGCTCCTCGATTATAATCAAGGATCGGATCGAACATGTTCTTTATGCAGCTCTCCAAATATACACTCCTCGGCTACGGTCAAAGATCGGAACATATTCTTTGTGCGGCTCTTCAAACACATGCTCCTCAGCTAAGGTCGAAGATTGGAATGTATTCTCTATGCTGCTCTCCAAATATGTGCTCCTCGATTATGATCGAGGATCGAAATATGTTCTCCATGTGGCCTCTAAACACGCGCTCCTCGGCTATGGTTGAGGATTGGAATCAGAATGTGTTCTCCATGCGGCCTCCAAACACGCACTCCTCGGCTATGGCTGAAAATCAAAATCGAAATGTATTCTCCATGTAGCTCTCCAAACACGCACTCCTCTACTATGATTGAGGATTGAAATGTGTTCTCCATGCGGCTCTCCAAACACGCATCCCTCGACTAGAGCCAAGGATAGAACGTGTTCTTCATATGGTTCTCTAAATATGCACTTCTCGACTACGGTTGAAGATTGGAATGTGTTCTTCATGCAGTTCTCCAAATATACACTTCTTATCCTTGGACAAGCTAAGCGGGACACATCTCTTCCAAAGTTCTCCAATATGAACTTCTCATCCATAGACGAGTTGAGTAGAACCCATGACTCCAAAGTTCATCAAATGACTCTCCTCATCCATAAATAAGCTGAGTAGAGCCTGATGATTCGACCCTGATCTCATGTTTATACTCTACTCTATTTGACCGATCTTAGCACAAGCTCGGGCTCGAGAGTGGGGGACATCTATTGTGGATTACCACTTCGATCTCGATCAATCGTATTCTCAATTTCGATCGAGGATCATTGGAGTTCGGACCTAGGCTTTAATCCAAGTATTTGGCTTCAAACCTCGACTAAGGATAAGGTACAATATAGTCAACCTCGGGAAGAGGCAGTAACCCTAGTGGGAAAAGACTATCAATCTCATGGCTCTGAAAACTCCAGATTTGAAGACAGTTCACTTCAGGACACTGATCTTCAACACATCAACGGTGGATAGCTCGATGAGATCAGCCTCGACCTTGGACTGGTACTCTCTTCATTCGATCTATTAGAAGCTCGACCTCGAGAGTGGGGGGCATCTATTGTAGATCTATACTTTGACCTCGGCTAACATATTCTCAGTATGACCGAGCTATAGGAGTAATGCTTATTAGATCATAAGTATGCGATGGGTATGAAGATCACTAGGCACGATCTACTAAATTGGCAGTAGTTCTTACCTCTCAGCCTAATCCTGATTCACCTCATACTTGGCCGACCTACAGCTCATACTCGATCGATCTACTACAGTGGCTCATACTCGACTGACCTATAGCTCATACATGGCCGATCTACTATAGTAGCTCATACTCGATCGACCTACTGCTTATACTTGGCCAACCTATAGCTCATACTTGGTCGACCTATAGCTTATACTCGATCGATCTACTATAGTAGCTCATACTCGACCGACCTATGGCTCATACATGGCTGATCTACTACAGTAGCTCATACTCGACCGACTTATAGCTCATACATGGCCGATCTACTATAGCTCATATATGGCCGATCTATGTTCTCCTCATCCATGGCCGATCTATGATAACTCATCTATTGCTGATCCATGTTCTCTACCGACAAATCCGTCCTTCCTCCAAATTGAAAAAATTCAGATAACGTAGAATTTCTCTATGATCAAATCTTCCGTAAAAGGAAAGTCCTTCTCCGAATCTATCTGTATGTTGAATCCAAAATTGCCAAGACTCTGAGACGGATACGACTCAAACTCCTCTCCTATAATTTAAAGGCTCTAGGATCCTCCAAGATACACAATCAATCGACTTCTAACTCTCTCCTCTCATCGTTCTCCATTTTCTGACTTGAGCGTCGGAGGGTCTACACCAGAGTCATCTCCCCTGATGTGGACTTATTTTGCAGGTGCTCGGACGAAGCCCCAGTGGTGGATTCACCTCAGCTACATCTACCTCGGCATCTGACCTCAGGTAGGGAGATTGGCAGCAACAATATTAAAAAAGGATAACATAAAATAGTGGTAATGTACTAGATTATAGCACAATAAGACAATTAGTTTTAATTATATGTAGCTAATACTCGCAAACAGTTCTATATGAATATTATGCATATGTATTTGTTTCTATTATGAAATCATTATGGCCAAGATCTGATCAAGAGCTAGATGTCCTTATCAGGTTTGCATCCATTGAGACCCATAGTGCCAAAAGTAATATTTAAACGAGTGTTTTATAAGAATAGAATGGGATTCAACTGTTTTATATCATTGAGTGGCTCTGAAAATAAGAAACGGAGGCCCAGTCAGCTAGTGTTTCCGAATATGTTGCCAAGTTTCAATGCATGAGATATATACATTCTGCAACATTGGGAGCAATGCATCCTACTTACCAAATAATTAGGTAAAAGTTATTTTTGGGTGATTGGATAAGAAGGATGACATTCCCATGAGAAATGGGAGCGTTGTGATGCGGAATGTTGATTCAGTGTGTGAACTAGTGGGGCTTGTGCTTGTTTTGGCAAACAAATGCAAGGATCCCCGTAGACTCCATCCATTTAAGCCCTAATATTTTTGCCAAGTCCATGATCCAACTTTAATCAAATCCAATCATAAATATCATAATCAGCCTATAATCAAATTCAAAAGTGCTCGCACTACAATATGCCATTGTTATACATGGGCTATAAGCTAGGCTTGCTCTAATACTATTTATAAGGATTCGGAACCTCATAGAAAGTGTGATGGCCTAGTCCAATTGGACCAGCCCATTAGAAATCAATCCAAACCCCACTCAAAAAAAAGAAACGAGAACAAAATAATAATAATAATAACGACTCCCGTTGGGAGTCTTCTTCCACACAAATTCATCAGAGAGGAAGCCGATTCTGAGGACTAACCGACCTTCCTTCTGTCTTATAATCTTCCCCTTCTCCTCCAAAGGAATCCATGATGAACACTAACCCTCCTCTTTTATTCCTTCTCTCCAACGAATCTGGGATGAAGTCGGAGTCCTGAGGTGGCTAGGACCCTAAGACTCTTTATAAAAGGAACCCACGACCCCCGATGGCTCACCATCGGCGAACATCAAGCTTCTTCTCCCGCTTTTCTCCCATTGAAGTTGTGGCCTCCCATGCTTGTGCCCATTGGAAATTGAAACCAAGACACCTTTGGAGCGAAGGAAAGGCTTTGATCTCACATCCTTTCTCTCCTCTCCTTCTTTCTTTGGCCGTGCACACCACCATCAGCCATTAGTTTCATCGAAAAATCATGAAAACAAAATTCCCTATTTTAGTCGAGCTTTTTTTTTTCTTTTTTTGGCTATCAGTGCCTTCATCCCTTAATGTTGAAGCTCTGGTTGGGTCATCAAGCTCTCTACCATCTTTTCTGGAGGTCATAGCTGTCGATGATCGGCCAATGACTAGTGAAATACAAAAAAAGAATTGAATCTTAATTTTTCATATTTTTTCATGATTTTTTTGACCAGTTGGTCACCATCGTCGGCCTTCCACCACTATCCATCATCAGCCACCTACCACCGCCGCTAATGCGGGTCTTCCAACCATGAACTGCTGGTCCCTTTGCTCCCCTATTTGGCCAAGAAAAGGAAGAAAAAAAGAAAAAAAAGAGAGGAGAAGAAAAGGAAACAAAAGAAAAGAAAAAAAAAAGAGAGAAGAGTTCTCTCTCTTATCTCTCTCTCTCTCCTATCTCTTGGGATTTTCTCCCTCTAATCTCTCTCTTTCTCTATCTGATCTATGAATCTTAGTACGAATCTGAGATGAAAATAAAATGATCAAAAATCGCTTCAATATTGATGCAGCTTGTCGAACCAATTATTCCAGCCATATCTAGTATCTTTGAAACCCACTATTAATAAATTTTGTTGATCGATCTTGGTCTTGATCTAATCTGTGCTTTATGATTTTTTGATTGAATCACTTAGATCTGATCCTAGGCTAGAAGGTCCTGCATTGCCTTAGTTTCCAAACAACCTGTTGGACTAACCATCCAACCTATAGTTTTTTCTTTATGATTGAATTTATCGAATAAAAAATAATTATATTTTTAATATACTAAATAGGCTTGATAAATTCATTGAGTGGAGTTTGAAGGGCTAGGATGGAAGAGGTAAGTAACCCTGACTCTTCTTACTTATTTTTGAATTATCAATTATTTTATTATAAAAAAATTATTCTATGTTTTCATAAAATAAGGATCGAGTAAATATATATTATGATACTCATAATTTATCATAAAATAGTGATTCTATGAATATTTAATATGAATGACTTTTTATGAAATATAAACTCCATATTTATGAAATTTATGTTTTATCATAACAAGATTGATTTCATAATTATTTTATTGTTAAAAATTATTTATAGACCATGAGCTCAATAAAATTATATAGCACCTTTTTTATGCATGATTTTAAAAAATATGATTCGATGAAGTGTGATCTAAGAATGCTTATTTTAAGAAATATGATAAAAAGCTCTTAAAGAATTACTACAAAAAATATGATTTTTAGCAATGAAATTTTAACGATAAATTTTCTTTTATCGTAAATAAGTATGTTTTTACAATAAAAAAAATTTTATTATCAAAAATTAAGTATTTGCAACGAAAAAAAATTTTGTCACAAAAAGTTATATCTTTTGCGAAGAAATTATAATTTTCGTTGCTAGAAATAAATTTTTAGCAATAAATTTTTTTTTATCACTAGAGTTTTATTTTTTTATGATAAAGTAATTTTTTCATCATCAAAAATAAAATTATTTGTGATGAAAAAAATTTTTGATGCTAAAGATTAGATTATTTGCGATGAAATAGTTTTCATTGCAAAAAATATAATTTTTATGAATAAATTTTTTATATTTGATGATAAAAATATTTCATCACTAAATATTATTTTATTGAAAAAAATTAAAATTTTTATAATAAAATTTTAATTTTTATTGCTAGAAGTATATTTTTAACGATGAATTTTTTTTCATCGCTAGAGTTTTATTTTTTTACAATGAAATAAATTTTTTATCATCAAAAATAAAATTATTTGTGATAAAATAAAATTTTCATCATTAAAAATTAATCATTTGCGATGAAAAATTTTTTATTGCAAAAAATAGTTTTTGTGATATAATTTTTATTTTTGACGATAAAATTATTTCATCGCTAAAGATTGTTTTGTTCGTAAAAAAAAATTATTTTAGGGCAAAATTTTGCCCCAAAATGTGAGAGAGACCCTCTCAGTGTCCCACGCAGCCGACATGCCTATCCCTCCTCGATCGAGCTCGACACCGACCATCGTCCTCCCTCTCCGATTGAGCATGCCACCGATCAGCATCCTCCCTCCATGCCATCGTGCCGATCGAGTCGCCCTCTCGCTCTCTCTCACCATCGCTATCGATCCTCTTCCTCCATCCCTCCCCGATCGAGCTCGACACTGGCCATTGTCCTCCCTCTTCGATCGAGTGCACCACCGATCGGGTTGAAGCCCTCCTCGATCGGCATCCTCCCTCCATGTCACCGTGTCGGTCCCTCTCGCTCTCTCACATCGCCGCCACCAGTCCTCTTCGTCCCTCCCCGATCGAGCTTGGCACCGACCGTCGTCCTCCCTCCCTGATCGAGCGCACCACCGACTGGTTTGAAGCCTTCCCCGATCAGCATCCTCCCTCCATGCCATCGTGCCAGCCGTCGTCCTTCCTCCTTGCCACCATGCTGGCCATCGTCCTCCCTCTCCGATCGAGCGTGCCATCGGCCAATTTGAAGCCCTCCCCGATCGAGGCCACCATCGTCATCCTCCCTCCACCACCGCCATTGTCCCCAAAAAAATTATTTATGATAAAATAAATTTTCATTACTAAAAATTAATCATTTACGATGAAAAATTTTTTGTTACAAAAAATATAATTTTTTACGATAAAATTTTTATATTTGACGATAAAATTATTTCATCGATAAAGATTGTTTAGTATAAAAAAAATTATTGTTTTAGGATAAAATTTTGCCCCAAAATGCGAGAACTGATCCCTCTCTTTGCCCACGCTGCTGACACCTTGCTCCCTCCCCAGTCGAGCTCGACACCGGTGGTCGTCCTTCCTCATCAGTCCCTCCTCGATCGCCATCCTCCCTCCACGCCACCGTGCCGGCCGTCGCCCATCTCTCCCTCGCTCTCTCACGTCGCCGCCATCGGTCGTGTTCCTCCCTCTCTGGTCGAGCTCGGCATCGGATGTCATCCTCCCTCCCTGGTTGAGCGCACCACTGATCGGGTTGAAGCCCTTTCTAGTTGGCATCCTCCCTCCATGCCACTATGCTGGCCGTCACCCCTCTCTCTCAGTCACTCTCTCACGCCGCTGCCATCGTACCGATCTTGTTCCTCCCTTCCCAGTCGAGCTTGGCACCATCATCCTCCCTCCCTACTCGAGTGCGCCGTCACCGTCATCCTCCCTCCGCCACCGCCAGTGTTTGCTTCACCGATTTCTTCCTCTCCCTCCCTCACTCTCTCTCTCTCTCTCCCTTTCTCCCTCTCTTATAGTTGCTCCTTTCCTTAGGGTCGTCGCTGTCGCCATGCCCCCTCGCTGTCGTGGTGCCACCGCCGCCGTCGCCATTGCCGTCGTTACACAACCATTGGTACCCATCTCTCTCTCTCTATGGAATTCACGGGAGAGTTGAAGATCAGACCATTTTTTTTAATTTTTATAATTTTTGTTCTCCTTTTTTAATTGATTTTAGTCGTTAGGCTTGATTATTTGTTGTTCTACTCCGAAGCATAGTCCATGATCTGAAAATAATTTAAAAATAAAAATAATTATAATAATAATTTATTAATTATAGCATAACAAATTAATAAATCTTAAAATTTTTATTCGAGGATAGCGTGCATGAACCAATATTTATCCTTTAATAGAAAAAAATATTGGTGCTCTACACACTATCCTTGAATTGTCTTTGTGGATAATTTGGGCATGTGAATGAATTTTATATTGCATACCATGTGCTTCTACGTCTAAGAGTTTTGTTGGTATTTTTGATCATATTCTCTGGATACATAGCATAATTTTAGTATTTGTGTATTTGAAAAACTGTACCGAAATGCTGTCAAAATTTTTTTGGTGTAGAAGACATGTATTGCAATATTAAATTTTTGTATTTCTGAATGGGATAGGACCATCATCCTATAGGTAGAAGATATAAGACGTTAGTCAACTATTATTATATAAAATTGATTGTATAGTTTGCATCATAAATATGTAGGTATGGATCATGTTTGGATATCATTGCGCGATAAGTTCTGTCCCGATTATATTACGGGTGTGATGTCTTTTATAAATGTGACGTCCAATTATACTAGAGAAGATGGAAAAGCTCATTGTCCATGCCGTCGATGTAGGAATTTATTTTGGTGTACCCTATCGGACATTCAAAATTATTTATACAAACACGGTATAAATGTGACTTATAAGAGATAGACTTGTTATGATGAAGATTTGCCGACTAGCTCGAGCATGTTGTCCAGGAGTCCCATAAATCTATCATCAGTAGGTGGATCATCCAGTCGTGAAAGGCAAACACTCGGTGCAGAAGATAGAAAAATTTTAGAGGATCTCCATCCGGAGTTGTTTGAAGCAAATGTAGAAGCGAGAGCTGAACATCAGCATCTCATTCTGAGATAAGAAGCTGAAGAGGATAGTAACATGTCTGTGAATGATAGATTCGAACATCTATTAAGAGATGCACAAAGCGACGTTTATCCTGGTTGTAGGAAGTACTATCTGTTGTCCGCCGTAATAAAGTTATTACATATGAAGGTACTTGGTAAGTGGTCAAATAACTTGTTTAATTGGTTGTTCAAATTTTTGAAGGACCTACTGTCAGAGGGAGAGTTACTTCCATCAAGTCATTATGAAGCCAAAAAATTATTAAAAGGGCTCATGTTGAGGGTCGATGACTTGGGCCTACGTTGTGAAAAGATACACACATGTCCGAATGATTGTGTTCTATTTCGGAAGGATAAAAAATATCTATAAGCATGTTTGATTTATCATTCAAGCAGACGAAAAGAAAATCGTGGTAAGGATAAAAAGAAAAAAAAAATATCATGCAAGGTTTTGCGGTACTTTTTGATTACACCATGATTGCATCGATTGTTCATGTCAAGGCATACTATCTATGACATGCGATAGTATAAGGAGGAAAACAACATCGACGATGATGTCATGAGACATCCATCAGATGGAGATGCATGGAAATATTTCAATCGTGAACATCCATGGTTTGCAGCTGATTCACGAAATGTCAGGCTAGGGTTGGCAACAGACGGATTAAATCCATATAGTAATCTTAGTACTACATACAGTATGTGGCCTGTTATGATATTTTTTTATAATTTATCGTCTTGAAAGTGCATGAAATCATCTTTTAATCTACTGGCTTTGTTGATCCCGGGTCCTCATACCCTTGGAAGAGACATAGACATATTTTTAGAGCCATTGATTGAAGAGTTATAATACTTGTGGGAAGAAGGGTGCGAAACGTATGATCATGTTGCAAGAGGCATCTTTCGTATGCATGTGGCACTGCTTTGGACAGTTAATGATTTTTCTGCATATGGTGATATTTTTGGGTGGTGTACAAAAGGGTATAAAGCATGCCCAACTTGTAATGATGATATTACATCGGACCATATTCGTGGAAAGATTTATTTCACCAGCCATCGATGTTTCTTGCCGGATGATTATAGATGGAGGAGAAGTCTTAAGTTCAGTGGCAAGCATGAATGATGTGCCCAGATAAGGTTCTGGTCTATGGAAAATATTTTAAATTAGCTACCCGACCTATAAGATGTCATATTTGGTAAGGATCTGGCTAGCCAAGTAGGCGTGCGAGCAAATATCAAAAATTGGAGAAAAGGGAGTAAGTTGTTTGATCTTCTATATTGAAAAATACTTCTTCTTCGACACAATCTTGACATCATACATATTGAAAAGAACATATTTGATAATGTATTTTATACCATCCTCAATATCAAAGGAAGAATGAAGGATACCATGAAGGCTCATCTTGACTTGGAGGACATGTGGATTAGAAAGGAATTACATTTGATTCGATAGGGGGATAGGCTGGTGAAGCCATTGGCATGTTATGTATTGAATCGAACAGAGAGAAATCAATTTCTCACATATTTGAGATCAGTGAGATTTCTCGATGGATATGCCTCAAATTTCTCACATATTTTAATCATTGTAGCATCATGGCTGGTTCTGGACGTGGACGTTTACGGGGTAGACAGCAGACCCCACTTGATGATACACATCCTCACTTTAGCATTTTGTATGACAAGTCAGAGGATTTAGATGAGACTCAGCTGTCCGAGTCTACAGGGTAGACTAGTGCTCAGCCAGAGCCTGTCCAGTTGGAGGTCATGGCACTGCAGCATCATCTCCTTATAGGTACATCTCTATCAATTTATAAACTATGTATATTTTTTGTTATATATATCCATTGATAGATGATATATGTTCATTTCATGAATTTTCATATACAGAAATACAGCAGCGACGCACAGTGTGTGGTCCTAGTAGGGGCCTTGTTTTGGAGAAATATGTGCATACGTACAATGAAAAGCCAAAAGTACAGATATTTTGAGATCATCTGATGGGCACAGAGGCTAGTATTGTCGCAAATGAGATTAGTTTATATATGTAGAATCATTTTTCGTGGGCCGCCAAAAGTTTCAAGTATGTAGCCCCTTGATACCCTAATGCTCTAGTTTCTCACATCAAGGTAAGAATTAACTTCGAATGTCTTGCACATCGTTACATGATCTATATTATTTTTTGTTATATGGATAATTCTTTATTATATCAATAATTCTATATATTTGCTTTTTGTTATGATGAATGTTCATATGTGTAGGATAATATTGGCTTCGAGGATTGCACTAACAAACAAGTGATGGTATGTATTCTCAAAATGACTGCAAATAAATACAGAGATCGACGATGTAGGCTTCATAAATACTACAATGAGTTGCAGGTGAAGGAGATTGACCCTGTGACCCAGTCTTATAGAAATTGTGCTGGGTCTAGTGACGATTGGCGGCGGTTATGCGAGCATTTTGGGAGTGAGATATTTTCGGTATGTCTAGTGTTTCAAATTATTTTGATATTGTTATGTTCTTTATTAGTTATAATTGTGTGTATTTTGTAGCAACGATCAGAGGCAAATAAGGTGAATAGGAGTAAGATTGATTCTATTCACATGCAAGGAAGTACCTCTTTTGCACAGAGAATGAAGATGATGGTACGTAACTACATTTACAATTATATTTTGTAAGTTCTTATTAAATATTTATATTACTTTGATGTTCTTTTTCTTCTTTTCTTTTGTTTGAACAGAGACTATCTGGGGTTGATGCCTATGGTAAATTCTATCAAAACAAAAATGGCAAGTTTGTGACTGAGGTGAGGCAGCGTCATGTAAGTATCATTATTCTACATTTTGAATACTTTTAAAGATTTTGAAATAAATTTATGGTCTTATTTAGTTTATTGTAAAAAAAAAATATTACAATTAAGAGAACAGACGATGAGAGAGGTTGGATCTAACAGTGATGCTGGATCATAGTAGATTTGTTCGATGACAGATGATGCGATCCTGGATGCCGTCTTCGGGTGACAGCTAGGCTTTGAGCATAGCATGCGATCAAAAATATCCCGCAGTTCATCGTTCGATCGATCTGATGATGCCTCGGTGCCAGAGAAAGTTAGGACATCGATGAGCATGATGCAGGATCAAATTACTTACTGGATAAACCGTAGTCAGACGCTTGAAAGGATAGTGGCTGTGATGGTAGGATGACTCTATATCGATGTCTCCGAGTTAGCACTTCTACAGTTGCATGATGCTGCCTCTGCACAGCCATCATGACACACTTCGGGTCAGGGATCGACGTCTGGAGGAGGAAACGAGGCCAACGACTTTGATGATACATAGTTTATAGTTTTTTTAAATTTTAAATGGTGTATGAACTTGTATTTTTGTATATGACAATGATGGCTATAAAACTTATTGCTATTTAGAATTGCTATTTGAAATTTGAACATTTTTATTGTGTTAATATATTTTTATGTAAAATATGTTTGATATGAAAATTTACATTTAAATAGGTGCTTTTTTGATAAAAAATAAAAAAAATATTTTATTTTATCCATAATTTAATTTAGTAATGAAATATTAATTTCATCGTAAAAAGAAATTAAAAAATTTTGATGATTGTAAAAAATCAAATTTTCACTATATATTGTGATAAAATAATTTTCATCGCTAAAAATAATTTTTTTCATCATAATTCTATTTTTTTCATTTTTTTTAGCGATGAAATTTTTTTTCATCGTAAAAATTGCAACAAATTTTTTTTTCATCACAAAAATTGTAACAAAATTTTTTTTATTACAAAAATTATGATAATTTTTTTTTTCATTATAAAAATTACGACAAAATTTTTTTTGTTGCAAAAATTGTGATAATTTTTTTTTTCATCATAAAAATTATGATGAAATTTTTTTTATCACAAAAATTATGATGAATTTTTTTTTCATCACAAAAATTGTGAGGAAATTTTTTTTCATCTCAAAAATTATGATAAAATTTTATTTCATCACAAAAGTTGTGAGAAAATTTTTTATTTAGTCAAGATAATTAACGATAAAATTTTTTTCATCACTAAATTGGCGATGAAATTTTTTTTTCATCGCTAATTTTTGCAAAAAAAGTTCTATTTTTTATCATTAAAATTAAAAAAAATAATAATAAAAAAAAAGTCAAATGAGTAACAACTAATTTTTTATAATAAAAATATTTTTTATCATAATTTTAACGATAAAATTTTAAGCTCTTGTGATAAAAATATTTCATCGCTAATGCTGTAAACTTTTTCATCGTCCGGTTTACTGCTTTTGGTGATAAAATAAAATTTTTTCATTGCTAAAACCTTTTGCTACGAGACTTTCTTTACAAATTTTTAGCGATAATTTTTTGTCACTAATACTTTTAGCATCGAAAATTTTATCTTTAGCGACGAAAAAATTTTATCACAAAAAATCAGATTTCTTGTAGTGAACTGCATATGGCCCTGTCAGTAGATAATGATAGTTGGCATATGATTCTGTAATAGTAGTTGGTATATAATCCTATAATAGTAGTTAGTATATGACCCTACCAATGGATAATAACAGTTAGTATATGACCATACCAATGAATAATAGTAGTTGGTACACGACTCTGTCAATGGATAATAGTAGTTCGTATTTGATGATTATGACCTTATCATAGGTATAAAGTGATCTTAACATTTAGTTTGAAAAAATTATTAAGAATTATGATATGACAAAATGATAAATAATTCATGACTATATTTATAATATTAACAAGATTTATGAATTTATTTATATTATGCATTGGATACTATATTTATGTAAATTGCGTGATTTATATATATACAAGAATATCATTGATTTATGATATATTGTTATTATGAAAGTTTTTTTTTATAATGATAATCATCTTCTCTAAATAATTTATTGATGTATGTATAAACTAATACTTGATCTGAACAAGATAGTATAAGGTTTACTTACTGAGCTAGTATAGCTCATATTTTTTTTATTTTTATCTAGACGAATAAGGTTAGGAATAAAGGATGATCTAGGCTTGAAGGTCTATGCTAACGAGCTTAAAAATTTTACAGCTGAATCTTAGTTTATTAGATAATTATAGATAATTTTGAGATATGGGTTTGATATTTGATATTGGATTTCGATACTCTGAATTAATCTTGGTTTAATGAATGATAGAATTGAATCTTTATTATATTTTATTTATGATGAATTTTAATTAATTTTGACTATCAGGCTTTATGTTATCGAGGGCGATATCCCTCGATAGCATTACCGTCTTATGTTCTGAATTTAAGGCGTGACATTTTATGGTATCAGAATAAAAAGTTTGATCATGGGTAGAAAATAAGCCTAGGTTTAATCGGTAGGGTTAGGCGTAAGACAAGTATAGGGGAAGATATGGTTTAAAATTGAGTTATGCAACAAAAGTATGGTGGAAAATTATGCCTTATTTGTTATTAGAAAATGAAGATAAGCTCAGTTTTGAAAATGAAATTATTTTTTTTTAAAGGAGTTAGAATATGATGGCCTGATCCAATTGGACCAACTTATTAGAAATCAGCCCAAATCCAACCCAAAAGAAAGAAATGAGAAAAAAAAATGACGAAGACTCCTATTGGAAGTCTTCTTCCACCCAAATTCATCAGAAAGGAAGTCGATTTTCAAGAGGAATCAACTTCCTCTCCGTCCTACAAATCTTTCCCTTTCCCTCCAAAGGAATCCACGATGAACACTGGCCTTCCTCCTCTCCGATGAACTGGAATGAAGTCGAGGTCCGAGGGTGGCCGGGACCCGAGGACTCTCTATAAAAGGAACTCATGACCCCCTATGGCTCACCACTGGCAAACATCGAGCTTCTTTCTTCCTTTTTTCTTACGTTGAAACCATGGTCTCCCATAGTTGTGCCTATTGAAAATTGAAGTTGAGATGCCGTCAGAGCCAAGGTAAGGCTTTGATCTCGCATCCTCTCTCCCCTCTCCTTCTTTCTATAGCCGTGCACACCACCACCGATCATTCATTTCATCAAAAAATCATAAAAATGAAATCTCCTATTTTGACCGAGTTTTTTTCTTCTTTTTTCGGCCACCTGTGCCTTCACCCCTTAATTTCAGAGCCCTGGTTAGGTCACCAAGCTCCCTACCTTCTTCCTCGGAGGTCATAACTGTCGATGATCAATTGGTGACCGAAAAATTCATGAAGGAGATTTGATCCATGTTTTTCATATTTTTTTCATGATTTTTTTGATCAGTTGATCACCATCATTGGCCTTCCACCACTACCTGTCATTGGTTGCCTATCGCCACAGCCACTGCCGGTCTTCTGGCCATGAACCATCGGCCCCTTTCCTCCACTGTTCGACTAAGAAAAGGAAGAAAAAAAGAAAAAAAGAAGAGAAAAAAAGAAAAGAAAAGAAAAGAAAAAAAAGAGAGAGAAGAGTTCTCTACCTTGTCTCTCTTTCTCTCTCTAGGTGTTTTCTTCCTCTACTTCTTTCTCTCTCTATTTGATCCATGAACCCCAATACGAACCTGAGATGAAAATAAGATGATTCGAAATTGCTTCGATATCCATGCAGCTTGTCAAATCAATTATCCCGATCACGTCTAGTATCTTTAAAACCTACTATTAATGGATCATATTGATTGATCTTGATCTTGATTCAATCTATACTTTACTATTTCTTGATAGAGTCGCTTAAATCTGACCCTCAGCTGGAAGGCCTTGAATTTTACCCCAGTGTCCAGACAATCTATTGGACCGACCATCCAATCTATAATCTTCTTTCCTTATGTTTGAATTTATTGAATAAAAATTAATTATATTTTTAATATTTTAAATAGGTTCGATAAATTCGTCAAGTGAAGTTTAAAGGATTAGGACAGAAGAGATAAGTAACCCGATACTTCTTGCTTATTTTTGAATTATCGATTATTTTATCATAAAAAAAATTATTCTGTATTTTCATGAAATAAGGATCGAGCATATCATTATAAAACTCATGATTTATCATAAAATAGTGATTCTATGAATATTTAATTTGAATGATTTTTTATAAAATATGAATTTTATATTTATGAAATTTTTGTTTTGTTATGAAAGATTGATTTCACAATTATTTCACTATTAAAAATTATTTATAGACCATGAGCTAAAATTATATAGCATCTTTTTTATGCATGATTTAAAAAAATATGATTCGATGAAATATGATTTAAGAATACTTATTTTAAAAAATATGATAAAAGGTTCTTAGATAGCTATATATGATCCTGCCAGTAGATAATAGTAGTTGGCATATAATTCTACAATAGATAATAGTAGTTTATATATAATTCTGCCAATGGATAATAGTAGTTGGTATATAACCATGCCAACGACTAATAGTAGTTGGTATATGATTCTACCAATAGATAATAGTAATTGATAAATGACTCTGCCAATGGATAATAACAGTTAGTATTTTGATGATTATGGCCATGTCATAGATATCAAGTGATCTTAGGATTTAGTTTGAGAGAATTATTAAGAATTACGATACGACAAAATAACAAATAATTCATGACTATATCTATAAGGTTAACATGATTTATAAATTTGTTTATATTATACATTAGATATTATGTTTATGTAAATACATGATTTATGTATATGGAAGAATATCATTGATTTATAATATATTATAATTGTAAAAGTTTTATCTTACAATGATAATTATCTTTTCTAAATGATTTATCGATGCATGTATAAACTTCTGCTTGTTCCAGATAAGATAGTGTAAGATTTACTTACTAAGCTAGTATAGTTCATATCTTTTTTTTTTTTCTATCCAAATAAATAAAGTTAAAAATGAAAGATGATCCAAGCTTGAGGGTCTCTGCTAGCAAGCTTGAAGATTTTGTAACTAAATCTTAGTTATTGAATGTTTATAGTTAACTTTATAAATTTTGAGATATGAGCTTGGTAGTTGATTTTGGATTTAAATACTCAGAATCAATCTTGGTTTAATGAATGATAGAATTGAATCTTTATTATATTTTATTTATGATGGATTTTAGTTGATTTTGATTGTCAGGCTTCGTGTTATCAAAGACAGTATCCCTCGGTAGCATGATTATATTATGTCCTGAATTTGAGATGTGGCATAAAAAAATTTATTGAAAAATAATATTTTGATTTTTAGGTCTTTCATAAGTACTCAAGATCTTTTATGTACATAATCAATGACAGATTAAGCATGTGCTAGCATTGGTTTTCGTTTCAACCCAACCCACCTAAGTTGCAGCCGTGCAAACTTCCCTTTCACAAACCAACTAGACTGGGCTGGGCTCTGACATGCTTGTTGTTCTGCACTTAGACAAAATGGCCGTCTGGGCATTTCACAATGGTGATGCCCATATAAACTGACAACCTTATTCAACAAAATTTGGAAATCTTAAATGAAAGGCATCTGCACTTTGGTTCTTGCCATACATATTTAAAATGCAGCATATACCCTATTCAAAATTCATATGATCTTTTGACAAGTTATGTTCTTCAGATGAACTGTTAGTGTATACGAGTTCACCTTAAGTTGCTACTTTAAAGCCAAGGCAGTTCCGTTGTGAAAGATAGAAGCTATCCAGCTAGAGCAGAGGTTCGACAGATTTCTTTCTCTGTTCCGTCTACATCGTTGTGATCAAAACACCACAGTGTTATACAGCTGTATTTGGTTGGCAAAAACCGAATCCTGAAACATAAGGCTGGTAGATTTGGTGGGGCTAAAAGATCCGTTTTCCTTCTTTGGTTATTTTTCTGTAGTTATTTTTCTGTTAGAAGAATTAAAAGTCCAAGTACTGCAGTTCAGTGTTTGATGCAACAGTAGTTCAGTGTGTCTTTTTTAAAGGTGTCTGCGTTGGCCTCCTCTTTCACACACCATGGCAGGTAACTCATGGCTGATCAGAGATGCCTGGCTCTCTTAATCGCCAAAAGTCTAGAGCTTTCATTAAGGATGCAAGATCTTGGATTTGACACATTTACCTTTTTTGATAGGGGACCAGAGATCAGATCAGTTTGATGCTTCTGTAATCATCTGTCGGAATTCGATAAGTCTCGAAAGATTCAGCCTTAAATTTGTTCATGAAATGAATGCAACTTACTAATTTAATATTGTCTTCCAACTTGGTTTGAAGCACAACTACTTAGGATGGTCTGAAGGGAGGGGGGTTGTGTCTTTGGCACGAAAGAAGGATTCACCTTCCTTGGTGCGAATCCACCATTGGATCATGCAATGGCCTTTGGGATCTGCAGGTTGCGAAACATGCGACCTGAACCCAGTCTGAAGATCCCTTTATGGGTAAACATATTCAAATCAGATCCTTCTTGGTTTTAAGATTTGTGGGACTGCAATTTTCTCGTGGTCTAAAGAAGCTTATGATTTCTCTAGGCAATGTTTGAAGTGAATTTAACTGGCATTGGTGCTGATCAAAGTGGAATCAATTAGTTTTACTTTGTTTAGTATTTATGTCCTATGGCACACCATATACTTACATATATTATGCATTAACGTGTTTCAGACTAATTTAACCAAACTCACTTTATATTTTCAGTAAAAAAGGATCTGTGGAAGAGAGCTGCTTGTGCCTTAACAGTCTAGTCTAGATGGACCATCCTTTTGAATGCCACATAGCGACATCCAAGAATAACTGGTAGTTGTGGGTTCAAAGATTGGCACGGCCTTCTTCTGAAAAAATAAATAATCTACTCCAGAGGGTGAAAAAAAAAAAAGGCATTGCTGGTGGTCACAAAGAATTAGACTCGGAAAGAACTGGAAGTAAAATGGTAAGAATGGCAGCAACTACTATGGAGAAGGAATTGTGACAGCTTGTTATTTTGATGGAAATGGTGATGAGGAGACTCGATGTGGAGTTAACAAGAAGTTTGGGAAGCAAGCGCCGGCAACGTAGTCATGATCTTTAGTACAAGTAGCATTAATTAGTCTTACGGCCCATCACCTTGAGGGCCTTAATTTGTTCACTTATTGTGTCATTTCTCAACTAATTCTGTTTTCAGCAATATAACAATGTATTATAAGTGATCAAAAATATTTTCCAATTCCCCGTTAATTCTAGTTCCATGCATTGTCATCTGAATTATTTACATTCAACTGAATCATTCGCCTACCATTTGTAAAGAAGTAAGATCTACTAATTATCCAAGAAAAATTGTTTGTTGGGTTAGCAATCAACAGTCTGATAAACTTTTCTTCTAAGATACTTTACTTCTCAAGTACTCAAATTTTTTTAGCTAAATTTTCATAAAATTCCAGGCATTCTAATGTCAGAAAAACCTTGCAAGCTGTTCTTTGACAACAGCTGACCAACAAAGTGCGAGTATGGATCGATGGATGGGCTATATATCACAGCTCAATGTCAGCTTAATTTGAGTGTTATGAGTTGGTCGCTGGATTGTGTTCAAGGATGTCCTTCATCTCTTCTGTGGTCCTCACCTGATCACCTTCCAAAATTCGAATCTACATCATTTAATTAATTTCTGCTGCTGCTGCTATTGGGTACACTAGGCCTGTGATCATCTCTTGATGACTTAGATTGCCTTAGTACATCCAACATAAAGATCTAAGCTGAACTGTATCTCTTCCACTTCTAGCCAGCTATTACACTGGGCTTCACTAGATCATTCATTTCACAAACAATTATTAATTGCACAACACAAGAGCACTGAACTGAAATTTCCTGTCATGATTCATATTTCTTAGCATTTGTTTTTTAAAAGATCACATCTCTTCTCTGATCATGTGTCTTCTCACATGCCATGCTAGTATGTCCTACCCATTATCCAAAGATTATTGATGGAGTTCATCTGATGGGTGTTATCTGCCATAATTGTCCTTGGTCTTTAGGTTGCATGGCATGAGGTCCTCAACAAAATGCATGATAACATTTAGTACTCTCTCTCTCTCTCTCTCTCTCTGTGAGAGATGTTGAAGAAGACAAAAGTAATTGCCAGAAGACAGCTGTTGTCATGTTATAGAGGAACCTTCCTTTTTGTGAAGGAACATTGTGTCTCCAAATAGTTTCTGACAATAAATGGCGTGGTCCAACCTGGAAACAAGGAGGTCACTGAGGGGGTGGTCTGGCTCTGGAGTTGAAACCAAAAAGATAGCCATTGTTGGCTAAAAAAATCATTGGGATTTTCCTAAAGGACCCGAACCACTCCATCACCTAATTCCTCCTGGTCTGGTCTAATCTGGGTCAAACCAACAAAAAAGGGCCAGACATATCTAATATGTTGTAATATTAGTGGATGGTTGCTGGCCACTAAAGAAAAGTGGGACATGGTTGTGGGAGGCCACTAAAGCCGACCACCTCACGTGCATTCGGCTTGCACTGTAAGGAGATAGGAAGCATTGGATCATGCTACCGGATGTTCTGTTGGACTCCAACTTAGGAAAAAGTGTTATACCCTATATATACATGCCTAGTTCTTTTTTTTTTTAATAAATATATATTTTTGGGTGAGTTATGCTTATTATTTGGATCCATATTTCCTTTCAGCTGTTTATAATGCGCCAATTTGGAGCTGTCAAATGAATTGAGAGCAGATCGAACTCGGTTTAAAGCTAAAGAAATCAATCTTCAGCTAGCAAAATAAGCTTGATATTAATTTCAAGATGAGGCAAAACATGATCCTGGTCATTCTAGAATAGCTCGGTATTCTTGGATAATATTTTAATTAACCTGTTTTAGTATTTAAATTAGATAGATACCACTTTAACCTAGATTAATTCAAACTCAAAAGATTTTCTGCTCGATTTGTATTTTTTTTTTTTTTTTACCTCTGGATGGTGAGGGGAGTCCCACTCTGAAGAGAACAGGAGGTATCTGGACATCTTGGAGATTTATTAGTCGAAAACGAGATCTTTTGGAAACAAGGAGTTGCGAACATTAGGATAATATGCAAATCATTTTGATTTAAGATTATCAAATAAATTAGTTAATCTTGTATTATTAATCTTCAATTAAACTCAAAATAATTAAAACCAATTAAGCTCGATTTAAAATCTTAAAATCCAAAATGAAAATTAATTTTGAAGCAAACTGGATGACATCCAAGCTCAATTAAGCTCAAGTGGTTTACATCCCCGTTCATCCTAATTTTGCCAAGATAATATTTCAACGGATTCAAACGTCAGCTGGTCCCAACTCCGACGTTACTGCCGGTTTGCTCGTTTGAACCTTGGCGCCAAGCTGGGGAAAGCAGAAGTTAGATGGCGGGAGTTCGAAAAAGACTCCGGTCCCCTGGCCCCCGTCGTAAAACTCTGGCAAGAACCACGGGGTGGTGACGGGACTCGGGTGGGGCTCGCCTTGCGTTAGCTTTGCTTTGGTGGGAAGCAGCCGTTGGGATCCACGTCTGAGCTGTCCGCCACACGGTTCTCGTCACCGCCCTCTTTCCAGGTTTCATTACTTCGTGTCTCCTCCTGGCTCCTCGCACCTCCACAGACGGCCCTTCGGTGGCCCCAAAAGCCATCTCACCTCCGTCACTTCGCCGTCAACCACGCCGCCTTCCTTTCTACTACGAAAACAAACGGACGTCAATGAACCCGCCAACACCGTTGCCGCCCTCCGCCCCCCTCCCCCGCCGTCTCTTTGTATGTTCGCTTCCCAGCCGGCGGTCGCTTCATATATTCCAAAATAATAATTAAACAAAATTCAAGAAAAACTTAACGGCAATCTGCCGTCAGTCACGGGACGGGGGGGAGCACGACGGGCGCATTCAAGCCTCTGTCCTCCACGTGGCAGCATCATGACGGAAACATGAGAGATCGGGCGTCTTTGAATTAATTATTTATGCTAATAATACACTTTAAAATACGTTATCTTTCTAATTTTTTTAACGTTGTGGAAGCCCATGAAGTCCCAACGACGGCGCTCGTGCCTCTGAGTAAAAGTCACGTGATATTTACATAAATAATAGCTGGTTTTAATTTAAATAGACTGTATTTGGAGCAGTAATCCGCATGCAGGCACTCTAATGATTGTTTCTGTTGCTTCCAATCACTCTTCGAGGTTATTAAACTCCGAAGGTTAGAGGGAATGTTCCAAAGTTAAAATAAAGCTTCCGTCAGTTATAATTACCCGTGGCTGCACATTCTTCATGGATTTGGGTCTTGAGGATCCAGAGTTCTAATAATGGTTATGGACGGCAATATTAACTCAAAATGACACATTTGCCCATGGTCTAAGGGGTAGCAGGCGAAGAATGGAGGGTTAGGATTGGTCACTTAGCGAAGATCACTAACGTTAGTTAGTAATATCCAAAGAGATGGCTACGGCGGTTACGACGGGAGAGAAATGGGCAGCGGGTCCGACACGGGCGGTCGATGGGGCCCATAATGCCGGTTGGGCGGTCGGCCCCTCATTTCGCTGCCCTTGCGAACCAAGCCAAAATGACTACACCCGGTCCCACAGGACCGGACCCGACCCACGTTGAACTTTTTTTTATTATTTTTAATCTTCTATAAGTCGGGATCACCTGATGGTCTCTTGAACCAGAAGCAAAGTTCCACGTGGCGGCATAGCAGCTGTGTTGGATGACACCTGGAGGCTACGTGGGCTCGGTTCAATTGACCGGAATCGGGCCCCCCGGACCGCGTCACGTGACGGTCTGAACCGTGGAGTTGGGCGCGGCTTTACGCTTTAAATACGAGCGCCTTGGGTCGTGGGACGCTCGTGCTCTTCCAAGGGAGTGGCGGTTTGATCGAAGAGAGGGAGGTGGAGTCGGGACAAAGGAGTGGGAGGGGCGTGTCGGCCACTGGGTTTCCCTTTGGTCGCGGCGAGGATTTTGGAGCGACTTCGCTTTGTTGGTCTCGTCGCGTTGCGGGGATATTAGAGGGAGAAAGCGAGAGGGAAGAGCGAGGGGACATTGAGCGGGAGAAAGGGGCAGACGGAGCGGGAGGAAGGAGTGTTCAAAAGGACACAGAGTAGAGGAGATTTTTTTTAGGAGAAAAATGGCGTTCGAGGTGTTGAAGGGAGAGGAGATGGAATGGCCAGCGTATTTGGACGAGTACGAGAAGCTTGTCATCCGGATGAACACTCCTAGGTTCGTTCCTTTGCTCCATGTTCTTCCTTGAGTCCATAAAGCTTTGTTCTGTTCTGTTCTGTTCTGTAAGCTTTGGTTTCCTTTGTTTTTTTACATTTTTCCCTTGGTTTCAAACCGTTTACAACTCCATTTCTTGATCTCGACATCTCTTTGGATATGTTTGTTCCTTTTCCTCTAAAGTGTTGGGATTTAATCGATTTCGAAGTACTTCTCTTTTAGTTTTTGTTGCAGAGATAGAAGTGCTTCTCTGGGATGGGTTTCTTACGCCTTTGTTTCGGCTCTTTGTTGCAGGGTGGTCATTGACAATGCCGTCTGCCCCACTGCGACGCTGGTTCAGGTAACGAAGAAAAACTAAAAAAACTAAGTCCGAGATGCAAGAAAGGAGGGTTTTTGTTAGAAATGTCACTAACGGAGAGCTCCCCTCTTGTGATGAAACCAGGTCGACAGCGCGAGGAAGCAGGGCTTCCTCCTGGAGGCCGTCCAGGTCCTTGCGGACCTCAACGTCTCCATTAAGAAGGCTTACATCTCCTCCGATGGCCGCTGGTTCATGGACGTCTTCCACGTTACCGACCAGTTCGGCGGCAAGCTTACCGACGAGAGCGTCATCTCCTATATCGAACAGGTCTTTTCTTCCTCTAAATTCCCAAAAAAATCCGATTATTTTGAGATCTATTTGCTTGCTGCTTTGGAAAATCGCAAAACCCCCGCAAAAATCTCATTTTTAGAAGCCTCATTAATTACTTTTCTCGTAAAAATGCAGTCTTTGGAGACGGGAAGCGGCATTAAGTCCTCCGGCAGCGGCGGCGGTGACGGCCTGACGGTGCTGGAGCTCACTGGGGCGGATCGGCCGGGACTCCTCTCGGAGGTCTTCGCAGTGCTCGCCGACCTCCAGTGCGGGGTGGTGGAGGCGAAGGTGTGGACCCACAATGGCCGGATCGCATGCCTCCTCTTCGTCCGGGACGAGACTTCCGGAGAGCCAATCGAGAACGCCCTTCGGATCCACGGCGTCGAATCCCGCCTCGGCCACGTCCTCAAGGGCGACCACGGAGTCCGCGGCGCCAAGACCGCCGTCTCCTCCCTCGCCGTCGCCCACACCGACCGCCGCCTCCACCAGATGATGTTCGCCGACCGCGACTATGAGCACCCTCCCCCGTCTCCGGCGGCGGCGCCGCCCTCTGTCTCCGTGCAGAACTGGATCGAGAGAGGCTACTCCATCGTCACCGTCCAGTGCCAGGACCGTCCCAAGCTACTGTTCGACATTGTTTGCACGCTTACAGACATGGAGTACGTGGTGTTCCATGGAACCATTGACACTGATGGCGATCAAGCTCACCAGGTTTGATCTTTGTCATTTGGATTAATTACTTGTGAAAAAAGTTGGTTCCTTGCAGTAATATCTTTATTGGATTTGTTCAGGAGTTCTATATAAGGCACAAAGATGGGAGCCCAATCAGCTCAGAAGCAGAGAGGCAGCGAGTGATCCAATGCTTGCAAGCCGCCATTGAGAGGAGAGCATCAGAGGTATCAAAGCTACCACCTTTTTCACTAAATTATGCTTGATTCCTCTGAAAGAAACACTGACAGAAGTATCTGATTCTTTCCTCCAATGTCATTTTGTGTTGATGTAATCAACTCTATGTTTGCATGGTGGTAGGGTTTGAGAGTGGAGCTGTGTGCTGTTGATCGGCCGGGGCTGCTCTCCGACATCACTCGGACATTCCGGGAGAATGGGCTGTTTGTCACAAGGGCGGAGGTGTCGACGAAGGGCCAAATGGCCTCGAATTTTTTCTATGTGATTGATGCCGCCGGAAAGCCAGCAGATCATGATGCAATTGAGGCTGTCCGGCAGAGGATCGGGACCGGGACTGCTTGTCTTAAAGTGGAGGAGGAGCAGTGGCTGCAGGTCTGCCGGAAGGCGGCGAGGGCTCGGGAGGAGGCTCAGACTCAGACTGGTGGTGGTTTAGGGCTGTTCTATTTGGGGAATCTAGTGATGAGGAATCTGTACAACTTGGGTTTGATTAGATCTTGCTCTTAGATTCTATGATGTATTGGTTGTCTTTCCATTATACCATACCTTGCTTCCAATTGGATCTGTACATAGCACAAGGTGGGGAAGAAGGAAGTGAATTGAAGTAAAGAAAAAGAATCTCTGTTGGTTGTTAAATTGTCATATGGTTGAGGGCCCAGGGATATTTTGTTCTGGAAGGGGTTGAGGGGCCACTGAATAGTATTTTGTAGAAGAGGAGAACAAAACAGAAGGAAAGAATTGGATTGGTTGTGGATGGGGTCTTGGTTGCTGCTGCTTTGGGGTTTGAAAGTTGCTGGTTGGAGGCAATTTGGTGGGAGCTAGTTGGTGGTGGGGAATTGGTGGATTGCCAGCTTGGAAAGATTGGTGTGGGTTGTTCTTTTTTTTTGTTGTTGTTTCTTTTCTTTTGGGTGACACACCTTGTACATAAACCATTGATGTTTAGTACTAATGTTTGACTCCATCATTTGATTTCATCTCTCTCTCTCTCTCTCTCTCTCTCTCTCTCTCTCTCTCTCTCTTCCATGGAACTTTGTTTTGTAATTCTCTTCAATTCTGGTGGCTATGTAGTTGGCTTACCTGGAAACAAGGTGAGCCCACTGATTTATGCTCCCCCTGATCATCTTACATGCTTTAGCAGAACAATTCTTCCAGTTTTACTTAATTCAAGGAGACAGCAAGATGTAACTTTGTTGATTTAGGACTAGAAAATGATCATGACATACTTTCCAAGGGAACAATATGAGAGCATGCTGCCACCTAATTTGGGGGTTGTTAATTTGAAAGATGGCATCAAAAAAATGCCTGATATCATCCTCCAAACCATTCCTTCCTTTTCAATATAATGTTAGAAGTTGACCTATATCTGGCTTTATGTTTGAAGCCAGGGGGTAGTTGAATTGAATAGAAACTGATGTAAGTAATCCGTTATGTGACATTAGGAGATAGCTCCTCAAATCTAAGCAAGGATTTAAAGTCCAAGGACTTTCTGTAGAACTAGAAGACAGAGAAGACACCCAGGTGAGTCCGGCAATCAACTTGGGCAAGAAAGTGACAAGGGCATGCAACTTCCAAGGAAACAACACCTTGAGAGTATATTACATCCAATTGCTGTTCCTTGGCTTAAAGAAATGGTGCACCCAAAGTATGCAATCCTTCAATTTTATCTACATGACATTAAGGAAATTGTGCTCAGGTTCATATTTGTGTTCTGAAAGTAGTGGCTACATTAGAAGCTTATAATTGGTCCTTAAACTAGTGTTTAATCGACCAAACAACATTCGAGGTAGAATATATATTGGTGAACTTTGGCAGCAATTTAGGTCTAGTTGCAAAAGCATACCACCACCTAAGTTTGGAAGATTGTTGCATCCATGGTGCACCTATTCTTTGATGCATTCTTACTTTCTATATGGCATTATACTAATTGACACATTAGTTCATCTTGGAAATAATGAAGCAAATCTGATGTGTGGCATTTGGAACTAATGCATCAAAATGCTGGATATAAACATGTTAGTCCATAAGAGTGCAAGGGATCCACAAACATGGCACAAAACACTGTTTGGGGAGTTAGTCTAGCTAGGTTAACCTACTTATCAAGGCCCCTCCCTAAGCTAGTCATCTAACAATAAGTACCTGGAAAAACAGAACTGTTTAACTGATGCTTAACATGTTTGTAATTTCTTTTGAGCATTGTAAAGTTCTCTAACCGTTGCTGGATCTTTAATAGTTTGGATAGTCTACTAATCAATCCTTAGTGACTAAACTATCAACTATTTTATAATATCATGTAGAATTAACAAATGTAATCTAGGTGTAGTGGCGGCCAAGTAGAGGGTTTATTTAAAAAAAAAAAAATGATCGTGCCAACCATAACCTTGCTTTACAAAGAATGGTTCAACAATAGTGTCAAAGACCACATTGAAATCTTGACTTAAATTCTATTAGACAACCCTACCATATCTGGAAACCAATGTAGCTCCTCACTCTTCAACCTAAGCATAATCCGCATTACCTCTTGCTTAAAATTGCTTAGGGGGTGTTTGGTTCACCATCGGAATTTAAATCGAAATGGTTTGGAATCAGAATCGTAATGACCAAATCCCACGAAGTACTTGATTCATGATCGGAATTGGAATCGAAATCGGAATTGAAATAAAAATTTGAATTCATAGAGGAAAGTAAAGATTGAGTTTCATGTAGATTGGGCCATCCCATTCCATTTTAAAATCGGAATCAGAACGGGACTCCTTCCGACTAAATAGTTGGAATTGGAGTCATCCATTCCCATTTTAATTTCAGACTTCCACTCCCTCCAACCAAGCATCCTTTTAGAATATTAAGTTATATAAACTATATTTGTGTTACATAATACTTTTAAGGATACTTCCATAAATATTTCAAACCTCAAGGAAGTGGCATATATGTCAAGGGAGAAGGTCGGCACCAACAAAAATCATACGTGCCCATTCGTAACATGCAGTCACAAAGCAAATAGATCCAAAGGGGAAGCACATGCACAAGGTAACAAAACCCAGAGGAGTTAGACATTATCCGTTGCTAGCTTTTCGTATATATCTTCATGAACTTATAATTGCAAAGCCGGCATAACTATAATAACCCAACTATATTACATTACATTCTATAATGAACAATAAACATTTAGAATCTCTAGTATATTTGTGGATTCCACACTTTTCTAGAGTATTAATATTAATTTAATATTTTTTAAATATTTTAATAATATTAATAATTAATTATTAAATTTTAAATTATTAAGGAATGAGTCAACAATGTATAGTGGAAATTTGAACCTTTAACCTTTAACAAGCTGAACTTCGATAACATGTTAACGAATTGATAAACTAGAAAGCTTAAGCTGTTAAATTAAAATAAATAAAAAAAGGAAAATCCAACAAGCTTGTATGCATTATGGGAGACAAAGGGAAGAGATATATCCAATCAAGCTAATGCAGTATCTTGCATCTATAAATCCCATGGTACAGACATCTAAAACTAAGCTGCAGGTGCTCAGAAGCTTCATAAGCAGCAGCAAAAGCACATGACACCCTCTGTGACTTCCATGAATTGATTCCATTTGTTCTTGAGCTGTTCTACTGCCAAGCCTGCTGCCATCACTACTTCCTTCTCCCTCTCCCCTTCCTCTGCCCTCCCTCTCCTGTACACTTTGTCAACTTTCTCCACCACCTCATTACCCAGAAGCCTCCACTGTTCCCAGAACACGTACACACAGACTCAGATCCGGTCTTGTGCAGAAATATTATAATTATTTTCCCGGCCGTGGAACACGCCGGGCGAGGCGGCCGAGAGCCGAGACCACCGCCGGTTTCTCGTCGTCACGTGAACGGCGTCCTCATAGGCTGCTATTTTTTTCGAATGATTTCTCGCCTTTTGATGCAGGTTTGTCTCCGCCAGCTTTCGCCCCCCACATGGGCCCCTGCGCTTTTGCTATTTTCACCCCCAATTCTCGGATGGTTATTTCGTAATCGTCCATTAAATATGTAGACTGTATTTGACGTACAATTGTCTAGCAGTTGTATTGAGTTGTAACCGGAGGCTGTAACTGTGTTTGTATTTAATAAAAATTAATTATATCAATAAACTGTCATATATAAAATAATATAAAAATATATAATATTATTTTATTTATTTTTAATATTATTTTAAATATTTAATTCAATTAAATATGATAGATATAATAAAATTAATTTTATTAAATTATAAAATAAATAAATTATAAAATAATAAAAATAAAAATCATGTGATATTTTTTAAGTTTGAATTAAGAATTAATGGAGCCATATTGTTGTTCATAGCATTATTTTTATAGATAAAAATTTTAATTCATAATAAAATAAAATTTTTTTATTGTTATGGGACAGAGGTTGTTTATAAAAAATACATGAGTCATTTTAGAGGAGAGAGGAGAGCTGGATGCGAGAAGAATAGAGGAGAGAGGACGAAGCTTAAACATTAAATATATGAATAAGCTTAGAAAAAGATAAGAGATAAATTTGTAACTAAAAAGTGCACAAATAGTTGTAGTTTTTGAACCCTTGGACGAGGGAGCTGTCAACAAAAACTAGCTTATGGACTATAAGTTATCCTTATCAAATATTAATATTGCTATGCTGTAGCTTAAATAAGCTAAAGCTATCCCAAAAGCTGCATGCTAAACACAACCGTAATGACTTCGGGTGGAGGAATAGTGGAAAAAAAAAAAAAAAAAGAGAAACGGTGAAAAAAAATACGGTAATATTGCAATAGTGAAACATATATATATATATATATATGTAAAAAAGATTAAATAAAATATATGACTTTGTAATTACTTTATCATTATGGTTATTATAGAATTGAAATAATAGCTGACTTTCTGGTGTTCATCTGAATAAGAAGGTAATTTTGATTCAAATTTCCAAGCTATAGGTAGTGACTTAAGCAAATAACATTATTTTTCTTTTTACTATATATTATTTGATATTATAAGTTTTTATAGTATCATTCATTTTATTCTTCTATAAATCAAAATGGGTTTGCACTTTGTAAAATATACCAAAATATATATATATGTTTAGAAGGAGGCATGTTATTTGAGGATACCCATGCTTTTTTTTTTTTTGGTAGAAAGGATACCCATGTTATTGAAAGCTATGTAATATAGTGGTGGCTCCTCAACAAAAATAAGGATCAAGCAAACTATTATAATAATTCTAAAATCCATGCATCATATTTTATTTCTATTAACAAGTGGTTCTTGAAAGACAATAATTACCTAATAATTATCCCCCTCTAATAGCTATTATATATCAAGAAAAATGTATACCATTCAACATTTGATTTTTCCTCCTAGAAAATATTTTCGAGTTTATATCATCATATACCCTCAAAAGTCAAAACTAATAGCTCATTCCTTGAAGAGCAATATTATAAATATTGTGCTATTTTTTGGTTGAATAGCAAGCAATTCAACAAGGGGATAATAACCATTGCATTAGACTTTTTCTTTTTTTTTAGGAACAAAAGGAAGAAAATCCTGAGCTAAAGTTGGTGAATAGCTATCATGTTATAATTGATGAAAATAAAAATTTTAAAAGAATTTGTTACAAAGCAATATGGGGTAATGATATTAGTAATAGTGTATCACCTGTTAATGATATCAAATCTGCTTCACCAATCGCATAGCCAATCACTTGTAATGTTTTTGTATAATATATATATACATATATATCTCATCCCATCAAGTATGGTGCCTTTGGTATATCACCTTATCTCCATTCTCTTTTACTAAGTTTTTAATGTTCTCAACCTAGTGCTATTTGTTTTCTTGGTATTAGTGTTATTGGTTTTCATGATGGATATATTTACCAAGGATCTCATCACAGCACATTTTATCCAACTTTGATCCAAACTTAACATTACTCATGTGTTGGTGTGATAGCGTATCATCCGTTAATGCCACCAAATTAGCTTCACCAACCACATGTACTGATCCCATTGAAATTTACTCATATTCTAAAGAAAATAAATAATAACATATATTTCCTCGTGATAGAGAAAAAATAATGGCATCAAAGAAACTTGTTGTAATAAAGGAAACAAATAATGATATACGATAAAACAAGCATGGCATATATCTCCTTATGATCTAGGAAACAGATAATGACATATATTTTCTCATGATTGTATAGTCGACTAATCTATGTAATTATGGCATATCTATATCATATCACTAGAATTATGCCTAAAATTATTTAATCAGTCTCTTATAAAATTTCTATATAATATATATATCTCATCGTACTGACTATGATGCCATGCATGCATTATTGTTATTTTCTTTTACAAAACTCTTAATTTTCTCAATCTAGAGTTATTGATTTTCAATTAAAAACTTGCCTAGCATAGCAGTGGTTCCTCTTTAATTAATTAACAGATCCAAATGCCTCTCTTTTCTCATGGTGACTCGTTCACATGTTCCTCTATGGAGAAGCCACAAGCGGCAACTCTTCATGGATCTCATAAAGAAGACCATTCAAATAACAAGAGAGAGAGAAGACCATTCAAAAGAAAAGCATGGGTGGTGACACCATCCATTGTATGTCACCTCCCACTCTTTTCCTCTACTTCCCCCATCCATGAGAATATCTCTTGTTCTAACAAAAAAATCCTACCGGTGGGACAAGAAAGCCTTCTTTTAGAGAAACCTTCTTTTTAAATCACTTGTGCTCTTTTCGAGCTTTCTCCACTTGCCATGAGGAAATCAAAAGTCAAACCCAAACACCATAAGATTATTGTCTAATGCTTCTATGGGAATGGATTCGGTGCATTTCCTATCCAAAGTCAAGGGGGAAGCATCTACTCTGTCTCAATGGACATAAGACGGAAGAATCGGATGCGATGTCGGTAACTACAGCCGCCGTACGTCACGGGATCTAGCCTGAGCGTGGCTCGAGGTTTGGAACCCCAAAATGTTTCTCTAATAACCTAATTCTCTCTCTTCAACTCCCTTCTCCTCCCCCATGTAGGAAGGGCGCAAACTTAAATTGTTTGAAGCTCAATTTTTATTATTTTTTGAAATAAATAAGTTTTATTAAAGATACTTCTTAATCATTTTAGCAAATCATAAAGCTTGAAAGATAAGTTTCATGAAAAACAAGTTCGTTTTGTCCAAAAAAAAATGTTTTACATAAAATGAAGTTTCATGATTCTATGGGTGGTTACAAGAGATCTTAGCAGGATCTACGTGCACGTCTCAATGGGTGTATCCTTTGGAGTTTGAAGAGTAAACAATAGATTTCCTTGCATTTCCTTTTTTATATATGAGCAAACGTAACTTTATCTCAATCTACACAAAGATTTCCACCAAATCCATGTAGTCCATTATGTGTGAACAAAACCCTCTTCACTAAAAATTGCTAATAATTATCATTGACATCTTTAGTCTCAAATACTACGTAAACTAATCTTCTTGTAGGTAACAAACTTTGTTCCCACACTTACATCAACTAATTTTTTAGGTAAAGTTGTAAAATTGGTTTGGTGGGTTGGCATCAGTCTTCATTACTGCTAATGTGCAAAGCCCTCATGTGAATGGACCTCAAAGTGAACAATGAAGTTTGAATCAAGCCCTCGAGTCCTTATGCAATGAGCGAGGAAATAACTCTACCTTTATTGAAGTTATCCAAATTTGTTCAATATCTATTCTGGTTGGATGATAGTCCCTAATTAATGCTACTAAGGATGCACTCATTGGAATCACTTACTTTGTAGAGTATTATTAGAGTTTATCTATTTTCATATCCATTTTGAATTAGCTTCATATATTATCTTTTTTTTTTTTCCCTTTTTTGCATTTGATCAAATCTGTATTCATATCTAGATACTTAGTTATCTGTTTTGCCCATAAGTATTTTTTTTTGAAAGATCTAAATCTTAAGTATTTCTTTGAACCTAGATATGACCATCCATTGGCTAAGTAATAAGTGCTCTTAATTATGAGTTTGAAAGATCCAGATCTTCAAGCTTTTTCTTTCTTTGGATCTCGATCTCTAATAAATAATAAGTAATTTTCTAAAAGATCTGGATATTATTTATTTTTTGAACCTGCATCTGGATAAACGTTAGCTAAGGAGTGAGTATTTTTCCAATCCGAATCAGAATGTTGGCCGGCTAAGTAATTTCCATCAACTAAGTAAAAAAAAAAAAAGAAGCTTGAATCTAGAATTGAAGTCATGATTTAATAAATAGCTTATTAATCTCTAAGATAATGATAGACATGGCTTTGAAATTATGATTCATATCCTTAGAACTCACTCACATCGTTTAATAGAATTGTTTGAAGTATATAATGAAATTCTAATAATTATTTTTTATTAAAAAGTGAACTTTTTTTTTTGATCATTATTTCTTATGATATTTTCAAGAGTAAACTAATGGAAACTCCCAATTTGAATTTCAAATTAAAAACAGCTCATCATTCCAAACATAAATTAAAAGCAGCTTCCTAAATGACATAGAATAATCGAATTATCCCAGCAGTTATAAAGCAACACTAAAACAATTCTGTGATATTATAAAACAATACTATCTTATTGTAATGTAATACAGTCTTATTATAAAAAAAATATTATCTTATTCTAATATAATGATATTATAAAACAGTACTGTTTTATTATAAAATAGTATTGCTTTATTATAATTTAAGGATATTATAAAATAATACTGTCTTATTATAAAACAGTACTACTTTATTATAAAATAATATTATCTTATTATAAAATAGTATTATCTTATTATAATATAAGGATATTATAAAACAGTACTGTCTTATTATAAAATAGTACCACTTTGTTGTAAAGAAATACTATCTTATTGTTTAAGGGTATAAGGATATAAGAATAATTTTAGTCATAAATAGGGAGTTGCTTTTAATTTATATTTGAGATAGAGAGCTACTTTTAATTAAAACTCAACTGGGAAGCTGTTTTTAATTTGAAACTAGAACTAGGGATTTATCCTTTAGTTTGTCTATGGAGAACACGTTCGCATGTGCAAATGTGCTTTTCCACCATCGGATCATTCTGACATTCGGGTTTTGGTGGAATACACGGACGATTTGATGGTGAAAAGTCCTGTTCACATATGCAAATGAGCTTTCCGAAGTCCAAACCTTGATCTTTAGTTCTCCGTATTTTGAAAACATTACTACCTAAAATTAATTAAAAATATTAATAATATCAATAATGGATACTGTTACTTGCTGGACCAAGATTCTTCTACTTGGCCAGCAACCATTCTTCTGTGACCGGACGGCAGCATCCTCGTCTCATTCAAGTAATGAATGAGATGGCAGGGGGTCCCATGTTATCTTAAGTGGAAGATGCCCCGTCTTTAGTGCTGTTGGCATTCTCCAATTGTTGTTGTCATTCATTAATGTTATTTTAAGTAAGACGCAACCTTGCATCACAACCAAACGGTTGCTCCGCTGCCAAATTCAATTTATTTCTTGTTAGTTAGTGTTAGAATCTTTCTATTATTGGAAGGTTGCTCTTCTGAAAATTGTATTTTGTTTAATAGTCTTGGCTTTATGTCAAGCCCCCTCGGGGATAAGTATTGATTACCTCATACGGGAACAAATTCTCAATCTCTAAGAGTATGTTTTGTTTGGATTCAAAATTAAAATTTATTAAAATAGAAATCAGAACGATCATATCTCTCGATGCATTTAGTTCATGATCAGAATTGAAATCAAAATGAAATATGAATAGTGAATAGATTTTGGAGTTTGGGATTTCTTCCAATTGAATGGTTAAAATAGAAGTCATTTATTTGTATTCGAGTCTTAGAATCTAGCTTCCTCAAACCAAATATGCCTCTAGCGGATTGAAAGATGATATGAAGCAAAACATAAAAAAATAAAAACTATTGTTTAATTCATCGACCATTCTTATTGAGGTGAAGAACCCCCTCATTAATTTATCTAGGTGAGCACAAGTGAAGTAAAACATTCTATCTTCTATAACGAAGGTGTGCCACAGTTTAGAAAAAAAATGGGTGTAGCTAGATGAGTTCAGAGAATGTAAGGCTAGATGGAAATGTTTGCTAGTTGAAAGATGGGCGGTGTTTTAGATCATCATGTCCAAACATTATTGACAAAATATAGACACAGATTTGCATGATCATTGCAACTCTTCTAGGAAGTTACATTTCATTTGGGAGGCTGTGTTTTTTTTTTAATGCATTGCATTCCATATGTCCATTGATTGTATAATGTGAAAGATTAAAATCTTGATGTGATGATTAAATTTATTCGGTAATGCACTTTCCATGCTGCAGGCATGATTTTATGATATAGTTGCAGTTATAAAATGGCCATGGCTAAAATTGATGCATGATACTTGCAGCATAATGATAATTTTTTAAATTTAAATCATTCAAAAGATAAAAAACTATATATAATTTTTTTTCTTTAAACTATATATTCAAAAACTTTCTTTTTGATTTGTAACAATATTTTGCTATGACTATTGTTATTCATTGTTATAATGAAATGTAAGTGTTTATAATAATGACAAAACTAATAGCATTAAGGATATACATCACTTTCTTAAGTGACATCATTTTGCATCTAAATGATGCTCTTACGGGCATGTTAGAAATTTCTATTAAGCAAATATTACATTAATTGTGAGCTGTTATGACTTTTATGAATATCATTAAAAATTTTAATGGCTGTTAGTTTATTTGTAACACAAGTGGCACAAAAGAGGTGCTTCAGAACTATCACAATGGCTGTTATTTAAAATTAAAAAAAATTACGGAAACACCTCTTCAATTTTAGTCTAATTTTACTTACACCCTTGAACTTTAAAAAGTGTCAAACTGATCCTTCTAGTTATCAAAATATTTCAATATGATCCAGTCGTCTATCTTCGTTAATAAAATAGTGTCACATGACCACCACATGATATCATTATTTTATAAAATGATAAAAATATCCTTATCTCTACCTTCTTCCTCCTTCCTCCTTTCTCCTCTCTTCTCTTTGATTGATCTCCTCCTCCATCATCGGTGATCCTTTTTCTCCCTCCTCTTTCTTCCCCTTCTTTTCCTTTCTCCTCACTCATTTCTTTTCTTCCATGGTGGCTCCCTTCATCTCCGTCCATTCCTTCACTGCCTCACCTTCCTCTTTCTCCTCCACCTCTTTTCTGATTGATCTCCTCCTCCTCAATTGCCGACGTCCTTCTTCTCCCTTCTCCTTCCTTCTCTTCCTCCTCATTCATTTTTCTTCTTTTATGGTGGCTTTCTACACCTTCACCCATTCCTCCACCACCTCCCCTGCCTCCTCCCTCCTCTTTCTTCTCTCTTCCCTCCTCTCTAATTGATCTCCTCCTTCGTCGTGACATTCCTCTTTCTTCCTCCTCCTTCCTTCTCCCTTTCTTTCTCACCCATTCTCCTCCTCCATGGGAGCTCTCTCCACCTCCGCCCATTCCTCCACTATCTTTCCTTCCTCCTCCTTTTCTTCCTCATCCTCCTCCTTTCTTTCTCCTTTCTCTTTTTCGATTGATCTCCTTCTCCTTTCTTTCCCCTCCTCCCCCAAGCTATCCATAAGCCATCTCCCTCCATACGGCCCCTACTCCTCCTCCTCATCCTAATCCTCTTTCTCTCTGCTCCCCCTTCTCATCCTCTTCCTCCCTCCTTTTTAATTAATAACCTCCTTCTCTTCCAAGCTACTCATAAACTATCCCCCTCTACGACGGTTCTCTCCTCCTTATCATCTTTTTCTTCCTCCTCCAAGCCCACGCATGAGCGAGGGACATTTCTATCTGTTGAGAGAAAAAGATAGCACCATTTATTGCTAAATAAATGATTGGATCATATTGAAATATATCGATAACTAAAAGGATCGATTTGACACTTTTTAAAGTATAGAAGGTGATAGTAAAATTGAGCTAAAGTTAAAGGGGTGTTCTTATAATTTTTTTAAAAAATTATGGTTTCATTTACCAAAAGATTAAAAAAACAAGATTTTTGGAATAGTAGCATTTTGGTGTAACTTCTACCTTTTAAAAAAAGGACACTTTCTATTAAAAATAAGTTCACAATGTAAAATAACATTAATTTAGTGCCTCAAAATAAAAATTTGATTCAGTTTGGGTTTCTACATCGATTTCATCTTGTAAGAAAAGTACAAGTTTACTTGCCTTCTGAATCTTCTACTTCACCTCCAGTACTAGACACAGGTTGCTTGACAATTGCTCATAGATTGATAATAAACTTAGATTAATAGTTAAAAGTTTAGTCTTACTATTGGGTTTGAAAAAAAAAAATTAACGAAACAAAATTCTCAAAACATAAGATATAAGCAAAAACTAAAGCCTCATGATAATTCATTAGGACCCATTACCGCCCATTAGGCCCAACCATGGATGGCCTTTTAGTTGTGAGTTTTGCTAGTCCAAGAATTTCAAGTTTTGTTAGAAAGACTCTAAGTAGTAAGGATATAATCATTAAAATACCCAAACACTAGCTCAGTTGAAGACATTAAGGGCATGTTTGGTTGAGAAGAATTGGACTTTAGAATAAGAATGAGATTGAGTAACTCCTATTCCAACCGTTTGGTTAGCATGAGTCTCATTCCTATTCCATTTCGAAGGGAATGAGAATGTCCCAATCCTCCAAAATTTAATTTCTACTCTCTCTCTCTCCTAGTACTCAAATCTCATTATGATTTCGATTCCGATTCCAATTTTGGCCACAAATCAAACATGTCAGGGAATTGGCCATTTTAATTCTCATTCCAATCTATTTTGATACTGATTTAAGTTATAAAACAAATGCACCCTAAGGATAAGATATTTTGTATCTACGAAAGTCATTCTTATTACAACTTAAAATAGAAATTCAAAAGAAGAGAGGGGAGGGAGGGAGAATGAGAAGGTAAAACCATGCTAGGAATGGATTCCATGCGATGGGTCTAAATGCCTATGATGTTGTCACTTTGTGAATTGTGGCTAGTTATCCTTTTATCTTTCTTAGATTAAGGGATTGAGACTATGATTAAAAGTAGTAGAGTGCAAACTGTAATATATAAAGTCTAGTGTCTGTGTGACTATCCTACTTCACTTCATCTTGGTAATTTAGGTTTTGTTTTCATACTTGGGTCAAGAAGTTCTTGGTGATGCTTCAAATTAGGTTGACATATGGTCATGCAATGTATGATTGTGGTGGGGGGTCAATAGATACCTAACTCTTCTTGACCAAACACCTCATTGATGATGGGCATAAAGCACAACAAATTAATAAAACCATAATTGCAACACTAGTGTGTATCTTCCAACTTTTATTAGTGGTCACTTCTGTGGATAATGTTAGGCAAAGCTTCGGGTTCTATCTTTTGTACAAAAGAATGACTGATCTTTTTTTTGCAACCTCAACCATTGGATCGTGTTTTTACATTCTATCTTTTGTACAAAAGAATGACTGATCTTTTTTTTGCAACCTCAACCATTGGATCGTGTTTTCACAGCTATCAAAGTGCAACATTAGCTTCATGATCTATGTTGTGGATGGAAAGAAGTCGTTCATTGTGCTTTGAAAGCCGCATAAAATATGATCCAATTGTTGAGGTTGCAAAAGAAAATCAATCATTCTTTCATGCCCAAGATACAACATGAACCCATTAAGCAAAATAAGTAGACAGTGTACTTATTCCAAGAATTGGAAAGGATATAAACTCTAGTACTTTGTGTTGGCTCTGATATATAGCCATGGAGCTAGATGATTGTGAAGCTACATTGTTAGTCATTGACCATGACTTGGTGAGTTGGTTAAGCTCAATAATAAGTAGGTAGACCTTATGTAGCATGCTGGCAAGGATAAAAAAAGTGACGATGCTAATCCATGTCTTCTCCGTTGATAAATTTGCATTCTGAGGAGAATAGGAAATCCCAAGATATGGATATTACACACTCACTGATATTTTTTGCTCAAGGCTTCGTCTTCTACAGTGCCTCAAGAAAATGTAAAAGGTCGCCTAATAAACCTAATCATACGAATACATCTTCTCCTGGAACTACTTCACCACCTAAAGCTATACTTATTGTTGAGCAATCTAATTCTCCATATGAATTTGAGGAGACTGATTATAAGCAGTCTTCCCTAATTAAGCTGTGTGGGGTTGTTAAAGTCTGGAGACAAGTGAGCATAGAGGGGGGTAAGGTTAAACATCATTCACCTATGGACTGTCTCCCTCGCCTATCCTCTCAGGTTTTCATTAGAAAGTACATGGGTTGTCTCTCATAGTGAGGTGGTACTAAGTTAAAGGATACTTTAATGGGTGCTATAGGATCATCAGATATAGTTGTTAGTAAAGAACCTCGTCAATCTAAGTCATGACTTCCAAATCCAAGTGAATAAGTTGGTATCATTTAGATGGTAGAAACGATTTGAGGCCAACAAATGAGACATATCATGAAGCGACATCTCAGAATGTTTAGTTATCTCCCAAACTAATTTATCTTCCCATGAATAAGATGTGGTTGGCAAAAAAACAATTTGCTTGACAAGATCTTCCAAAAATAGAGAATTTAATGTATTAATATTTCATTGACAAGAATGAGAGATCAAATCAACCATCCGCAAGTCCATCATTTGGGTATGAATATTAATGTAAGTTGGCCATAGCATTAATGGTATCGAAGTAATCTAAGGATCATGATACATTTTAACCTTCTCACCAAAACCAATCAACCATTGGAACTAAAATTTGATATGGAGGCCAAGTTGACAAATTCTCCTCCATATAATAAAACAATGTCTAGGTTTAACATAATTGATCCATGAACCAGCAAAATAATATTTAGCATGAACCAACTAAGCCCATAAGGAATTAGGATGCATCATGAGTTGCACAGCTAATTTGTAAATACTCTGATCCATTTGAAAGCTCAAGAAAACTAGATCTAGTTCAACCTGCTCCTTAGATCCCATGCTATCCGATGCAAATCCCTTTGATCGATAGAATGACCCTAAAGAAAAGCTCTTATTATCCCCTCAAGTTGATGAATAATGGATAAAGGAGTATGCATAAAAGACAAAACATATAATGGAAGGGTTGAAAGAATAGATTGTATAAGAGTAATACAACCTGCAAAAGAAAGCTTCTTTCATTTTTAAGTATCGAGAGATTATCAATTTTGTTAAACAAAAACCAAAAATCAGACTTTATTTGGAGCAAGAGGGATGCCTAAGTATCGGCAAGATTGTTGCTTCTCAATAATATGGAGGATTGATAAAATTTGAGATTTTATTCGACATAGAGTAGATCACTACAAAAAAAAAAGTTTTTTTCAAGAATTATTTCTCCTCAGTAAAAGCTAATTTCCATCACAAAGAAGTATTTTCAATAGTATATTGCCATCATAGATTATTATAAATACCTTGCTCATAAAAAAATTTATTAGTGATGGACCGTTGATGATGGTGCATTTCCAACCATTTATAGTCATAAAAAATGAGATTAACTACTGTCATTAATGCATTAGCAAATGAGAAAAATAGATGGAGATTTTTTTTGTGACAACAAAATATTTGTTGTAAATGAGATTAACGATCGTCAATATAGAATTAACGAATGAGGAAAATATATTTTTTGTGAGAACAATATATCCATCATAAATACTAATTTATGATGGATTGATTTGCTTGTGATATTTAGCAACTATATTTTGTCTGTCGTAAATAATTTAGATGTCGTCAGTATTGTATTACAAAATGAAGATATATTGCTATCTGTTATGGTGTGGATTGGAGGATCCTATTACTCCTACATTGATTGTAAGTCAAGGAGGATTTTGACTTATATAGAAAAGGAACCATCCTTTCCATATGAGGTACCTTTTAAGGGACAAAACTACGAGGCCTGTGGGTTAGAGTGGATAATATCTTACATACCGAGTCATGAACTATTGGCCATAATAGTGGCACGCCAAGAAGAGGACCACCTTTGCAACTGTGGGGCTCTTCCCATCTATACATCAGTCTGTGGTAAAAATAAAATGGAGAAAATCTCACATCCATACACAGATTCTTCCTTGATTGGAGGGCCATGTTGTGGTATAGAAGAGAGGGTTCTATTGGGTCTATATTGATTATGAGTCAAGAGGGACTCTAACTTATATAGGAAAGAGACTATCCTTCTCTCGTGAGATACCTTTTAAGAGATAAAATATGAGACCCTTGGGCCAGAATTCACATGTCGAGTGTCAATCCGGTCATTAAACCATGGATCACGCCATGTGGATAGCTTTGAAGCAACAAAATCTCTGTGACCCTTTGGTCCCATGAATCAATTCAAAAGAAACACTTTGGAACTTCTCATGACTTGCCACGTGACAAGTCTGGATAGGTCCAGGAGCAGTTCTTAGAATTAATTTCCTCAGGAGTGACATAAAGTACCTAGCAATCTTCAATTTATTGGGCCATAACCATCGACTCTTAGCCTTCAAAGTCAAAATAATGATCTTTCTCGAGCCATCCATCCTTCATAAATGTACTAGGATTCACTAAGTGCCAAATCTCCTTGAATAATCAGGACACGATTTGCGAAGCAGCTAATCAAATCAACACTAGACTTTGTAGAGAGACATGATGGTTCATTTGAAGAATAGACAACTCAAATTTGCCAACTCAAACATGCATCGAGAATATTCTCCAAAGACTACTACTTCCTTCGCCCAAAGTAATCACTTCTTGCTAGGAAGTGAGGGATAAGTGCTGCAGAGTTGAACCACCTCAGACATTATCCTCATCCTCAAGCACACTCTTCAAATTAGCAGCGATGCCGAGGAGGACTTTAGATAGCAGACATCATCTAGATGACTAGATAGTGGAGCAATTAACATCACCGAACTTCATCCCCGAACATCATCCTTGGCTACCTGCTGAGGACAATAACACACTACCGATGGCTACAATCGATGACTTATCGAGACTATCATGAAAAGCTAGAAGGGGATAATCCCATTAGCTCTAGTCCAACCCCCCTACTCATGCATCAATCGATCTTGAAGTCATAACATTACCGACCACACAGGATGATTTTCCATAATCGACATCAATGAGGGTACGTCCAGATCGAGGTCTCAGCCATGTATCGACCACAGGTTACCATCTTATTTGGCCATATGGTCCACCACTTAGAATCTTCGTTAGCACATGGCCATTACCTATGACTAACAATCTCCAGATTCTAATGGCCTAACAGATCATGATTTGGCCTACCGATCTACATAAAGGCCTATAGCTCCACCTCTATATAAGAAGGCAATGAGAGGACCCTTGAGGTATACAATGTTAAGCTCTTACTCTCTTCTATTATGCTCAAAGCTGTGGCTGACCTAAGCATCAAAGAATTCTTTGTCGGACACCCCTCAACGAGTGTAGACTTCTTTTACAAGTCTGTTGTGATGTCCCAGTATCCGGATTTTTCTCTATCTTCGACCATATTAGCACCCTCTAAAGCCTTGACGCAACATCGTCACTAAATTATCTGTGATAAAAAAATTTTATAATGATGGCACATATTCATCATTAATAAATTTTTTTATCATTAAAATGAGTATTTTCAATGTCAAACAAGCATCACTAGAACTATTTATGAGAAGATATCTTTTACGATCAGTATATTTTAAGAGAATGGTGTTGTTAGAAAAAGTATTTGTGATAAAATCAAATATTTTTTTGAGGGACTTTTGATTGTTGAAAATATATTATTTGTGAAAATTTCTCATTTTATACAAAAAAAAAATCATTTTCAATAAGATATATTATCCTCACAATAACTTTTAAACATATATTATTAATAGCTTCTAATAATATATCATAATAGTATAGAAATTTAACATATACAAAGGTGCCAATCAAAGAAGTAATAAAAGTTTCATCATATAATAAATACCACAAAAGTTATAACTTTATCATCGACATCTATAAAATAAAGAAATCACAATGTAAAGTTTAGCTACTCAAAAGAAGGAATAAAATGAAAAAACATCATCATCCTCTGAACTACTCTTAGAGTCCTAATCAACATCTTCATCTTCATTATGCATGCCATTTTAATTTTCATTCACATTAGTCTACTATGAAATAATGGAATAAGGGAGTAAGAATTTACTATTAGTAATTTCATAAGTACTTATTTAATTTTTTATTCCAATCAATTTTTAAAAAAAATACAACTCGATATAAATTTATCATACCCTATTAGATGGGCATATAGCAATTGTATGTGAAGGTATTTGTGGTATAATGTATATGGACTGCAGTATCTCAAGTACAATTGAAGACACCTTTTCATTGACCAATTCTATATATCTGGCTTTTAATTGTCCTACGTGGTCAGTTAATGCCTTTGTCTCTCTAGCATAATCTTCTTTATAATACTTACTGCAATCTTGACTTAAAGTAGGGCCAAACACATCCTTTGTCTTCAAACCTATGCCTATGCCTATGCCAAGCATATGACCATGACTCGATTTTTCAATCACTTCTCAATATATCTCCTATTCATCAGGTATAAAACTTTTGGATGTTGCAGCTGATCTAATTGATTCCATTTGCTCCTGAAATTAAAAAGAAGAATGCATCAAATAAAAGATTAAACATTATAGTATCCTAATAGTATAAAAATAAATATAACATTCATTTTTTGCATGCATCTATTTTGCTTTGTCTGTAAACCAAGTCTTTCCATCTTTTTTCACAAATTTTTTTTTTTCAATAATCAATGATATGAGGCTCATGACCAATTTTCCTTACCTATAAATATTCATAAAATATATTATATATTTATATAAAAAAAATGGATGATCAATCTTAAAATTTCATAATTAAGCTATTCAGATTTTGTATGTGTAGTTTGATTATAAACATGCCATGCATAGTATTGTCTGTTGTTGGATTGCTATATGCATTGTACAAAATTAAGTAGCTTGATTTGTATATAATGTCTTCTCAACTTAAAGAGTACGTTATCTGTAATTGATGTAAACTTCAAGTTATGTCTTTTTTTTTTGCTTCAATTACAAGGTTATGCATCTTGAAAAAGAAACCTACATACTATTCCACACATAAAGAAACTCACAAATTAATGCGTTAAAGCATGCATATGGATTTCAATTGTGTTCTTTGTGAAGTATGATATTCTGGACACCGAATAAAGATGAACTTTCTCTCAACTTTTAAAAGAATATTGAACTTGATGTTTAAAAAAAAAAAGCTACAAAAGTTTGCCTCTATGTAGGAAGAATAGAATTGATGATAGTTGATAGAATATTCACATATTTGGGAACAATGGGCATTGATATGGAAAAAAGAAATGTTTCAAGACTGACAAAATAGGAAAAGAAAGAAAGGCACTTAGATTTGTCATGCATGATATTGAGAATTTAATATGACAAGACTTCTATAAATCTGAAATTTTGTGTTATTGTTTCTTTTGGTATCATGAGATAAAAAAAATACACATGCTTAATACCATTTATTTTTATCTTGACATATTTTCAGATGTCATGTATATAACCAAATTCTTCCTTCATCTATCATTTAAGCAATGAATTCAAAAAAATATATTATCATACCTTCTCAGCTCTATATTTTACCATTGGAACGGCAGTACCAATTGCTGTTAGTTCAAACTTTGACCCATTACCCTTATTTCTCTAATTTTGATCTTACATATATCATTTGTCCATGACTAATATTAATTATAGAAACTCATTTTTCAAAAAAAAAAGATATTTAGTTAACGTAATTCATAACAAATAAAAAATTTATCAATTCTTCTCACTCTATTTATCTGCCATTTATTTCCAAACTCATGGAGATACATTATCTGGTGGGTGATTGTAATTCTCCTTAATAGTTTTATACTTTAAAAAATACCTCTTCTAAGGGTCCACATCTAATTAGAATAGTTGGTCTTAATATATAAGTCAAATACTTTCTTTACTTCTTCCTCATGATAAGTATATATAAAGTCAGTTTTCTTGAATTAAAAATATAAATTCTCATTTATCAAAAATATATATATATGTATAAAGTCTCTAATTTTTTTCTTGGGTATAGACTAAAAGTAGTCCCAGGCCCATCTGGTGAAAAAGATTGCTACTCTCATGGCATGCTGTTGGTGTAATTATCCTAAAATTATCAATTCATTTGAGGAGGTTGTAGCCTTTATTCATATCAAGCAGGTATTGGATTTTTTTTTAATCTTGCCTTGATTTAAGCATTATGACATGATTTATAAATACCACTTGATATATATTAGTTCAATACATAATTTCTAGTGCAACATGGCTAGTCATGGGTAGTTCATCCCTCCCAATTTCATTATTAAAAAAAGGGCTTTGTTGGTTCCTAGGTAAAGCTTATGTGTTTAAATCATAAAAGTATTCTTTGAGAAGATCTATATAATGTTTTCTACTTCAAATGTTCTGAGGCAAATTTATAGATTCTGAAATTTATAGATTACATAAAAGATCATTAGAGAAATTATAAGATTATGAAATTCATTCACGTGAAGCATATACAATAATTAAATATAAAATTTTTAGGTTATAGATGCATCAATAGGTCAAATTTTAAGAAAATCTTAAGGTCCTAAGGAATCAACTAGGATTTAAGCATTAGAGTTTAATCATGGAGAAGAAATAGAGAGGAGATTAGGGCTTATACCAATAGAGATCAAAAAGATCCTATATTGATAAAACCTCTCATGGATGTAATGAAGGAAACCTTGATGGTGTTGGAGCAAAGATTTTTCATAGAGAACTGCTTGTTGTGGATGGTGTGATCACAAAGACTACTTTATAGAGAAAATCTTGATGAAGTCAGAGGTTTGTGCAATGTGAGTCTGTCTAATTTTTTTTGTGCTATAGGAGAAGGATATCTAGATGGAGTCCCAATCCTAGCAAAAGCCTTCACGATGGGAGTCAATCTTGAGATTTTTTTTTCATGACATCTCATGCAGTTTTTTCTTGTTTTGGAGTGGATTGATGCGTATTTTCTTTTCATGAAGTCTAATTTTTTTCATGGCACCCTCGCATTTTTTTTTTTTTGCACATTTTTCTTGCTTTGGAGGGTGATGCGGCTTTTTCTTGTTTTTCTGTCTTTTTTTCACCACGCCATGCGTAGATGGGAAGGTCGGCATAGATGGAAGTTCAATTTTGGATTTTTTTTGATATTTCATGAATCTTGGTGTGGTTTTTTTTTCCTTCCCATTCATTTTTTTGAAAGGAAATATATGATGGGTGCCTTCTTTGGATGGAGTCCTAACCTCAATAGAAGTCTTGAGATGAAAAGTTCGACATAGATGGAAGTTTAATTTTAATTTTTTTTAATATTTCATAACTCTTCGTGTGTTTTTTTTTCTTTTTTTTTGAGTGATGCATGAAATGTTGGGGGATGGACATAGCTTTCTTTTGCTTTCTTTGGAGAAGGATCAAATACTTGCTGAGACATCCCTAAAAGTTACATATTATCACATTCATTTGAGGATGATCTACTCCATATAAAATAAAATCTCGAATTTTATCAAGGTTGCATAGTAGTGAGAAGCAACTATCTTGGCAATACTTAGGTACCCCTCTTTCTCCCACTCCTTTACGCAAGTTTGATTTTTAGTTCCTGTTTAATAAAATTGATAATTATCTTGATACTTAGAAATGAAAAAGTTTTCTTTTGCCAGTTACATCACTCTTATAAAATCTATTCTTTCAACCCTTCTATTGTATCTTTTATCTTCTATGCATACTTCTTTATCTGTTATTTATCAACTTTAGAGGATAATAAGAGCTTTTCTTTAGGATCATTCTATTGATCAGAGGGGCTTGCATCACATAGTGTGGGATCAAGTATGTTTGCCTAAGGAGGGGGGTGGACTAAAGTCCTATTTGGGATTGTTGTTGATAGTAGAACTTTTAAAGCTTTTGGAAGTAGAGCTTTTGAGAAGCAGAACTTTTGGAAGTAGAACTTTTACAAAAAGCTATTTACTGTTTGATAACCATATTGATAAAGTATTTTGAAAAAAGTAAAATAGCTTTTCGATATTAGCCAGAAAGTACTATTGGAGAAAGTTTCAAAATACAGTTTTTTCCAAACAGACCTTTTTAATTTTCTGGCAAAACCAAAATAGCTTTCCGATATTTTTATCAAATATTATTGTATCACTCCAAAATATTTTCTGAGAGCCAGAAAGTACTTTCTGACATTCTAAAAACTTAGCCAAATAGGGCCTAAGTCTGATTGCCTTGAGCTTTTGAAGGAATCAAAGTGTTTGTAAATTAGTTGTACAACTCATGATGCATGCTAATTCCTTATGGGCTCAGTTGGTTCATGCTAAATATCATTTTGTTGGTTTGTAGATCAATTATGTTAAACCTAGACGTTGTTTTATTATATGGAGGAGAATTTGTCAAGTTGGCATTCATATCCAATTTCAGTTTTGATGGTTGATTGGTTCCAGGGAGAATGTTAAAATGTATCATGATCCCTGGATTTCTTCGATATCATTGACGCTATGGCCAACTTAGATCAATATTCAGATCCAAATGTTGGACTTGTGAGTGGCTGATTTGATCCCTTATTCTTGTCAATTAAATATTAATGCATTAAATTCTCTATTTTCAAAAGATCTTGTCAAGCAGTTATTTCTTTTCAATCACATCTTATTTCTGAAAGTTAGTTTGGGAGATTGCTAAACTTTTTGAGGTGTCGCTTCACGATATGTCTCATTTATTGGCCTTAAATCATTTTCATCATCTAAATGATACCAACTTATTCACTTGAATTTGGAAGTTGTAGATGCCACCAAAAGTTAAAACCTTTTGGTGGTTACTTTCTAGGAACAAATTGCCATAAAATATTACCTTACCCACTATGCCATTCTTCTTGTTCATACTTAGTACTCTGATTTATGTAATGGGCTTGTGGAAGATTGCACACATATTATTTTTACACTATATCTTTGCTCAATGACATTTGGCAACACCTCAGAATTGTTTATCATATCTTTCCCTAAATTTTTAATCTTGATGCAATGGTTGATTTTTTAGCTAACAATCAAACTGATTGTTATCATCGAACCTTAAGTGCCTATGTTGCGTGAGATCTTTGGTAGGCTATAAATGATAGGATTTTTAAGTAGCAGCATTGTCATAGCCCAAAACCCAAGCCCAGATTAACAGACCCAAGCCCATTCAAAAAAAAAAAAAATAGAGGAAAAAAAAATCGGGAAGAAGACTCCTATCGGGAGTCTTCTTCTTCGGCGAGATCGGAATCCTAGAACCTCTCGGAGTCCTAGAGTTCTCTATAAAAGGACCTTTCCCTTCCTTAGGAGCCGATCATCGGCCCTTTTCCCCTCTCTTCCTCTCCGATTTTCTCAAATTAGAGCCGCGGACACCCGCCTTGTTCTCACCGTGACTGCTCACCGACGAGGTCACCGGAGGTCGAGGTGAGTTCCCTTTCTCTTCCCCTCTTCCTTCCCCTTCCTCCCGTGCCCTTGTGCGCGGCTGCCGGCGACGGGAGTCGCCGATTTTCAGTCGGAAAAGAGACCCCTGTTTTGGTCTCTTTTCTCTTGGATTTTCCGGCGCCGGCGATCGCAATCGACCGCCGGCCATGCCTCTCCGTGACCGGGGGAGTGGCCCCCCTCTGCCGCCGGCCTCCGCCGTGGCGGCCGCGGCCTGAACGGCCCGACAAAGGAGGGGACTGCCGGTCCCCTGTTCGGCCTAGAAGGAGCCCGAGAGAAGAAGAAGAAAAAAAAGAGAAAAGAAAAGAAAAGAAAAGAAAAGAAAAAGAAGAAAAAAAGAGAAAAGAAAAGAAAAGAAAAGAAAAGAAAAAGAAGAAAAAGAGAAAAAGAAAAGAAAAGAAAAGAAAAAAAAGAAGAAAAGAAGAAAAGAAGAAAAAAGAGAAAAGAAAAGAAAAGAAAAATAATAATAATAATAATATATATATATATATACATATATATATATAATAAATAAATAAATAAATAAATGAGAGAGAGAGTTTCTCTCTCTTCTTTCAGTCTGAACCCTTATTTTCTCTCTCTGAAATTGGACTTTCCTCTCTACTTTTTCTCTCTAGAATTTTTCTCTCTCTAGATTGTTTCTCTCTCTTGATGGATTTCTCTCTCTCTAAAGTTATTCCTCTAGGATTAGCGTAGTGAAAGGCTTCATCTGATGATTTTGATCGAGTTTAGGGAAGAGTCTGATTTTAAGTGAGATTTTGATTTGGGACTTGTTTAGATTTAATTTTGAATTAAAATTAATATAAAAATATAATTTTAGATAATAGGCACGGAAGAATCTCCTAGAAGTTAGTCGATCTGTTCATTCAATGCTCCGTGAAATGTAAGTAATGAATCATCTTCTCGAAATATTTCATATTTATTCTGAAAATAAATAATTATTCTCTTAAATTATGCATGATTTATGAAATTATGTTTTGAAAGAAAAGAACTTTTAAAATATTATGGTATGTCGATTATGAACACGTTCAGTAAAAAAAAAATTATAGTATATTATGATACATAATGTATTGATACAGATCGGATTTATGCTCTCAGCCTAACTATGTTTCAGTGGGCCCCGCCAATGGGGATTATACGTTGGTACTCAGTGGACCCTGCCAGTGGGGGTTGTGCACTGGTGTTTGTGGACTCTGCCAGTGGGGGTTGTGCGCTGGTGTTTGTGGACCCCGCCAATGGGGGTTAAACGTTGGTCATAGTCGAGGCTATTGAGTTACGAGTGTTTTTGAATCGAATCAGATTTATGATTATATTATATGTGAATATTTGAAAATATTGGATTTGCATTAAATCAGCATGAAATATATTTTTATGTTTATTTACAGCATTATTCTTGAAAATTATAAAATATCTAGTTGAGATATTTGTTACTTACTGGGTTGTCTAGCTCATTACCTTTCTTTCTATTTTTCAGATTCAGATAATTAATTTCGAGCGTGGAAAGAAATATTGGGATAGAGCTTTTAGAGGCGAGATTTAGCATTGTCAACTTCATTGAACTTAGACCTATTGTTTTATTGTTAGTAAAATTTTATTGGATGTAAGACATTTGATTTAATTACTTGAATTAAGATTGATTAATAATTATTTGAATTTTTTCCGCTGTGATGCATTGATATCGTGATGAGATGCCTTGCATGCTTATAGAGAGTGTTCTTCATAAGTATGCGGCGGTTGCCATGACCTCCTGCTCGCGATCTCGGGCTGGAGGCGTGACAAGCATACTATACCTCCTAATATTATTTCCAGAGCTATTGCAATGTCTTCCTTGATGCTCCAGTCTGGAAACTATGGTAGCTGTCCTTCTCTAACCCATCATATTCCTTCTCTCAAAGTGGTATCACGGCTACCTCCTTCCTATGGAGTTATTGAGGTCAATTTTGATGCCTCTATCATTCATTCAATGATTGTTGCAGGGTATGTGATAAGAGACCACACTGTGAGAATGATTCAATCAGGAGAAAAATTGCTTCCTCACATATCTGTGCCTTTTGCTAAACTAATGAATGCCTAGTTAGGGGTTAGGACTACAGTTATTGACTTACATGCTTTCCACATTGTGCTAGAAGAGACTTTGTTGCTATAACCTCTTGTTTTGCTCCTTCACATTTTCATAAGTACTGACATGTACCTTTCCTCCAAGAGCTTTAGACCTAGAAGACTTCTTCTCATTACTTTAAGATTTGCCACATTTTTTGAGACGCCAATCAGCTGGCCAATTTCATGGCTAATAAAATTTTGATTGACGATTTTTAGTAGAAATTGAATGACAGTGTGGATCCATCTGCTCAATATTTGATAAATGCTGATGGATATATTTGGCACTAATATTTTCACGCAGGCTGAGGATTCACTTTGTTGATCTTTTATCATTCTACACATGGCGATTGGTGTTCTTCCATGCAGTATCGATTTCCTCTGTTCTATATCACCATATAAGTTCTTTCTTTTGCAAGTGAAGCTTGTAATCAAGCCATCTAGCATGAAGCCTATAAGATCAATAACAGGGATATATTGCAAACTAAGAAATAAATTCTCCCTACTTTTTTCATATCACCAACCATTTCTTCGTCACTCAACTTTTTCCAGCCCATGTCCTATACTCATTATATTCTCTCTTTTACTCTTTCTTGCTATTACACTGAAGCTTCATTCCTCTGGCCTACTTTCAAATGTGAACTATTTTTGCCTAAGGATTTTTCATATTATTAGTGGAAAGGCATTGTTCTTTAATCCAAAGATCCCATTTTACAAAGCAATGGATATAGGAAGACTCCAACTACATCTGTTATGTTTTTTGCCTTAGTTAAATGCTTCAACTTGTACACTACGCTGTTTATTGTGTGGGTTTCGTATCACTTAAGTTGTGATTATGCTAGATTCAAGGACCTGCTACTTCTATATCATGATTTGTATACTCAAAAGTTTGATTGCAAGTATCTACAGAATTTACTATCTGTAACTGCATACTGGTTTTCCAGAATTCAGGCTATACTTTACTTTATCCTTGGTTTCATAACTATACTGCTGTAGCATATTACAGTGGTACATTACACAATTGACTACATCTGGTATACTATACTATTACATCAATGGGTTGCTTTTTTTTATTCTTCAGTTGCTGCTATACTGAAAATAAAGACATGTTGCTTACTTCTGGCGGATTTTTCGTTAGTTATTTTGGCTGTAAATATCTGCAAGATATAGAGCTTGCATGTGGGTTATTCTCGCAACAGGATGGGTCATCTGTTTCAAACTGTCCTTCTTTATATTCCACATGATGGTTTACTTGGGTTTCTATGCTTCTATGTTATGCTCGTGAAGATCAAGTAGATTCTACACTTCAATCAATGCATTCTTCTTTTTCTGACTATGTAAGCACCTTGGATTGACTTTTATTGTTTTTATTTTTCACAGAAAACTATCAAGATGGATACCCATTGATGTTAATCACCAATACTGCGATATCTCACATCTGTGGAATTATTTCTCTCAGTTGCTTATATTCAACTTCATAGGGTGCAAGTCTTATCAACATATTATCAGGAATTAAAAATATTGGTTTATAACTTTTCTTCATGGTATATTACCTCTACTATCAATTTATCATACATAATACCATCTTATTTCTGTCTACTATTTTCTTTTCCTTACTGAGGTCTTTTTATTCATACAATTTTTGGAGATCTCATTTCTTTTGTTCTTATCTGTATATAATCTTTTATTACTTCTTTGTAGCCATTTTCAATAATACAATGTCTTTTTACCCAAAAAAAAAATGAAGAATTGAGAAAAAAATGGTGATGCTTTTGTAGGAGGTGAAGAAGATGGGAACGAGCTATTAGTAAAGCCAAGGTTGCCCTAGAGGATGGTCTCAGTGCATGACTATGTAAGAATTAGGAGGAAAAAGTGCAGAATTTAGAACAAAATAGAGCATGAAAGTTGTAGAAGAAACCGAGGCATGCTTGACTTTGTAGAACATTGTTATGTGAGCTGCAATGGGACTGAGGTGGAAGGCCATGAGAAAGAAGTTGAAAAAAATTATTTCAAGTCAAATACAGATTTGATAAAATTTTTAAAGAAAGAAAAAAAAAATCCCAAGAAGCTTATATCTTGTTTGAAGTCTCATCAAAAAAATATATTGCTTGAAGTTAGAGACGATGTTAAAGTATAATTATTCGTTATAAAGTATATTAAGAGAGAACTAATGGTAACTTTTTATAATAAGAGGCAAAATTTTTTTGAAGTTGAGTAAAGAAAAAAGATGTTTTAATGTTAGTTTTATTGAAAGAATAAAAGATCACAGAGGATAGATAAGAAGATATGAGATGATATTACAGTGCTTGTCAACTAACAAGCTACTGAAACATCTTAGCAATCTAGAGTTTTTGTTAATATAATATAAAGCATCCCATGCCTCAAACAAATGGAGAGCAACAATTCTTACTGCATGAATAGGCTTTTTTCTTGCCAGCAAAGATTCTTATTTATGTTTTTTTTTCAAATATCTTGGCAGATAGCCATGATTAACTGATCCTAAACTTTCCTCTTCCTCATAAGTATCTTCTTTTTTTCTCCAAGTTGTTGAAAATATACTCTCAGAAAGGCGGTGAATGAAAAGATGATTCACTGGTTCTATATTAGACTCACACAAGGGACATAGATTTCATCTTCTTTGGTGTTACAACTTTGAATCCATGGAGCCTTGTGATAAATATATTGCATTCTACCATTGTTGATGACTTGTACAAGGTGGGAACAAAATAGAACTTGTCCTAGATTAGGACGTAAAGAGGTCTATTTGCTACTCTCAATAGTTTGATGGAAACAAGCACAGCAATGATATTGGCATCCTGGCAAAAGTGGAGGACTTTAAGGGATAATGATAGTGGAGCAGCAGGGACCAAAGACTGAGTTGGTAAAAATTCACTTATGAAATGAAGGAAATGCTAATGGTGAATTTAAAATGATAAACGAGTGACAACATGGAGGAATTGTTAATAGTTAATGGTATTAGGATGGAGGTTATTGTCCCATTTACTTGTCTTTTTCTTTTCTCTTTTTTCTCCCATTTAATTCTTAGATGATCTTCATTATTATTATTTATTAATTTATTTCTTTTTTTAAAAGCAACAATAGTCCCTTCTTGCCCTTTCTCCTCCACTGGGTTCTTCGAATCACCTTGTATCCTGAATTCTCACACAGCTTGGTCGGATTAGAACTAACTTCGATGGGTCTTTTAAGGCTAAAAACATATTGGGGCTGGTTCTGTTATTCAAAATAGCTCTGGTAATTCCCATTACAGCAGGTGCTTGGAAAGGAAGTCTATACTAGTTGTTGGTGCTTGCGACTTGATTCAAAATGAAAATAGTGCCATTGGAATATGGATTGTGGGTGATTCTTAGACATGGATCTAGTTGAGTGTGGCTTAACTTTGGTGCGACCAATGGTTTGAATTCGATCTATTTTGAACTTCAATTGGCCTATTTAGATATTTTGATTTTTTTTTTTTTATTTTTAGAGTTTGGTAGCTATACATACATTATACTCATATCTTTTGTTATTAAGAGGGTCTTTTTTTTTTTTTTTTTTTGAGCCATCATATATTTTTTGTACTCCATCTTTTTGATATAGTAAAAACTCTCTCTATCTTCATCCGTGGATGCAGGCCAAAGATTAAACCACATTAATCGTTGTATCCTATTTTTTTAGCGTATAATTATTTGTTGTTATTTTGAATTTTACATTAATTAATAGATAATCTTGCAACAAATTGGTATCAGAGCCTAGGATTTAAATTTGTTTAGGATGGTTCGTCACATCTATTTTAGATTTTGATCATCTATTAATTCTACTTTTTGTTCTTCATAATTTTTTTGTGATGACTATGAAATTCAAGATCAAAAGGTTCAATAGGAAGAATGATTTTAGTCTTTGACATATGAAGTGTGAGCCCTATTAGTTCAGTAAGGATTATTGAAGATGCTAAAGGATAGAGATGCTTTATCAGCGACATTATCAAAGAAGGATAAGGATGATCTTCTAGAGTACACACGCAATGCAATTCAATTATCTTTGGTAGATGAGGTTCTAGGAGAGGTTGCGAATAAATCATCTATTACAGCACTATGGCTCAGGTTAGAGAGTATCTATATAATCAAGTCTCTAATAAATTGATTTTTTTTGAAGCAGCAGCTCTATACTCTTCGAATGAAAAAAGATATGCATATTAAAAACTACCTTGATGAATTCAAAAAAAATATTCTAGATTTGAAAAATATTAATATGAAAAGTGATGATAAGGATCAAGCCCTTACTTTGTTGTGTTTATTACCTCTTTTATTTGAATATTTTGTTGATATTCTACTATATGGTTGGGGCACTTTTCTATGGAAGATATAAGGGCTTCATTGAACTTAAGAGAGTTGAAGAAAAGGATGTCTAAAACTTAGGATGAAAATCAAATGGATGGTCTAGTTGTTAGAGGTAGATCAAAAGAAAAAGGTTCAAGTTCAAGAAGTAATAAAGGCAAATCAAAATCCAAAGTGTCGAAAGGCAAATGCAATTATTGTAAAAAAAAGGGTACTAGAAATCTAATTATCTCCAACTGAAAGAAAAAAGAAAAAGTTTGATAATGTCTCTAATGTTAGTGATTTGGTTAGTGTAGCAGAGGATAGTTCTTATGGCGATGATGTCCTCTCAATATATGTCAATTTATTTGGACATACTTAGATTCTTGATTCGGCATGTTCTTATCATATATATCTTTTTTAGGAATGGTTTTCTACTTATTATCCTATTAGTTGTGGTGTTGTACTCATGAGGAATAATACATTCTATAGGCTTATTGATATAAGAACCATTCGAATCAAGATACATGATGATATTGTTAGAAGCTTGTCTAATGTGTGGCATGTAGAAGATTTATGGAAGAACTTGATTTTTTTAAGTACTCTTGATTTACATGATTTTAAATATTCTAGTGAAGATAGAGTTTTAAAGATTTCAAAGAATGCTCTTATTAAAGCAGATTGTTTCATAAATGCTTGACTTTTATAAGCATTATGTCTATAAGAAGCAGTTTAGAGTCAAGTTCAGCACAATCATTTATAGGATAAAAGGTATGTTGGATTATATCTATTTTGATCTTTAGGATCCTATACCTATTTAGTCTAAAGATCATTCTCAATATTTGTTGACTTTTATTGATGATTTTTTGAGGAGAGTTTGGATATACTTTCTGAAGTACAAAAATAATTTTTTTTTCAATTTTAAGAAGTGAAAAGTACTTATCCAGAAATAGTCCAGCAAAAAGATCAAAAGATTGAGAATTGATAATGGCATGAAGTTTTGTGAGAATCAATTTAATGAGTTCCATGAGGTAAAAGATATTATAAAATACTGCACAGTTAGAAAGATACCACAATAGAATGGTATTGCAGAATATATAAATAAGACTCTTTTGGAGAGAGCATGGTATATGTTTTCTCGATTAGATTCATCTCAGAATTTTTAGGCTGAAGCTATTAATATGGCTCCTACTTGATGAATAGGTCTCCATTCATTATTAATGAGTTAAAGATTGCTATTGAGATATTGTCTGATACATCTATTGATTATTTTTTAGAGGTATTTGGTTGTTCTACTTATGTACATGTCAGTAACAAGAAGTTTAGAAAAAAAGCACAGAAATATTTTTTTTGATTATCAGTTTAAGATAAAAAGCTATAGATTATAGTGTATTCAGTCTAATTCTCAAAAAATTATGGTCAGTAAAGATGTTATCTTTGATAAAAAGGCTATGCTTCATTTTAGAAATGAGTTAGTTGCTATAAATAAAAATTATGATATTGATAAGTGGTAGAGCTTGAAGTTAGATCTTCAGTTCGTCCATCACTGGATGATATTTTAATTCAACTAGTTCAGGATGATGAGCCTAAGATTATTTATGAGAGAGATGTTTTATAGGAGCAGCGGTACACCATAGTAGATTAAGGAGGTAGATTAGACCTCCTAAGATATATAGATATGCTAGTTTAGTCTCTTTTACATTGTCTATGGCAGGGTTTATTAAGATTCGGATTCTTATCAATTATCATGAGGCCATCACTAGTAGTGAGTCTATATTAAGATCTATTGCTATGAGTGAGAAGATTGAGTCTCTTCACAAGAATAAAAAATGTAGCTAATGAAACCACCACAAGACCAAAAGATTGTTGGGTATAAATAGATTTTCAAGAAGAAAGAAGGAATTTCAGAGGTTGAAACAGCAAGATTCAAAACATGTTTGGTTGCAAAGGGCTACAGTCAGAGAGAAGGTATAGACTTTAATGAAGTTTTTTCTCTTATTGTGAAATATAACTCTATTCATGCATTACTTGCCATTATTACATTGTTTGATTTAGAGCTTGAGCAGCTTGATGCTAAGATAGCTTTTATACATAGTGAGCTTGAGGAACAAATTTACATGTAGCAGCCAAAAAAATTTATTATTCAACATAAGGAGGATCATGTTTGCTTATTGGAAAAATCATTACACGATTTAAAGCAATCTCCATGGCAGTGGTATAAGTGGTTTAATGTATTTATCTTTGGACATGATTCCTCTCGGAGTGACTACGATAATTGTGTTTATCACAGGAGGCTTCCAAGAGGTTTTTTTATTTATTTGCTGCTCTATGTTGATGATATACTTATTATAGTAAAGAATATATCTAAAATTAAGAAGTTAAGGCTTAGCTTCGTAGTGAATTTGGGATGAAGGACTTGGATGTAACAAAGAAGATTTTGGATTTGAAAATTTATAGAGATCGACACACTGATAGATTATTCATCACAAAAAATTATATTATGAAGGTACTTGAGCATTTTGGTATGCAAGATTATAAGCCAGTACGTACTCTACTTACAGTATACTTTAGATTTTCAACTGCTTTATCTTCACAATCACATAAGAAAAAATACATCTCACACATTTCATATGTTAATGTAGTTGAGAGTATCATGTATGCCATGATTTATAGATATCTAAATATCTCACAAGCCATTAGCGTCGTTAGTAGGTATATGAAGCATCTAGAAAATATCTATTAGTAGGATGTAAAATAGATCTTTGTTAGCCCTAGAATTAATTTTAATATGTTAAAAGGTATTTGAGTACAAATTATGTTTACTAATTTGTGCTTGAGAGTGTGTGTAGGTTGCCTCAAAGTGCTTATTCATTCTTACTAAAAAGGGCCATATCCTTAAGACAACTCAAAGGCCATATCCTTAAGAAAATCCAAAGGCTATATTCTCAAAAAAATTTAAATTCAAAGACTTAAGACCCTCAAGATTAGAAGCAAAGAAGTTTAAGATTTGAAGGGATAAATCTACTCTAGATCCACCTCTCAACAAGCACAGATTATGTTTAAGAAGGCAAGTCTAACCTATAAATAAATTGGCTTAAGAAAAACTCTCTAAAAATCTCTATGACATGCTTGGCGTGCATATGAGCTGACCCGGTTTGAAGCTGAGCCGATCCAGTATCAAAAGATAGAAAAGATAGAAACCTTAAAAATATAAAAAAATTTTCTAAGCCAACCCTATGATCAACTTAATCGATCCAGTCTGGAGCTTAGCCAACTCAGTGAAGAAGAGATCTGACTCGATCTCAGAAGAAGATGAACATAAAAAATCTTATAAAATAATAAATCTTCTGAGCTAACCTAAAAAATCAGTGATCCGACCCAGTTGTCTAGTGACTCGATCAAGATAGGATCTGAACCAATCTAGTCTTAAGCGAGCAGAGTAAGAAAGACATGGGATTTTTGACATCTACCACAGAGCTAATTCAAAGTTTCTTTAGCCGACTTAGTGTTAGAGGTGAACCGACTCAATGTTTTGATGAGCCAACTCAGAGAATCCTGATAAAATAATGGTTAGTTTCTCAAAAATTTTAAAACATCATTAAATGAATCTAAATGGTTAATTTTTTGTTCCAAATGGCTTGAGCATTAAACGAAGATATTTTTTAGCCAATAAATATGAGAAATTCATAGAAAAAATTAATTTTTGAAGAAAAAGATGCTTATTGAGTAAACATTCAAGAGGATATATAGTGTGAGGAGCCAAAAGAGAAATAGAAAGAAATTTAAGAGTGTTATAAATCCAATCCTTCCTATATTAAATTAGATTAAAAGAGAGGAAGAGTGATTCAATTTCAGTCAGCTACCATTGAGAAGAAGCATTAAAGGCTGCCTTAGCCTCTCAAGCCAAGTATTGAAAGCTCAACTACTTCAACTTCTTCAGATCTCAAAAGAGTTTTGTTGTTCTTAACTCTATTTCTTGTATTATTTCATTATTTATTGGTAACATGTCACATCTCAAATTCGGGATATAATGCGGCCATGCTACCAAAGAGTGCAATCCAAGATAATATGAAGCCAACATATATTTTCTTAAATAGAATAACAGATGCATCATAAATAAAAGGGATAAAAAGATTCAACTCAAATTCTTAATTAAACCAAAACTGATTCAGAGTATCTAAATCCAAAATCAAATACCAACCCACATCACAAAATTCATAAATAGATAACTATAAGTCCATGATCATCAAATAACTAAATTTTAACTATAAAATTTTCAAGCTTACTACGTAGATCCCCAAGCTTGGATCCTTCGTCGGTCCTAATCTTATTTCTCTATAAAAAATAAAAAATAAAAATATATGAGCTACACTTATTCAGTAAGTAGAACCTACTCTTTCTCATCAGATCAAGTATAAAATTTTCTATGATAATATTATATTTAAAAAATAACATATATTATAAAAATAAAGTATTTCATATGACATATAATAAAATAAATCATAAACTAGTTATGCATGCATAAATTATGAAATTTCATAAATATAATTTATAAATTATTTTTGTTAGATATTCATGTCATGTTTTAAAATATTACTTATAGATATTTATGCTAAGATCACTTTATACTCATGATAGGGTCATGTTTCTTAATCAACAGAATTCTTATTTCGTATGCTAACTTTATACCCATTAGCTGAATCATGTTTTTTATGGATGCTAGCTCCGGATGTCGATCTTTCTAATTTTAAGGATTCGTTCATAGCTATCTGAGAGCCTTTAAAATCTTTATATCTTTTTTTTTTAAATATATATATATATAAATAAAAAAATAATAAAATTCATACTTCATAAACATACTATTTTCATTAAACATATTCATAGAATCAATGATCATAATAAAATATTTTTTTATATCATATATGTTGATCTTTATTTTATAAAAAATATGATTTCATCAATAAGAGGTCATATGCGTAGATAATATAAAAATATAAAAATAAATAAGAAGCATAAGATCCACTTATCTCATTCATCCTAGATCTTTAGACTTCATTAGATGAATCAAGTAATCCTATTTAAAATATTAAATCATGATCATTTTTATTCAATAAATTTAATAAAATTAAATAATAATAAAAGAAGATGGTTGATTAGGTGATTAATCCAATAGATCATCTAGCACCAAAGTGATTCGGGATCATCCTATCGGAGTCAACACGGATCCCTAAAAGAGAAAAAAATAGCCCGATATAAGATCTATAGATCTTCTTAGAGAGAAAATGGATAAAGAAAGAGAAAATAGAGAGCGAAAATGGCATCTAGAGTCCCATCATTGTCTAGAGAGAGAAATAGAAGGAGAGAGAAACTGTAGAGAGAAGAAAAGAGAGACATGAGAGAGAAAACCCTAGAGAGATATGAGAGAGAGAATTTTTCTCTTTTTTCTTCTTCTTTTTTTTCTTTTTTTTTTCTTTTTCTTCCTTTCTTCTTCCTTTCTTCTTCCTTTCTTGACCAAATAAGGGAAGCAAGGGCTGATGGCTTATGGCCAAAAGAACAGCGATGTGGTGGCATCATAGGCAGCCGATGGTGGTGAAGCAAAGGGTGGCCGGTGGTAACTAAGAAGCCAGCCAACAGAAGAAAATAAAGAAAACTTGAAAAAACAAAGAATCGCCTCCTTTTCTTTGGTTTTTTCGATCATCGATAGATCATCGATGGCTAAAACCTTAGAAAAGATTGGTATGGAGATTGGGGGTCATGATCCATGAGTGCAGCATCACGGACGATGGCGTCAGTGGCTGAAAAAAGGAGAAATAAGGCTCAACCAAGTAGAAAAAAATAAGATGTTTGCTTTTGGTGGCTTTTTTGATGAATCAGATGGTTGGTGGCCATGCGCAATGACATGGAAAGAAAGAGAAGAAAGAGAGGAAGAGGGGTCATGTTTACCTCGGGCTCCAATGAGATCTTCGGTAAGGATTTTAGATAGGTATGGTGAGGGTATCTGTGGCTTCAATAGGAGAAAACAAGGAGAAACAAGATGGAGGAAGATCGATGGTTATCGTGGCTTGCTTAGGAGGGGGAGGGAGAGTATTATAGAGGACTTGTAAGGGTTTTTAATTAGTAGCTCTTAAGAGTCCGATTCTAGTTGGACATGGGGGGAGAAGAAGACTTCCATCGGGAGTCATCAGCTCTTCTTTCTATTTTTTTTTTTTGTTTCTTTTTTTTTCCATACGGGCTAGTTTATGGTGGGCTGGTCCAATTTGGATCAGATTATTACATAACAAATTTTTTGGATATAGAAATTTGGGGTTGGTCCAAGGTTAAGAAATTGGATGTTGTTTTGATTTTGATTGGTATCTCTGAAAAATAATCGAAATTGATTGTGATCCTGAAAGAAAATAATCAGTTGTAAGATTTTGGTTGACGAACTACTGAAAACTAATTGAGTTGGATTGTAAATCCATAAAAATAATCAGACTATAATCTTAAAGAGATTATAATTGAAATTTTTCAACAGATTTGTTTGAAAAGTGGATGTCAATGCTGAGCTTAGCACCAAACCACTCTAAAATCATAGTATTTATGATTATGATTGTGATTGTTTTGTTTTCATTTTATTTTCGCTGCTTCTTTAAATTTTCTGCTTATCACTTCACTTACACAATCTGAATTAGTTTGGATATAAATTGTTTCAAATTTAAATTTTTAAATGTATCAAATCCAATTCACCTCCCCTTGGATTGTTGCCTCTGAAAAATAATCTTATGCTATTTGAGAGGCACTACAGATGTTGGTTTGGTATATAATCGAAGTCCAAGCACTTGCAGCAATATTGTTGGTTATGTAAACTCTGATTATGTAGATAATTTGGACATGCAGAGGTCTCTGATAGGCTATGTCTTCACTTTCTCAAATTGTGCTATCAGTTAGAAAGTAACTTTATAGTCTACTATTACTTTATCTAATATAGAGATAGAGTATATGGTAATGGTAGAGGCAGTGAAAGAGGCTATTTGGTTGTGAGGTTTGGTTGGTCATCTTGGTTTATAACAGGATGTGACTACTATTTGTTGTGAGAGTCAAAGTATCATATATTTGAGTAAACCAGATGTATCATGAGTAGACCAAATACATTGATGTTAGATACAATTTCATTTGGGATATTATATTAAAAAGATTTATTGCACTGAAGAAGATTTCTAGGATTAATAATTTAGCAGATATGATGACCAGGCCATTTATCACTCTCAAGTTCAAGTATTGCTTGGACTTGATTCATATTTTAAGATGCTAAGCTAGGCCCTTAGGAACATTATTGGAGGAGATAAAGAGAAGTTCACAATTTTGTGTTGCAGCTTGATGGGATTTAAGCTAAGGTGGAGATTTTTTGAGTGTGGCTTGAATTTGATGTGACCTACAGTACGATCAAATCTGACCTATTTTGGACTTCAGTTAGCCTATTTGGATATTTTATTATTTTTTCTTTGATATATATATATAAACCATATCTTTCATTATTGAGAGGACCGTCTTTTATTTTTGAGCAACCGTATACTCTTTATACTCTATCTTTTTGATATAGTGAAATCTCTCTTTATCTTCGTCTATGGATATAGATTAAAGGCCAAACTATGTAAATTATTGAGTTTTATCTTTTTTTTTTGCATGTGATTGTTTATTGTTATTTCGAATTTTATACTAATTAAAAGATAATCTTGGAACGGTTCTCTAACTCATTAATTATTTCATCAGTATCATGCTTGCATCATGAAGATTTAGAGGCTCATTGCTTTATGTCATGTCACAAGGATAGGGGTGGCATGAGTCAAATATGGATCAGATAGGCTACTACTCGTACCCACTCTATACTTCTCTTGAGGTGAGATAGGATAATTGGAGTTAGATGGAATAGGTTGGGTAGATCAAATGGCTAAAGTTCCAAAAATTCTTTTTTTAATATAAATCAAATTTTTTTTTTGCTTCAAGGAGGGGAGCTGTGAAGAGCAATATATCCCACTTAGATTTAGAGTAGATTTTACCATTATCTGTACCTCCAAATCTATTATGGGTCGATAAAATATACTCTATTAGGAGTTGGTCGGATCGAATATCTGATGGAATGGACCAAATTATTATCTTTGCAAAAGAATTTCTCATAGTTTTGGTAAACATAATGCTCCAACAAATTAGATCTTCATCACCTGCATGTTGCAAACCTCATGTCCCTTAATGTAGAAGAGTTTAATTTAGTAGTGTAATTCTTTTCTAATTTCTTATTTTTCATCTTAATGCACTGTCCTTTGTTCTCATATAAATGAAAAAAATAAAACTTAAGGTGGCATTGGATGATCCCATGTAGGATCACCACGATGATCTAAAATCACTTGTGATCCGAATCCTAAGGTGATATAATCTCCAGTGATCAAAGATCACTACATTTGCTAAGCGAGTGATTAAAAATTGTCAGGTATATATAAGTAATTTATTTGATATTCTATAAAAATTCAAAATCACAAACAATAAAATATTAAAACTACCTTTCATATGTTTCATAAAAATATATTTATGAATTGTACAAAATATATTATAATAAAATATTAATATATTTATTAATATCTTAATTTTTATTATATTCTATAAAATATATTTATTAGTTTTATAAATTAATAATCTTATAAAAATATATTTATTCTTATTATAGGATTAATATTTTTATTTATACTAATTATAATATATTATATATTAATATTAATATTTATTTTAATTAAAAAATAAGTTAAATCAAAGTAATATATTAAATAATTTTATTATATAAATATAAAGTATAATAAGATATTTCTGCCTAATTTAAAATTATCATTGAATAATAATATGAGAATAATATGATTAATAATATATTATAGTATAATATATATCACAAATACAATATATAATATCAATATAATATAATATCATATATATGAAATTGATATAATATATTAATAGTATATTAATATATCAAATTTTTTACTAGATTGAAGGATATATTTATCTTCAAATTTCAATCTATGGTCATTGTCTGAGGATGATCTTGGATTCCTGACCTCAGAGACAGATATTCCATCACTGGATTGGATGGTAATTTAAGGAGTAGAAATTATTTGGGACTATCATATAGGATCACTATGGTGCAACCAAACTGATATCATCATCTTTGCTCATATTATCCTTGACCTTAACAGATCATCTTATATCAAACACCCTCTAAAGCTCCATACTTAGCATAGGAATTTATCCCCACACTTGCTTTCTATACTATTTTTTTTTATAAAAAAATCATTTTGCTAAATTTGCTTCTTATGCCAGTATACTTGATCCACGTCTTCTACCTTTTCTTTTAAAAAACCACGTATTTCTTGTAGCCACACCTTGATCCACTTTCCTACCCACTCTTGTTTTTAGTTCCCATGTCCTAGATCTTTATGCATCAATTCAAGATATATGAAGGCTTTTCAAGCGTTATCCCCACCTCAGCCAGCTCCATATATCAGTAACAGGGTTGGCTTGGGTGTTACCAAAGTTCAATGCATGTGTATATTATAGTATATCACTTCTTTCGTAGAAGCTACTCAACCAAAAAATGCTCTACATCTCTGCAAAAGTTGGCTCCAAGATAGCACTGTGATCACCTTCCAGTTGAGTTTTTTTATATATGCTTTCTTTCTTTCGTTGGCAGGCGGGTGATTAGAATATTGTTTTGATCTCTTTTATAATATGGCCCAAAGCATTGGTTGGCCCCACATCTTAACGAGATGCTGTGACTTTGGGAGTAGTTAGGACATAGTTTAGCTTCCAAATGACTTTACCACCAGTGGCAGCCACACTGCTGGCCTATGTTCATATTAAACAACTTAGTTCGTTCATCTCACACTAATTTATTTCATATTATAACAAAAAAAAAAAAGCTTTATGATAGCAGCATTCAGAATAGAAGTATTACGCCAAGTGTCATTAGTCTTTTTATAGTTGCAGGTGGAGTTAGAGCCTTTGTTACTACGATTTTGGTGGCAGAACTGCGAGCATTTGAGAGTCCTACACATTGTTTTGGAAGAAGATTTTCGACAGATGTTAGATGACTATCTGCTTCATTATCTTCAAAAATTGGTTCTCACCGTCTGATACCCTTCATTTTTTTGAAACGACATATTTACGTGAAAGCAAACAATACAGCTGATTGGGTTAAAACTTATGTCATCAATCATGCAAGGACTAATTTGTAGACCTCTGAATCCATCGCTCATATCAAATTTTTGAATATTTTGCATATTCATCTCCTGGATGTCCTTATGGGAAACTTGCATAACATATCCAGGTTATTAAAAAATAAAAATATCTTTGGAGTCTGGACCCTTAGATTCCTTGACTTGCGTTACCACTGGGAAATGAGACCAGAGCTTGTTGAATTTTGATGGGTGTAAGGTGTATCAAGAATTGCTCTTTCATGTGGGCCTTCTTTTTGGTCATGCTGACGAAAAGGACAGAGCCACATCGGTGACATATTTCTGTCTCATGCTTGGGTCCTCCACTCTCAATGATGCTGATGCTGATACACCAAAAGCTCTTGTCCATCACTGTCCCTTTGCGTAAGCTTCTCTCTCCCACATGGACCTGACCCCAACTACGACATGTCATGTCCTGAAGTTGCCTGGCGATCCAACCCAGTAGCCTGCCTCTGCCTCTGCCTCTGGTCCAAGCCTTCCCGTGGCTGCCAACACTCTGGAGTTGACCACCACCGCGCCCATCCGAAGTACCGTTCTCCAAGCATTATTTAATGATCACCTTTGACCACCGACCACCGGAACCTTTTACGACCACCTGGGTCCCACTTTAGATCCAATCACCTCTGAAGCGGGCTCAAACATGGTTTTGTTTTGACCCCAAAATCAACCCGGGTACTGGGGATTGAACCTTAATAATTTGGCTTGACCGGGTCAATCGGATTTATAAACAAGCTAATTGCGGAGAAATTGTGGGCTAAGTTGGTTATAGATACCTTGAGCTCATCTAGATATAGTGAAATTTTTTGTTGGTGGATCAGTTTAATTATGAATCAAAATGCATAAACATACATGCAAGGTTCATCATTTTAATATTGAATCCCATAACGATAAAATTTCACTATAATATTGATATATAGTAAAGCATATCCTTATCAATATGAGATAGTTCGGCATATAGATATAATATTGATATAATACAATATAATATATTTTGTATCGTTTTATAATTCGGTGTATCGATACAATATTGATATAGTATAGTACAATATATCTTGTATCATCCAATATGAGATGGTACAGTAAATCATGCATACATGTATTGGATGTTGTTTCATTTTATTTTATTTTTTTATTTTTATATGTGTTGGTTCATGATTAAACTAGTCTACTATTTGAGTCAGTAGATTTGATGTGGTCAAGATTTTTTTTTTTCTGACAGAGGGCTCGGACAAACTCACTTGACAAGCAGACTTTTGACAACATGAGTTGAGACAATGATTTGGTTCACAATAAGAAGAAGCAAAATCTTGGCTTGACTTTGTGCAGATCTGGTTTAATATGAGAACTTGCCAAGCCTGAACATAATGTCAAGTTCCGTACACTTGACTCGAGCTCGATTTTGGCAGACCAGCAACCAACACAAGCTCACCGGAGGTGACCAGAACCGAGAATAGTGGAAGCGCGCTAGAAGCCAAAAGGAAGAGCACGCGAAAGTATCGACGAACAGAGTGGCATTATAGAAATTAATTTGAAATACGAGGGCACCTTCGAGGCCTCCCTTTTTAAAGTTCTCAGCGCGAGAAAAAGACAAAGAGCAGCTCAGTGGCAAGCAAAAGGCGGGTCTCCAAGGCGTTTGCTCGATTGCTTCCCAGCTTTAAATCCAAAAAATCATATTTAAAATTAAAAAAAGAAAATAATAAAACAAGAAAAGTCTTTCTTTTCCAATTCTACCCATTTCTTTGTTTATTATCGCCCCCATAATGGACGGAAGAAAAGAAATACTTCCCATCCCAAAAGCATATTTCGATTTTCGTAGCCCCTCAGATTATAATATTATAATATTATTTTTTATATCTTCCATTTTATTCTTTTTATCAATCTTTTCTTTCTCTGTTTTTTTTTACCTCCCATTTCGCTCGCCTCTCTCTTTTGAGTCTTCTTCCATTTTCGTTCTCTGTTCCTTGCGAAGACTGCCGGCGAACTCGGTGGCGGTTTTCGGACACCGCTGTTGAAAATACCAGTTTTCCGACCCGTCGAGTGGAAACCGGAACCCGGTCGGAGAAAATTGCTGAGGAAATTAATTTTAATAAAAAATTTTATTTTTGGTTCCGAGATGGCTACTTTGTCCTTGAGCTCTCTTCTCCTCTCCAATGGCAAGAGCTCGAGGAAACCCTAGGTTGCCGAATCGGACGGTCGAGAGCTTTCCATCCGGCCCCTGAACCCCTGATCAAGCGCCGAGATTTCTAGGGTTTCGTGGGGTTTATCTATGCATGGAAGGGAGGGAAGGAGGAACGCCTGCTGGGGTGGCGGTTACGGCGGCGGTGGAGACCGCTGGGAGCTTCCCGCCGTCGGCGGCGCCGACGATGGTGAGAGCGGAGGAGTCTAGCCAGGGCGGCCCGACGACCGCAGCTGTTCCTCCGGCGGTGGCGGCGGCGGTTGTCCCGGGGCCACCTCCGGCGGCGGTACCGGTGGGGCCGGCGTCCGTGAGCCTGGCGATGCCGGCGATGAAGAAGAAGCGGGGGAGGCCGAGGAAGTACGGGCCGGACGGGAGCTTGTTGCTGCCGCTGAACCCGATGCCGATCTCGGCCTCGGTGCCGGCGGGGGAGTACCCGACCGTGGCGGCGGTGGGGGCGGCGATGAAGCGGGGTAGAGGGCGGCCAGGGGGTTTTGGGAGCAAGCAACAGTATGGGTTTGAGTTAGAGTCTTCAGGTAACAAATTATTACATCTTACCACTTACCTCTTCTTTCTTCATGGTATTTGAGTTCGATTTAGGACAATTTGGTGCTGCGGTCGGGAAGATGATCTGATACTTAGATATTCTTCTGCACTTTTTTGAATTTGGGTCCGATCTTGTGAATTTTATTGTAAAATTACGGTGTGCTATTTGAGATCCTTGTTTAGATTTGATAAAAGATTTTTTTTTCTTGTCAAATGAGTCCCTTTCTGCTGCAATTCATGTTAGTTTTGGTTTTCCTGGAACTTTGTTAACCGACGTGACAATATGTAGTTCCCTGTATTGGTCTTATGTGGTGTATATCTCTTTCTTGTCCCTGTCTCCCTTTCTGCTTTCAGTTGAATTTGATCTGTAACTCTCGACCACTGAGTTCAGAGGTAAGTTGCTGGAATTAGTGTGTGGGACCGCTGGATAAGATCTCTTGCATCAGATCTTCTCAGACATGGGGGTCCTTTCTTCTGGGGAAAGGCAAGTTTTGTTTGGTGGGTTTGGGGAACTGGGAATCTGAATCTTGTTGACTCTGGTTATAGGTGAAATTTGTTAGTTTCCTGACACTGATGTGGGTTGAATTGTTGTTAAAATGATGAAAAGTGAGGTGGGTTTAAAAATTTTAGTTGCCTTCCTTCGTAGGTTGTTGGAACCTGATTCAGATCTAGGAATTGCTTGTGCTGTCCGTATTTGATTTTATTGGAGGACTGTGGATGAGGTCTTACCGATGCTCTGTTAATGATGGGTCCTCGTATTAGATGAAGAGACTGTCAGGCAGTATTCCCTCTCCTTTTGGAAGTCTAAGTCTGATGAGGTCAAGCAATCAATTTTTGAATACTGCTTCAGCTGGATAATGTTTTTCTTTTCCTCCTCAATATTCAAATCACACGTGTAAAATTTGTGTGGCTAGTTCATCTTAAACTATTGTGGCTTTTACATGATCTTTGTCCTTACACATTTTTGTTCTCAACCACACATAGGTTGGATCCGGGTGGTTCACTCACAATTAATATTCTGTTTATGCAGGTGAAATGGTTGCATGCTCTGCTGGTGCAAATTTCACACCTCATGTCATCACTGTTGCAGCGGGCGAGGTATTGCTGGCATAAACATTACCGAATTTTAACATCTATCACCGAATGTTAAAAATCAGCAAAATACCCAGTGTCTTCTTATACATTGTAGCATCTACCATACTTGCCATTGCACCGTCGACCATGCATCTTCTCTATGTCATATTGTTTATCCCAGGGTTACCATATGGAATGTCTTTTATCCAATCATTTGATATTTTAACAGCAAGGACATGCACAAAAATAATATACAGATAAAACATGCCGTGAGAACTTTAAATTCTAAGCTAGTTGATTGTTTTCTTAATTCACTTTATATGTCATCATGGCTTTCACTTGAAACATGCAAATGTCCATTGCTGATTCTTGTTTACCTGCATTGTGTTATTATCTCACCTAAGTTATGGTTTCATCTACAGTTTCATGCATAGTCTGGTTTAGCTCATAATCTAGTCGTGGCTTAATTAAGCCTAGTAATCTTGAATAACTGAAGATATGTTCAAACAAAGTTAATATTGGAACCCTGCCCAACACTATTTTGGTGTTTGTCATAGCTATCATGTTCTTCTGGTTCTTATTAAATCCTTAAATTAAATAATCGCTATGGTGTATAACTGTGCCTTATGATAGTTAATATTGTTTGTCATCAGCCTGGTTGTAGATTAGCCATGGCACTGTAGACTTTTCATTTTGTTCTTTATGATTTTTTTTTTTTAATATAATATGAGACTGTCACTTTTAGAAGTCTTTTATAGGATTTTTCTAGGCAATGAATACTTTTATTCTGCCATATTTTTTTTTTCCGTATAAAGTTTAGGAAAACCCCAATTTAGAAGTTTGTACATATTTTCATCTAATTTTAAAGAAGATATCGTATGATTGGCAATGACCTTTCCAATCATGCATTGTAGTGGATTGGTGGAGCTTCCTATGTAAATGGTACCAGGCTTGTTAGGTGTTAAAAGATTAAGGATATTTTTTTAATAAATGCACCAAGTCCTTTTTCTTGGCAGGATATTGATGTTTCATTTTACCTTTAGGGCTAGATATTTTGGCAACAATATTTAAAAAGCAAGTCATATTTGCCACTTGGCCTTGTATGGTTATCATATTGGAGTTTGGGTTTGGGGCATGTGGAAATTTTTATTTTGAAAGCCTACTAACTAATTTATGTAATATGTTAAAATTAGATTATTACAAGATACTTAAGAATATTGATAAATCCTCATGAAATCATTAAAAACTAGAGACAACCCTTACCGAGTAACTTTGAAGATTTCTTTTTTCACATGTAATGTCAATACATTTGGTGAATTTATTTCCATCTCTTGCAACATAATGAGCTTTATTATTCTTTCATATCTTCGTCACTTTTCAATTTTCTTAATATTCTACAATTCCTCAAGTACTCTTAAGGATAATGGAATCATTGGTTTTCTTATTTTGTTGGTTGATTGAGCTAGTCTGTGGGAACAATCAAAATTCTTTCTTGTTTTGCTCTAACAAAAATTGTTTAATCTTAATTTGGTGAATTGCAACTATGAATTTCAACCAAAAAATTTTAATTCACCAGCTACTTTCTCGTGATTGTTAGCCTAGCAGGAAATTTTGGACATGAACATGTGATCAAAACGTGTGCATATACATACTACATAAAGAAAGTTAGTTGGCATGGATCCTAGCACCTCATGGTTTCCTTAATGTTGCTCCTGATCTCCGCGCCTGAGGTCGAATGGCTGAGGTGAGGATGGCTAAGGTGATGCTGTCGTTGGAGCTCCGTCCGAATACCTACAAAAAGTCCTCACCAGGGTGTTCGTCAGTGGAGACCCTCCGATGCTCAAATCAGGGGATGGAGAACAATGAGAAGGGGAGAGTGAGAATGGAGAACTTACTTTGAGGGTCTCTATGTTTCTTTATTTATAGGGAAGGAATCGGAGTCATATACATCTCGAAGTCTTGATTGCTTTTTATACGTGTGATCTAGCCAATGCCCATCTTCCGTAGTTCGGCCTCGGCAGTGCTGAGGATGCATCTAGCCAAGGCCGAGGTGAAGATCCACGACACTTAACAAGGAGAAATTTTTCAAAGAGATTTCCTTTGTTCTTCAGCATCCCAATCTTAGTTTTTTTTTTACCCCAATTTTTCCCTCCTTTTCAACCAAAACCATGTTCTATAGCTTTCGCTTTAGTCCTCATTAGTCTGTCAAAGGAAACATGTAAACATAGTATTGTTGCTTTTGCCAATCTTATTTCCGTGATTAAGCACCATGTGGAAATTTGTATTTATTATTTTTTCTCTTAATTTAATAAACTTCGATACTGATGATTTAAATAAGCAAGTGGTATTTGCATGTGTTGATGCCGAGCCTTGACATATTGTACATGTTAGCTCCATGCAATTTTAATCAGTGTTTGGTTGGCTGGTTCAAAGAACATTACTTACAGGACTGTACATTAGTGTGATTGCTGTATTGCCACTTTGTGGCCTATTGCTGATCAAGGTTTCCTTAGGCTTGAAGTGCAATTCTTACCTATTTGAAAAGCTTTCGACCAGCTATGCTCTCATGCCAAGTTATCAGGAGTCATATGTTATGGAGACGATGATTACACTAATTGTGTCCACAATTATCTTCTCATGATGATTATTTTCTTTTGTTCACTTCTCTATTGTTCTGGGAGATGATGCTGCAATTACATTTGTATATTGCTTGGAGAGAAAATAATGAATAGTATGTTGTCAAATGAATATTGTCACTACAAAATCTTTTGATGGGTTTACCAAGGTTTCAAGTCCCGTAGGATGGGACTATCTTGATTTTCTAATTGAACGAGACGTGCAGCCGTCCCGTCCCGTCCCGACACTTGGGATAGGGGACATTCCAAGATGGCCCGATCAAGATGCTGAGATGTTAGCGGGACGGCCTTATCCTAACGTATAGGATGGTACCCTATCCCGATGTCTTGCGGGATGTCCCGCTGGGGCCTGAATCCTTGGGTTTTACAAACTTGAGTTTTTTGAACAGTGGATAGATTCCTTTTTTTTTTTTTTTGTGCATAAAAAATTGAAACTTTCTAAGGTCATTTTTAGATATTTTTGTTTACAATATTGAGAGACAAACATTGATTCTTTGGTTGATCAAAGTGTGATTTTTCATAAAGTGTGACATAATAAAGTCCTTTTTAGCAGTGTATTCTTTTTGACAAAGGTTAGTAGAAGAAGTGGTTGCAAATCTTGTTATATAATTTTATATATTTAGTCTTCACTATACGTAAAACCCTTTATTGCTGTGAATTGTTGTTAATTTATCTTTACAATTGTTTCTAGGATGTTACTATGAAGATCATATCATTTTCTCAACAAGGACCTCGAGCTATTTGTATTCTATCTGCTAATGGCATCATATCAAACGTTACACTTCGTCAACCTGATTCTTCCGGTGGTACACTGACTTATGAGGTTTGAAAACTGATCTGTCCCCTATGAAATTTATGTTGATGATTTGAATTCTGACAAATAGTGGAAGGAACTGCCTAAATTTAGCATTCATTAATTCATCCTGACTTTTGCCTCAACCAACATTTTTGGTTCACTTTGGGCAAATCAGGTTAGGTTTGATGACTATTTTATATGCTTTCTTATAAATAATTGATCTTTGAAAGAGCAAATGTTGGAGATAAAAATATGTTCTACATTAGGACATGCAACTAATATATAAAAAAATTAGACTCCCAAAGTGAATATATGATCATATTTGGGTTTTATTCATAGAGACTCTGCATGGTCACTAACTCAACTCTTGGAAATGTGGTAGCAGAACTCCATAATAGAGATGAAGCAAACCTATATAAAATGGAAAATACCAGCCTGAAAGTCATATGAGAACATATGATTGAATGACAACAGCATGTTGAAGACTAGATTGAAGTAAACATGAAATTGATGATGTGGGAGAGACTAGATAGTGAGATCCACATACAAAAATCAGATATCTGACTGGTGTGAATTTAAGTGAATAGATGATCAATGGAGGAAAAGAAAACAATATTAGTAGTTGAATTAAGTTAGGACAAACAAGACATATGTTGGTGCCAAGTAGACACATGAAAGCCTTTTTTTTTTTCAAAAAAAAAAACTTCAAATGTAAATAATTATAAGCTGTAGGATAGAGGAATTTTAGTAGGTGAATATGTATATGTTTTTCTAATTAATGGTGCATATTGGACTTTATATTTGTTGATGCACGAATACTTTGTATATCGTGCCTTACCTGCATTATCTTTTCTGACCCCTCCATGGTTCCCTCCATTATTTCAATCTGCCTTCATCTTTTCACCTCCTTGCATCCACTAACCTTTTATTTCTTCTTTATATATTTATAGACCCATGCTGACAAAGTTTAATATTTACATCTCCAATGAAACAAATTTCCCCATATATGTAAATATTCTCATGCTCCCAACGAATGTCCTACTTAAGAAATTGAGATTTCAGTGACTTGACTTGACTCAAACATGTTACACAATTAAGTAGAATGGTTTAGTGTGAGGACATGGCAAATAACTTATGATGACAGCTTTATAACCAAGTTTATCTAATGAACACTAACATTTATTAACATAATTATAGTAATTATAAGTAATTTGATTTAGGGTTTCTTTGCTCATTTTTCGGATTTGGTGCTAATTTTGAGTATTAAATGAAAAAATGTGGTACATTGCTTTTTTTGACACACGTATACATCATTAAAAAAATTATGATTTTACTAAAATTCAAGAAATTATGACACCTTATGCTGTCAAGCCTAGGGTTTACCATTCGCATCGTGGAGCAGTTGATCACTCAAAGGATGTATGGAAGGGATCTACCAAAAATTATGGAATTATATTCTAAGTAGAACACTTTTGAAGACATCGTATATCAGCCACATATAGGGTGATTATTTTGTGCATGACACACCCCTTTATATTGTGCTAACTAGTCACTGGTATGGAATATATTACACATTGATCCGAAAGAGGAGAAGGAAGATTTTCTTCAACTTGCTCAACTCAAATCACTTAGAGAAAAACTAGAAAAAGATGAAAAATGTGAAAGTAGGCTTAAGTCTCATTTCCTTTCATTGATTCTCCACCTCATAAACTGAAGTACATAATCCCTATTGATAATAGTGAGGTCCTTTTTTGCATAATTTGGATTAGATTCCTCTTCTTATCTTCTAGCAGAACATCCACCATTGAACAATGTGGGTCTAATTTCTCTTTCTAGTTCGAATGGAACAAGTCTCTAAAAAAACATGATTAATAAAAAAATCTTAAAAAATACTAAAATTTTGCAGGGGATGTCTCGATTTCAACATCAACCTAGTCTTCTATCGCTTCGTCTAATTCTTCATGGATTAAAAGGTAACCTTAGTCAAAGTCATTTCTGAAAAGTTTCGGTTTAACTAGCTTGTTTTGAGGCTCAAACGATGAAATTTTGATCCGATTTGGCCCCTTAGATGATGGATCCAAATTTGTAAATCTTGAAAATATACCCAATTTCAAAGAAATTATATCAATCGGGCATCGTATGATTAAGTTATGATCTTCTGAGATTTGGTGCATGAGTTGTCTTCCTAATATGGTGGATCTTGCTCTTGGATTTTGTCTATTTCTGTTTGTAATGGCCGACATGATCCACATCGAGTTTTCGTAGTGGCAAAAATGATCCACATCAAGTCTAATGATCCTCGTGAATACTTGTAGAGGCCAAAGTGATTCATATCGAGTCCAGTGATCTTCTTAAATATCTGTAGTGGTAGTGGTTCACATCGAGTTTGGTGATCTTTCTAAATATTTGTAGTGACCAAAGTGATTCGCATCAAGTCTAGTGATCCTCCTGAATATCTGTAGTGGCAGTGGTTTACATCGAGTTTGGTGATGCTCTTAAATATCCGTAATAGTTAAAGTGGTCCACATCAAGTCTAGTGATTTTTTTGAATATCCATAGTGGCAATGGTCCATGCCGAGTCTGGTGATCCTCCTGAATACTTGTAGTGGTCAAAATAGTCCACATCAAGTCTTACTCATAGTGGCTAAAGTGGTCCACATCAAGTTTGATGATTCTCCTATATCACGCACACATATAACATGCATACATGTACTTTTTCTGCTTTGAAATTGTACCAAACACAAAGGACTTAAGACTCCCTAATCCCATCATTCACTAGCCAACATGCTGTGTCATTTCAGAGGTTGCAGGCTCAAACATGTCTCCTATGTGATCAATGGCTTGCTTTTGCCTAAGGTGTTAAGGCAGCCATAGGCTGGTAGACATTTTTGGGTGGGTGGTATGCAATGAAGTTACTCTTTTGAAGGAGGATTATTTCATGGTAATGTGTATCCACCACTGGCTGTATCCGGATGCCTTTTCTAGTACGTGAAACCATTTGGAAATCTCTACTATATAATAACAAAAACTTTTGAGGTTCTTTGGATGTCCACCTGTTGCCCAGTAAGTCATATTCAAAGAATTGAAATTCATCTAAATATTGTTGTTGATGCATTCATTATCAGTCTAGATATAATAACAAAAACTTTTGAGGAGGTTCTTTGGATGTCCACCTGTTGCCCGGTAAGTCATATTCTAAGGATTGAAATTCATCTAAATATTGTTGTAGATGCATTCATTATCAGTCTAGTCAATTACAAAAGGAGAAATATAAGAGGCTTCCAACAATATAGAGTAGGAGCGCACATATCTATTAACATGATGAACTACTAATGGTTTCACCAGTTGCTGGATTCAGAACAATCCATCAATTCAGTCATATGCTTTATATATGCCAAGTGTTAGGAGGCTATAAAATAGGAAATTTCTCACCCAACAGAAGTTTTCATTGACTATTAAGAACTTGCATTGCACATGTGACTTTGTAACACAATTCAATATTTGATATGATGTATCTTCACTGCATATGTGGCTTTATTATGCAATTTTCATGTGTTATATAATGTCATGTATCACTACCTGGAAACATTTATCTTTACTTTTTCTTTCTTTAATTTTGAATTGCATTATCTTGTTCTCTTTTTGCGTTACAAAGTCAATTAGTAGTGATGCATATGTGACATGTCAAACCATATGTTACCTACAATTGCATTTAATAAACATTAAAATAGAAATGATGATGTTTTCACTCTACATGAATTTGAGATGCCAAGGATTTTGTTCCTGGTTCAGTTGATCTAGGTTGGATCTGAATTGGATTTGGGCTGCATGATTAAGAATTTGATCTGATACATCTACGCAACAAGTTGAGTTAAAATAGAAATTCAATGCCAAGTTTAAATTGGTGTTGAGTTCTACCTCTATGCTATTTTAATTTGCGAGGCCAAATCTGGTGGGGCTAATTCTAATAGATCGATCACTGACCTTGTTGGAACCCAGAGTCTGGACTTCAGATACAGTTGGTTCAGGTTGCATCTGAGTCTTTCTAACCCATTTGCACCCTTAGATATTGGAGGATGCATGCCCTCCATATCATCAAGTGGGTTCCTAGAAACTTAATTCAAAAAAAGTTGATCCTAATTAAGTGATCTTAGTTTGCTACTAACATTTACAGTAGGGTTATAACATTAGCAGGACTAAGTATTGTCTAGTTGCCTAGTAATTCACTATTCTTCTTTATCTATTCTACTATTAAAAGCAAACTCTTGGGTAGTACAGGAGGCTCCACATGGGAGGTTGTATGTCTCCACCCTACATGCATTGCATATGGCATATTCTAGTATATAGACGTGCAAACACAGTTTAGTTTCGGGTTTTATATTTTACATGTTTTCCATTATTGTGAGGATTCTCAAGTCTGACAGCCCACTATATATTTTGCAATTGTAACTTTTGGGCTCAAAATGTGCTCTCTCTTTCTCTCTCTCTCTCTCTCTCACACACACACACACACTATTGCATACATGCACGAACTTGCAATTCCATTTTTCTCTACTACATTAAAGCTTTTGTAAATGCCAGCACTGTTGTTTATGATTACAAGTTAGAAATCTTCTTTTGCCTTTTATATTTCTTCTAGACTTTCTGTTTTATGTTACTTTATCAAAGAAACGGATGCATATTATTAGGCTTGTAATTTATAGCTCAAGGATGATTACCATATCAAACCTTTTATCCTTCCCCCTTCATCTAGACTATTAGGAAACCTTGGAGCATCTGCTTTGGGTTAAAATAGTTTAAATTGCAGAATGAGATGTCTCCTTTCCTGCTGCTTGGTCTTTCAGGAATGATGATGAGTCCATCCATTGCCTTAATTCAGAAATTGACACCAATTCATTAAGGATTGTTAGATTTTCTGCTTATTGTAAGTTTTTTTTTTAATTAAAAAAAAAAAAAAACTTTGATTGGCCATACTTTAATGGTCCAGAAAGCTGACCCCTATTAGAAAAAAAGGCTTGGATCTCATTATTAAGGTAAACAGTTTGGATTTCAAGGCAGAATGGTTTCTTAGAACACAACCTTAATTCCCTGGTCAATCTGCTTTCAGCAAATGCAAAGGGTCTAATTTGTTGATGCATAACACTTTTCTAGTGTATCCTTAATCCCAAATCTGGACTTCAGTGCCTATTATATAGATTCCAACATTCTCCATTCTCCATTCCTCCCCTGTTCTGTGCATGGATGTGTTTGCCCACATCACCGCTGCCACTTCCGCTGCTACTATTTAATTATCCACCTTATTCCACTTGCTGATTTTGTAGGGCCGCTTTGAGTTGCTCTCTTTATCAGGATCATTCATGCCAACTGAGAATGGAGGAACTAGGAGCCGATCTGGTGGGATGAGTGTTTCTCTGGCAAGCCCAGATGGTCGTGTTGTTGGGGGAGGAGTTGCTGGTCTACTCGTGGCTGCTAGTCCTGTGCAGGTAAAACTGTTCAACACAAGATGCAAGATGCTTTAAATGCTTTTTGCCGGTTGAAGTCTTCACATATTGCTTTTGTTTAAAAAGGTTTGTATTGTCTACTATCAATAAATCTCTTGATAGTTATTTGTTCCTTGAGCAATGAAATAAAGAGAGCCATAGGAATGAAAGTTATACAAAGCAATATGTAAACTAATGAGTCAAAAAATACAGTTTTTCTTTAAACAGATAACAATGCAGATGTTGATGGGGTTTAGTAGAGCCAGTGGGCTGGGAGCTCTTTCGAAAAAGATGGGATGGTGGCACGTCTTCCTCCAATTCCAAATCCTCTTGAAGAGAAAGAAATCAGCATGGAAGCTAGTTCCCTCTGGTTTTGCATCATTACTATCTTTTTTATTCCTGATTCCTATTCTTTATACTAATGCTAGAATAGTTGCAGAAGAAAAGGAGAAGGGAAGAGGATTTGTTATGCTTTTATGGAAGGAAAGAGAATGGTCAAAAGGAGAGAAAAACAAGAGGAGCGGGCGATTGAGTCTTAGCATGTCCAGATAGAATAAGCATAGGCAAGATTTAAAAAAAAAGACGCCTAGGAGGGAGGAACTTATAGGGAAAGAAGAGGTGGATGATTCAACAATTATGATGGCTTGGCTTAGTTTGTATGGTCACAATATACTGGATTCCTTTAGGTCCTAAATGGTTAGACTTATAGTTCTCATGCTGAGGGTAGGCCTTGGTGCAATGGTAAAATTGCTCCACTATGATCTGGGAGTAATGAGTTTGAAATACAGAAACAACCTCTTTGCATATAGGGGCAAGGTTGCATACGTCTAACCCTCCCTAGAACCCTAGTGGCAGGAGCCTTGTGCACTTGGACATCGTTTGGAGTTTGGATGCTCTTTTGCCATTGTAAAAAATATAAACAAATGTATGGAACGGGTAGTCTTGTTTTATGTTAGCCTTGTGGGTATGATATTTTGATTCGGAGAGATCTCCACTTAGTATCTTTGTATATTGTCAACTTCTATTTTTGCCTTATGTAGAGTCTTGGTTTCGACGGTCTCAGTGGTTTTGCTTGGTTTCGAAGTTTTGATAAAAAAAACTCCAAGAAATAGACTAATAAGAAAAATAAAACCAATTAAGTCAAGTTATTTTACACCATTTTATTATGTTTTAAGTTATTTAGAATCATAATTTATGTATTTTGAATAGTCTTGGACTGAAATTAAATAGTATTTAGGCTTAATATATCAAAACATATAAATGCACTAAATTATTGAGTAAAAATATTATACTTGCAAGTAGAGATGGCAATCGAGCGGGAGCAGGTCAAATATAAATCAAAAATCTATAGCCAAACCTGACCTTTCTGTTAAACAAGTAACCTGCATAACCCATTTAATAAATTTGAATCAGGTTAAATGGGTTGGATTGCAATTAGACCCAATTAGGTTAAACGGTTTAGGACTCTAAATCTAAAGCCAACATGTTAAATAAACAGGTCAGCTTGACAGTCTATGACCCAGTCCCATTTATGTCAAACCTGAACCTGCAGGTTGGTTGCAGGCCAGGTTGGCTTGCTGGGTCATAAGTAGCTGCCCTATATGTGCATGCATCTTTAGTTTACATATTGCAATGTTGTTTATAAGTTAATATTGCGTTTTGCTCACCAATAACAGCAAAGCTTAGACTTTTTTTTTAAAAAAAAAAAAGGATCATTAGAGCATTAAATAAATGTGTGGTTGAATTATATTGATGATTTTTAGAAAGAATAAATATATTTTCTTGTTAAATAAAAATAAAAACAGATGGCAGCATTTTTGGCTTGTTTCAGCTGAAATAAACCTAAACCTGCCAAAACAGCTGAAACTGAAAACTTTGGTCAGTTTGGGCTTAATCTCGATTGAAATTTATCAGTTTTGGCTGAAACAGATTGGTGTTAGTCAAAACCAATTTGTTTTGGCAACATGAATCAATTTTGGCTGAAAGTTTAAACCTTAGATCCTATATTTAAATAGTAGAGTTCATTTTCTGTCAGATGTTTCAAAAACTAGAAGGAGAAGTAGGCTACAAGGACAACATTGATGAGAATAGTTTTGTGATATTTTGAAAAGGATTATATTTGATAAACTCATTTGTTTTGGAAATAAGAGGTTAGGATACCCAAAAGAACCACATTTTGAATTCTGTTTGTGTGGTTAGTTCTTATTCATAGAAAGTGGGGCGGATATGATTGTTATCAATTTGCAAGTAGTCGAAAGAAGATTACGGTGCCGAAATTGAGTGGAACAAATTGAGGAGATGCAGAAAGAAAATTATTGCCTTCCCCACTAAAAATAATGAAAAGTGTGAACTAGTCATGTAACATGCAACGTTTCCCGTTTAAAGGATGATGTGGCCATCATATGTGCTAAGCTATTTCTTTGGTTTTTCTCATATTTTTGGTGAATTTTGGAGAGCTGATGGCCTTCTTTATTCTATTCATTGGTACATGCATGTGCATACATATATAAATGCATAGACAGACGCACATATATTATAGCTCCATGTTCCAATAGTAGAGAATATCTTTTACAGGGTTCCTTTTTTTGCCACTCCGCTCCAAAACCTTCTGCAGTTGCTTTTACAGCACTTTTTCCAAACCTTTATCTATTTATAAAGACCTTTGTATCTTCTTGGCAACCAAAATAATACTTCTCTTTTGTTCCAAGTTAGTCATCTAGGTTTTATTTGCATGATGATATCTCAGTACTTAGTGTTCAGTTACACTTCAGTCTCATATGAGCTCAGTTTTTCTTCAGATTGGACTTCACGTACCTTAAGAATTTTAAGAAACCTACATGATCAACTAGATGTTCTTTTCTCCACTGTTTCTATAAGGTTGTGGTGGGAAGCTTTTTGCCAAGCTATAAGCTGGAGCAGAAAACCAAGAAGCCAAAATTAGAGACTTCCGCTGTGTCAACGCCCACAGCTGCAGTTCCGATTTCCAGCATAGAGATGGAGGCGGCGTATGGTACTGTGCAAGGGCAGCGGATCTCAGCAACACCAAAATCAAAGCTCGCGACTTCCTCCTTTAAGGGAGAAAGCTGGTCTGCTTCTCTACAATCAGCATCTGAGACAAGGAGCTCCATGACAGATATTAACGTGTCTTTGCCTGGAGGTTGAAGTTATCCAGAAAGTTTGTTGCGCACCTCCGAGGCATCTTACTGACCAGAAGTAGACACCCTTTTGTAACAGCTGCCTTCGCATGTGTTGCAATTGATAGTTGGAGCTCACCTTCTCTAACTTGTGTTGTAGGCTTGTTTGCATGCATTTAGGTTTTCATCAAGGGATGAACTTTACTATATGGATTCTGTAGGATTCTCCAGAACTGCAACTCTGTTGACTCTTATCCTCTGTTGTTGTCTAGCTTGGTTGATATTTATATTTGTAACACCTGGTTTTCATTCACTGGTGTTTAAATACAGTCATTTGTAGTGTTGGTAAATTTCATAACGATGGATTCTTGATTCTACAAGTGTGATGAAATCTTGATGCTGTGATTTCGGTCCTCCTGAGATTAGCACATCTGGGCAAGAAACTGTGGGTATTCCTTCTTATGTATCTGGTAATAAAGATATTTAGCCTTATCAAGAGGTTAATCACCTTTGGAAGATATATATATATGAACAAAAAAAAAAAGAAGAAGGGAAAACAAGGAGGTATCAGAGTCTCTCAAAGTATATTGCTTGCTTCTTCAACTTCTAGTTGTCACTGTTAGCTTTGGCTTCGTAAGCCAAGTCAAACAAAAGTGACAAATCAAAGCCAAAAGGTCAACATGAAAAATCTTTGTGGCGATCTTCTTTTATAGAAATTTTTGCTTACATACTCTTGTATTATCACACATCTTACAAGAATAAATAAAAATAGTGACAGCTTAAATATAATTCCCTCTGCGTTAAGTCTGCATGTAATTTACATGGAATTTAACTAAAACAGATGGTTATATGAATTGGATGCTGAAAGATAATTTTTATTGGTGTGCTCAGATGTAGCGCAATATATTTTTCATTTTAGTATGCAATTATCTAAAAAATTTAAAATTTACATACAATTTTGCAATTTTTTCAAAAATTAACTTAGACAATTGAAAACAAGGAAAACTTTGTTTTTTTTTTTTTGTTGCAGTAAGTCTACAATGGCCTATAGTCCATTTAAATGTAACGTGGAACTGATTAGGGGTTTTGCTCGAATTGTCGAGGACTGACTTCTATCATTTTGTAAAAATGAATAAGACATTCCCTGCAAATACGAAAATACATCATACAGGCAATATATATATATATATATATTGAAGAAAAAAAAATCACATTCTATAACTATATTAATAAAGCTTACTGAGAAGAGTCCGTGACTTACAAAACTAGTACTCAACAAATATCCCGAGCATGCACCAAATCTTCATGCAGTGAGGAAATGTGCTCTTAAGCTTTACAGCTTGGGGTTTCTTGGAGACTAACTCAATAATCCATAGTAAGTTCTCTATTTTTCAGAATGCCTACCTCTATATAAGTAGTTTCCATAGAAACAAGGTGGCCTGAAATTTTGAAAAAGCGCACACAGATACACAGAGAGAGGTCATGAAGGCAACTTTGGGATTCAAGCTTTCCTTCCTTCTGTTAATCCTCACAACAGCAGCTGTTCTCCTAATTGTTTGGCTGGGGCTTATGTGCAGTTCTGGTTACTTGCATGCAACAAGGAAGGAGACTAGCTCTTCTTATTTGGTATTCATGATGCTAAACATGGTAGCTGCTGCCATCTTCCTGAGCAATTCAAGGTCATCATCTGCTGGGAAATCAAACACATTTGCAGAACAGTTTTGCCTTCCAACTATAACATATCAAGAAGTAGAAGAAGGCACAAGCAAGGGAGCTGCTACTGTTGATGGTGATTTAATGGATAGACAAGCAGATTCAATGATGCATGAAGATTCTAATGGAGGTGCTGTTTATGATGAAGAAAATTATAATTGTGATGGTGATGCTGATGATGATGACAATGATGAAACTGATATTAATCTCATTGATCTACAGAGGAGATCGAAGAGTTTATTGCCAAGATCATTCGAGGATGGATGGAAGAAAAGATGAAAGACAAGCTGATGCATCTACCATAATCAGCTGTCAACCCTTACAATCATTTGCTTTTCAAACAGTTTTTTAAGTTTTCGTTAGCAAATAAAGATTCCTAGAGAATTCAAAATGCGTCATTTTGCGTTGGAATACATACTTTGAATCCTCAGTGGTCAAGTAAACAATTTCTGGTGATAGATTGCGGGAAGTATAGCTCATACTTCAGCTTATAGATTAGTAACAATAATTTAATTGATGCATAAGCTTCACTAACCCTCAATTTGGTTTGCCAATTCCATGCATGCTCTGATTACACGCTGACGCATTGATCATCTGCAAAATTGCGACTTTTAATCGCCACGTTGTGGACTTTTTTCTCAAAAAAAAAGAAAAGAAAAGAAGAGGAAGAAGAAAGAAGAAAAAGATCACCATATGAAAAACTGGAAACCTTCCGTCAACGCCATGGTTTCTAAAATTTTATTCCTTCATGACAAAGAAATAGAAATATAACCTGCGTCATTACTTGAAATGGATGAAGACCTCCACTCAAATTAGCTAAACGGAAAGTAATCACTGAGATGTGCTCTTAGGTGCAACACTCAATTAGGAGCTATGACAAAACTGCGCTTCCACAGAAGTTGTGATAGAATCTAATACCAGGAGCTCTTTCCTTGGTATTAGAGTTGGACTCTCTCTCTCTCCCCCCATTTTTTATTTGGAGGATATTTGCTTCAGATTTTTCGCACTGCTGCATTCTTCTCTACTGCTTAATGATGGATTAATTTGTATCATGGATGATGACTTCTATCCGTTTTAAACCATTAATCAACATATTTTATCCATCACTGGTACTCAGGAAAAGCCTCACCAGCTTGCCACGCTAGTAATGAAACAACACCATCACAAGCCTTAAGAAACGTGAGCTGCACAAAGAAAAATCATTCCCAGAAGGAAATCTTGAAAAAGCTAAAGCCAACAGCTTGCATTGATGCCCGGTGTCAAGAAGAAATACACAGATTGCACAGAACCGCCCCTCGCAATTTTCTTGAGACAGCAGCGGCGACCACTTCCGGCCCATGTCTAGGATCAGTCGAACTGTTAGATTTTGAGATCTTCTAAGATCCTCCCACTTGGCAGTAGGGCACCAAAGAGAATGACAAATGTTGCCGCTAGAATCTTAGGTCGATAGAACTACGAGGTGACGATGTGATTGATCACTGTCTGAGGTGAAGCTTGGCAGACTGATTGGGTTGGAAGCTTGGGAGTATGTCCATCTGGACTCCTTGGCCATGGAGTAAGAAAAAAAGCTTTTACTAGTAAAGAATCCTTCAACATTCAAATCAATCAAATTCTAAATAATAATAATAAAAAAAAATATAGAGAATAATGTATCCAGAGATTTATCTGAGGATCTCCCAGTTCCTACCATCTATAAAGGAAGTCTGGTGACCATTATCCAGATAGATGAGACTAGAATAACCATCCAACAACGATCTTCATTGTGCCATAACTATATGGTAACAAATATCCACACTTTGCCGCGGTTATAATTTGCTTTGATGGCTGAGCAGACGGAATTGTCGCCAATTCCGTGACTTTAACATGATCATGGCTTATAGTTCATCATGACCCGAGGTGAAGAACTTTGGTCTTCCCCAGTATTACATTACTTCGGTTTATTACTAAGAGAGCGGCGTTTCTACAAGGACCAAACAAAAACTTTGGCAAAATCTAGCGTACAATCTGCACCACAACATCAGCCTTTATAGTATCACAGAGCCTAGAAGTATCAAACATGCATCAACTTAAAAGTCGAAAGCATCTTCAACCAAAGCTACGGCTTTCAAGTTGGTAACGGTAGGCTAACTTCCTTTTCGAAAGACCGCTGGATTGCATGTGGATTACTCTTTAAAGTAAATATTCCCCGGCCCGTTCATGCCAACCAGAACCTGGACATATCTGTAGTAGAATTCTTCAACACCACAAACACAAGGGCACTTTTCAAAGATGTCCTAAATGGCAATGGAGAAACTATACTTGTCCAGCTCATGAATCTCCTCAGAGTGGAAAACCTAGGAACTGTTCCAGATTTGGTGGTTTAGAAGGGGAGTTCAATTATGTGTGAGTCGTCAATTATGTGCACAATGAACCTCTGTGAAGCAGGCAAAGAAGCATTCAAATTGACGATAAACTGTACCATGGGCACGTCACTGGAAATCACGTAGGATCAGAAGTATATACAAGTGCACAATTAAAATAAAGCGCCAATTGTCTTGGACTTGGAACTTACCGGGAGATGAAAAGAATTTCAAAGACCCTTTTGGTTTTGGTTTGCGAAAAGATTTTTTTTCTATAAAATATTATTTTTAGGAAGCTAATTTCCAAGAATATAAACCTTGAAAAGTGATTTTGACATGTTTTGTGGGCTATGAAAAAATATTTTATTACAAAGTGACTTATATTTGGTTGAATATTTATTTTTTTTAAAAAATTATATAAAATACCTATTATTCTCTTACTACAAGAAAAAATATTATCCTACACTGCACATTACTATCATTTATAAATAAAAAATTATGATGATTAAAAATATTTTTTGCTGTAAATTGTGACGGAGGATTTGAAGTGTTGTGATGAAAAAGAAAATATTTATGTCAACCATAAATCTTTTGATGGCTTAAAAAGATATATTATATATATATATATATTTATAAAATATCAAAATTATATTTTTATAAAATATATTTTTTTAATCTCTCTTCTTTCAAAACTCTAAATAAACAAGAGGAATTTTTTCACTTCTCTTTGACCATACATTTCCTCCTCCGCTTCTCACGAACCAAATGAGTCCTTAATTGCATTAATCATAGCGATTAACTAGACAGGAGTTTTGGTCTACAAAAGCAGGTGGAGGAAACAAACAACTCATGAGGTCAAAATCATAAGGAGACAAGAACAAATTAAGCAGACAATCAAAGTGTTTGCTCACATGTGGAATACCAAATAAGAAAGACCAAGATCAGAATTTCTTCATGTACAAGTTTAAGCAAAGCAACTGGATACTTCTATTACAATTATGACGGTCCCATACAAAAAAAAAATTAAGGGTCTATTTGGTTGGAGCTTGTCATATTATAGGATAATTTGATAATTCTTAAAAATTATTTATCTAAAAAAATAATTATGAAAAAAAATAATTTTTATTATATTTAGTTGGTGAAAAATTATTTCGAAAAATGACACTGAAAAAAGTTACTGCAATTGGTTGAAGCTAATTTTATCTAAGAATACCGATAAATTTACAAATATACTTATTAACATAAAATAATTTTTTTATATTATGATAGTGTTGTCATCTTCAATCAGTTTTGATATACTGACTATAATCATATAATCTTTTGCATAATATCATCTGCCTCTTAATTCTTTTGCAAAAATTTTTTATTGAATGAATTTGGGAAGACATCAAAATAAATTCAATGATTATATATTTACTCTATTTTTAAGCTTAATTTATTTCAATATTTTTATTGTCATCAATATCTCATCCTATACCTCTTTTTTTTTAAATATATTGAGGATATTTTTATCAACTATAGATTATCACCATTTTGAAATTTATCAAATACCAATCTCTTATATATTTACTTTACTTTCTCTCTCTGAAAATAAACATGGGATTCATTAAATTTTTATTATCTTTTTTTTTATTTTCATATTAAACATGATAGTCTAATATGAGATTTATTTTTTTATATTAAATTAATCCCAATTAAATGGATCTTAAGATAAAAATATAAAGGGAAGAAATGAAAATTCGATGGCACTGCTGTATTGTGCCAAAGAACCATATAGATAGCTTCCAAACCCTTTTGATTTTTTTAAGTGAAAATATGTAATACCTTCCCTTTGACTGAGAAAAACTCCCACCAACAATATTCAGAGGAAAGAGAAAAACTAGTACAGCGTGGAAGATTACAAACTCTTAATATCGTTTGAGTTCCTACGATGGAGTTCCAAGGAAAGATGTGGTCTTAAGAATACGAACCAAGCGTGGCGGCCATTCCTGTCCTGAGTTCTCTGGCCATAAAAGAAAACCAAAAAGAGAAAATTTTTGTGCCTCACATGTAGTGCAGCAAAAATATACTGTCCCATCTTATTGAGCTACGTGGCTACTGCTTTCCAATACGCATTTAATGTCTGTAGTTCTATTTTATTATTTAAAATTTTGAATGACAAAAATATTCCTCTTCTTTCGAAAAAATTGATATTCTATGACATATTATGACATCCTGTAGTCAAATTATGACTTTTTGCACAACAGCAAGTTATAACTTGACCACATGATGTCATAAGGAAAGGAGTATTTTCATCATTTAAAAATTTCATAAATTTTTAATGACGAAAATGCTCCTCTCTTTATGACTTCTGCAAAAAAATTATGATTTCTTACTACGTAGGAAGTTATAATTTGACTGCAAGATATCACAATATGCTACAGGATGTCATAATTTTTTCAAAAGATGAGAACCATTTTCGTTATTTAAAATTTCAAATGAAAAAATAGAATTACAGACATTAAATATACATTGAAAAGTGATGGCTACGTGGTCCAATAAGATGGGGCGGTGTATTTTTGTTGCACCGCATGTGATGCACAAAGAATTACTCTATCAGAAAAGGTTGAACTCAGCATAACCCAGCACACCCAAAAACATTGTTGAGTGCTCCACGAGACATCCACTGATTCAAAAGGAAACTGCTGAGACAACAAAATCCATAATTTTCTGCAAGTCCAAAGTGGTTCAGTTACGGACATCTCTATTCTTCCCCACTCAACCTATGTAAACCAAACTCTGCTATCTGGCAGATGTATCAGCGACGAGCACCAAGCTTAGTAAATGAACTGCTAGTGCTAGAAGTTTATCAGATTAAATATCCTAAGCATAAGAGTCCCAGAATCTTAAGAGAAGTTTATCCAAAAGAATCTAAAACCCTATTTTCTTCTTTCACTACTTTAACTACCAGAATAATCAATTGAGTTAAGAATCTCTCTCTTTTATTGATCAGTTTTGCCTTATTTCAAAGTATGTCAAAATAAGGGTCCAAAAACTACATGTTTTACGTATCAAGGTTACTATTATCTTAATGTAAATAGCTTATCACTTAATTTTATTTCAGTACAAGTATATAGAATCAGAAGCATATTCATGCACCCAGAAGAATCTAAAAATATCTTTGTGCAAATCCACTTTTTGTTCTACTTTTGTAAGCTTGTAGGATCAGGCCCTTATACAAATTAATGTAGGATACATTCGTACAAGTAACTAAGCAACATAGCCTTTCATTATTTGCACCTAGTGATTGATGATTGTGATCCATTGCACTCTCGGCTCCATATATGGGAGAGAAATTAAATGATTCCATGCAAGTAATTGTTCCATCAATAATGCAATTTTCTCCAAGAAACTAAATTTAATCTCGACAGAAAAGCAAAGCGACATTGATTCCAAACAAAGTAGGCACTTGCTGTCCAAATTAAAATGCCATCAATCAATCGATGTTATAGAAGTGAGGGTGTCAACAGTGGTTTCTTCATCCATCAGGTAACGACGGTTAGCGAGCAAGTGTTCGCTACTTCATTCATACATTACCATCCTCATAACAGGATGTAGAGATCACAAATGATGAGTTGCATAGATGCTAGAGAAATTGGCTATTAGTAGACACTAATCTAGCAGCAGACAATTTATGAAGGGGGCATCATAGCCAGGTCAACTACAGCATAACATGAATAGGTAGAAGGCAAGCTATAATCAGATAGACTAGAGCAAAACCTGCAACAGAAATCATAATTAAGATCTGTAGAAAAACCGATGTAGTAAATACCAATGGCTCAATAAAAAAGTAAAAGCAGACATTGGGTAATAGTTCAATAAACATGGTAAATACCCCACCTTTTTGTTTTGGAAAGACATTGAATAAATGCCCTTCTTTTGAAGGTAAATAAATATAAATAAATATCTTTACTTTCTGGTGAAAGGGTGTTTGTTTACCTTTTGCTCTCATATGTGGTCAAAATTGTTTGGGGAAATAATTCTAACTATTACAACTGCTTATATAACCAAATTTATTTACCTTTTGCTTCTGAAATCTATCTGTTGAAAGTTGGAACATGAAGTTTCTCATGGTGATCGTTATTCCGAAATTTCATATGACAAAAATCTAGATTTCTTCCTTATTTTATGCGTGCCTCGTGATAGAATTGCCACCTTTCCTCAAAGAATAAATGGCTGATGCTTCTTCCTCCAATAGTGATGTAGTTCTTTATGGACCATGCTTCTCGAGGTACTATTGTTTTGCAAATAGTGATGATGCTCCGGTCTCTAAAAATGATTAATGCCATTGTTGGTACATTAAATCAGCTTCGAGACACATAGTATTATCATACGAAATCAAAGAAATATCAATCTTAAAATGCCAGATCCCAGCATACTAATTTTTCTGTAAGCAGATTCAGCTCGATATTTTATCGGACTGAATAAAAGGCATTCTTATGTATTCTATCCGGACATCTCAGCTAATAGAAATATTCAGATCGGGTATATACCGACTTGAACCCTGATACCTTCTTTATCCGGGATGAATATTATGGCATCTCTATTTTACCCCGATCATCTATCGAGGTGAGCTATTATTGTGACGGACTTAACCATTTTGTAAACGCCCATAGCAGTTTCCTTAATCAGGCCACAGCTAGCCACGATCTCATCTCCAGCTCATATGCACGGCTGTACGTCAGCTCACTTACAGATGGCTCTCTAACCACCTAACAGACTCTTCTAATGGTTTAACAAATTTTGAAACGGTCTCCTGAACTCCTCTATAAATAGAGAGTCAGGGATCCTCCATTGGTAAGTTTTATTCTCAAAAATTAGAAAAAACTCTGTTAGTAAAAAATTAAGCCGGACTTTTAGCTTCCATCTAGTTTCATTCAATTTCTCTTGCTTTTCCATTCTTTTCCACCCTTATTCTCAAGGCTCGAACTAATTTAAGTATCGAAGGGTCAAGAACTGGAGAATCTCCATCCGATTTCTTAACAGATTTTGCAAATTAAAGGAGTTTTCACCAGATCGCAAGGATTGCTCCAGTCCAATCTTACTCTAGTCGATTCACTCTGCTCCAGATTTCGAGTCCTGCAGCAACAGATTGACGCTAGAGAAAAGGACTTGATTTCTTTTGTGAAAAAGATGTTTAAAGCACGAACTCAGCACCCCTCTCCCTCAGCTCTAGAAGAAGGAGCACCTAAGGCACCACTACATCAATCAATTGCTGTTGATTCTCAATAATTCAGCCTTTTGGATCAGCAAGTTCAAGCCCCAACAGCAGCTATTCAACAGCTTCAAAAGAAAGAGAAGTAGCCATCGAAAGAAGCTCCTCCGCTAAATATTTTGTTCCAGCACAGCTCTCAACCAGCCCATTAAGATGAACACCACATTGATAAGACTGACAGCGAATTTATCCCTAATACTCTGAAAGTTCAAATAGGACGCGATCTGGAGCACAAGGTCTTGGATCTTGAAAGGCGTCTGATGAATCTCTAAGTAGGAGGTCGATCTCAGAATAAAGATAGTTTCAATCTTTAATCTTCTTTTTCTCATGAGATCTTGAGTGAACAAGTTTCGAACTGGTTCAAAATGCCCGCTATCAAAGCTTTTGATAGCTCTGCTAGTCCGATGAATCATATCGAGAGATATAGGACCCTTATGGCTTTACAAGGGGTTTTTGATGCCCTATTATGCATTGCTTTTCCTGCAAGACAGTGAGGATTTAGTTTTCTAGACTCCAACAAGGGTCCATCTCTTCTTTTGAGTAGCTTAGAAGATTGTTTATCATTTACTTTGACACTAACAGACCTTATTTGAGGTATGTGGATAGTTTTTTCTCTGTTCAGCAACAGGAAGGAGAAGATCTTGAAAAATATGTAGCTCGTTTCAATGCAGCCATCCTGTAAGTAAAAAAATTTAATGAATCAATTGCCATATCTACTTTGAAAAGGAGACTTCGGAGCAATCATCTGATTTTTTTCTCTAAACAAAAATTTTTCAGATACTTATGACGAAATGCTTGACTGGATATATAAGTATGTCCAGATCGAGGAGAAGGAGGCGATCTTAAGGCAGACAAAGAAGGATAAAAATGAAAAAAAATGATCAAAAAAAAATGATGAGATGCAGCAAACTGAGAATTCAAATCAACCTCAAAAAAATTCAAGGTCAAGGAGTCCAGCTTGGCATTTTAATTCTTATACCTCTCTGTCCGTTCCTCGAGCTCAAATTTTGATGGAGATTGAAGGAGAAAGATGTTTCCAAAGGCCTGATCCTTAGAAGGCTCCTCCAGAGAAGAGAGACAAATGAAAATATTGTCGCTTTCACAGAGATCATGGCCACGACATCGAGGAATACAGATAGCTGCAAGATGAAATAAAAATCTTGGTTTGTCAGGGTTATCTCGATAAATATGTCAGACTAGCCAAAATTGGAGAGTACAGGCCTCCAGTAGAAGAAACTTCTGATAATCACAACCAACCAACTGCTGGTGTTATCAATATGATATCTAGCATCCTATTTGGTACTAATGACCCATCTCCAAGGGGCAGAGAACTGAAGATATTATTTTTTTTTCTGAAAATGATGTAAAGAAGATTCAAACCTCTCATAATGATGATGTCGTCGTATCTATGATGATAGCAAAATATGATATAAAAAGAGTTCTTGTTGATAATGAAAGCTCTGCTGACGTACTGTTCTATGATACTTTCTTAAAAATGAATATGATCGAACAACTTAGGAGAATCAGTACTCTCTTCGTCGGGTTCTCAGACAATCCAATGGCGGTCGAGGGAAAAATTACTCTACCAATCATGACGGGACAGGAACCAAGGTAGTCAACTGTATAGTTCACTTTTTTGATGGTCAGAGTCCCATCTGCTTATAATACTATCCTCAGCTGACTCGATCTCAATACCCTCAAAGCCATTGTCTCCACTTACTATCTGCTGGTGTGTTTTCCTACTCAGAAAGAAGTTGGTGAAATGTACGACGATCGGACGGTAGCTCGATAATATTTTATGATTTATGTTAAAATGAACCAACCGACGAAAACTTTGCCAGTTGATATACCGAAAGTATTGGATGAGGTCAGAAAAATCTAAGATGAACAGGTAGAAAATCTTGAGGCCATTCCTTTGGAAGATGATCCGAAAAAAAGATCTAGATAGGTGTGAATCTTAAATCTGACCTAAAAGAGAAACTGATTAAGTTTCTATGAGCAAATACTGACGTCTTTGCTTGATCAGCCTCTGATATGCCTGGCATCCTTATCAATGTGATTATTCATAAACTAAATATGGATCCAAATTTCAAGCCGATTCAGCAGAAGGAAAAGAGTTTCGCCCTGAAAAGGTAAAAAGCCATCAATGAGGAAGTTGACAAGCTTTTAAAAGTGAGATTCATCAGGAAAGCTCATTATCCGAAATGAATAGCCAATGTTGTTATGGTGAAGAAGGCCAATGATAAATGAAAAATATGCATCGACTATAAAAATCTTAATAAAGCTTGCCCAAAGGATAGTTTTTTTTTTTGATGAGAATTGATCAGCTCATAGATGCTACCTCCGGTCACAAGCTCCTTAACTTTATGGATACTTTCTCAAGCTATAATCAGATCCAAATGGCTCTAGAAGATGAAGAAAATACTATCTTTATCACTGAAAGAGGTTTGTATTGTTACAAAATGGTGTCCTTTAATCTTAAAAATACAGGTACCACATTCCAACACCTCATCAACAAAGTTTTCAAGCGACAGATTGATCGAAATATGGAGGTCTATGTTGATGACATGATAGTAAAGAGCATCGAGGAAGATCAGCATATTACCGACCTGAAGGAAGCATTTGGTGAATTTAAAAGGTACTAGATGAAGCTCAATCCTAACAAATATGCCTTCGAAGTTGGCTTAGATAAGTTTTTTGACTTTTTCATTAATCAAAGAAGAATAGAAGCTAATCCTGAAAATATTAGAGCATTATTGAAAATGAAATATCTGGCTTCTATTAAAGAAATCCAGCAGCTCACCAGACGAGTGGTAGCCCTCAGTCGATTTGTTTTCAGGTTAGTTGAAAGATGTCTTTCATTCTTTAAAATATTGAGAAATATCAAAAATTTTAACTGGACAGAAGAATGTCAGGCTGCTTTTGAAGATCTTAAGAAATATCTTGGCTCTTTGTCTTTTCTTTTTAAGTCAGTCGAAGATGAAGAACTGTGCATATATATTTCAGTCTCACCCTTTGCAGATAGTTCAGTTTTTATCTGGAAAGAAATGAGAATTCAAAGGTCTATCTACTACATCAGCAAATTATTGTGAGACGTAGAGTCCGATATAAAAAGATTAAAAAAATGATATGTGCTCTGATCATGGTAGCTCGGAGACTCAGGTCTTACTTTCAAGCTCATACTATGGCAGTATTCACAGATCAGCCATTCAGATCGATATTACAAAGAGTTGATACTTCAAGATAGATCGTCAAATAGACCATTGAACTCAGTGAATTTGATATCCATTATCGATCTTGAACTGTAGTTAAAGGCCAAGTATTAGCTGATTTTATTACAGAATTCACTATCCCAGATGATAGATCAATCTCGATAAGTCCTAAAAATGATGATTCATTTTGGATTTTACATGTGGATGGAGCCTCAAATTTCCAAAGAAGTGGCGTCGATTTGATTCTACGATGGCCCGTTACTTGCAGAATGTCAAAAAGCTAACCCAAAATTTTAAAGAGCTTGAAGTACTTTAAATTTTTAGATCGAAAAATATCCGAGCTGATGCTCTATCGCACCTCACTACCTAGGATTTTTTCGAGTTGAATCAGAAAGTATTGATTAAACAGCTGGATAGGCTTAGTATTGAAGTGCTCTCTATAATTTAGGTCGGTCATGAGCCGAGTTGGATTGATCTTCTCGTAGATTACATATCTAAAAGAGTTCTACCTAACGATCTGACCAAGGCCAGAGGTATTAGAAGACAAGCTCTATGGTATGTTCTTCAAGAATATCGTTTATATAAAAAATCTTATTCTCTTTCTTTACTTCGATGCTTGACGTCATATGAAACTGACTACACACTTAGAGAAGTGCATGAGGGTATATGTAAAAATCATCGGAGGATAGGTCACTTGCTTATAAAGTAATCCGACAAGGTTACTACTGATCCACTATTCAAAAAGATGCAGCTAATCTTATCAACAAGTGTGACCAATGCCAAAGATATGCTAGTATCCAACATCAACCTGCTGCTGAGCTTATTTTTATTACCATCTCTTGGTCCTTTGCAATTTGGAGGATGGATATACTGAAGCCTTTCCCAGTAGCGATAGGTCAAAAGAAATTTCTAATGGTGGCTATTAATTATTTCATAAAATGGGTAGAGGTGGAGCCTTTGGCCCAAATCACAGAAAAAAGATGCAGGATTTTGTCTGAAAATCCATAATCTGTTAGTTTGGTTTACCTCAGGTCATCATCACTGATAATGATCGATAGTTTGACAACTTCAAGTTCAAAAAATTTTACTCTAAATTTCATATTAATCACCGACTCACCTCTGTTGGACATCCACAGTCAAATGGTGAGACTGAAGTAACCAATAGAACTATCCTTCATCGTTTGAAGACAAGACTCATTGATGCAAAAAGCTTATGGACTGAAGAGTTGCAGAGTGTATTATGGACATACCGAGCCACATATCAAATTTTTATAGGAAAAACTCCCTTCAGGCTCACCTATGGGACTGAAACCATGATTTCAATTGAAATTGACCTCTTATCCGATAGAGTCAGAAATTTTCATGAGACGACCAATTCTGACCGATTGAGGACCGACCTGGATCTTCTTGATAAAGTGAAGGAACAAGCCCTGGCAACTTACAAGCAGAGGACCGCTAAATATTACAATGCCCAGATGAAGTCGAAGTCATTTCAAATGGATGACTTCGTCCTAAGATGAGCTAAAGTCTTAAAGCCTACTAAACAAGGTAAATTGGCTCCCAATTGAGAAGGACCTTATCGAGTCACTGATGTAGTTCATCCAGAAGCTTATAGAATCGAGAATTTAGATGGATCTATTATTCTCCGTACTTGAAATTCTAAAAATCTCAAAAAATATTATCAATAAAAATGCTCTAACGAGCTCTTTCTTATATGTCATGTCCTTCCATTTATCGAGATTCGATTTTTAAATCGATAAAGTCCGAAGGACACACATGTTAATCTAGATTTCAATCCGATAAAGCCTCGAAGGGCATGTCTATTCATCTAGATTTCAATCTGGCAAAACCTCGAAGGGCACATCTATCGATCCAAATTTCAATATGGTAAAGCCATGAAGGGCACATCTTGGAACCAAATTTCAAATTTGGTAAAGCACAGAAGGGCACATCTATCAATCCAGATTTCAATCCGATAAAGCTCTGAAGGGCACATCTATCGATCTGAATTTCAATCCGACAAAGCTCCGAAGGGCACATCATCGATCCAAATTTCAATCCAGTAAAGTCCTAAAGGGCACATCTATCGATCCAAATTTCAATCCGGTAAAGCCCCGAAGAGCATATCTATCGATCTGGATTTCAATCTGATAAAGTTTCGAAGGGCACATCTATCAATCCAGATTTCAATCTGGTAAAGCTCTGAAGGATAAATCTATCGATCGAAATTTCAATCCGATGAAGCCTCGAAGGAAACATATATAGATCTGAATTTCAACCCGATGAAGCTTCGAAGGGCATATATATTGATCCGAATTTCAATTTGATAAAGCCTTGAAGGGTACATTTATCAATCCAAATTTTGATCCGATAAAGCCCCGAAGGGCATGCGTGTCAATCCAGATTTCAGTTCGGTGAAACCCCGCAAGGCACATCTATCGATCCAAATTCTAGTCCGATGAGCCTCGAAGGACACAATTTAATCCAAATTTCAGTCCGATATGATCCCAAAGGACTTGATCCCCCATCGATCGATGAGTCTTGTGTCGAATATGAGATCGAAAGAATTTTGCATCGATTTCAAAGCAATATGATATTATATTGATCTCTAGAGTGAGATTATCTTTGCATTCTCTTGAAAATATCGATCTCTGGATCAAATCTCAAAACTTGATCCATCTGCGGTCATGCAAATAAAGGTACATCCCATCTTTCATTTTAAATTAATTGATGATGGGTGAATTTAAGGTTATCAATTTTTGGTTCTATTGAATTACAAAGATATATGTCATTATTTTATTTGGACAAGTAATAAAATTCAGAATACATGACTCAAGCATGCCTGAGAAAATATCTCTTGCATTGATATTTAAAGAAGATACAAAAATAAGAACCCATATCGGGTTTACATGTCCTCAAAAAAAGAAAAGAAAAAAGAAGACTTATATCAGGTCAGTACATCCTGAGAAGAAAAGAAATTTTGATTGAATGATCACCAGTGCATTGAAGCTCTCCTTGGTTGTTTCCTTCTTGGGTTGCTCCGGCTTCCCAGTATCAATAATAGCAGGCTACACGGCTGGGTTAGGCTCTGATTTTTTGCTGATCTTGAGAACTTCAACCACTGCTGGAGGCACCACAGCGATAACTTCAATTGTGTTCACCCTGGTGGGAGACCGACTAGACTCCTTTCTTGGCTTCTCTGCCACTTCGAGGGGTGATTCAAGATCCCTCTTCACACCAATCTCGATGGCCACTTTTGGAGTGACCTTAGAGATGTCTACCTCATGATATAATTTCTTGATTAGGTTGCGGTACTGGCTGAAGGCATAGTCACACACACCCTCAAAGCTTTCGGACATTTCGTCCTCGAACTCCTCAGAAGCCTTGTATAGTTTCACTGCCTTAGCCACCTTATCTTGCTCCTTCTTAATTTGTCTTTTCAAAGCCTCGATGGCCTTCTTATGAGCCTCATTGGTCTTTTCTGCCTCTCTAAGTCTCAACTCCAGTTCTTTATTCTTTTCAGCAATAGTGTGCAGATTAAAAATCTTCTTCTCTTACTCATTTACTTTTCGCTGAAGGTCCAATAGATTCTAGTTTTTCTCTTTCAAGGCCTTCAGCTTCTCTTCAAGTTAATATTTGAGTCCGATGGTGAGTTCAGACTCTTTTTCCTTCTTCTCTTGGAGATTGATCAGATTGGCATCCATGGCCTCTTTATTTTTTAGTAGGTAGACCATATTCTCATATATGACTTTGAAGTCAACAGCGACCTGCAGGACAAAAGATTCAAATCGATCATTCACCAAAGTAAAAAAGCAAAAAAAAGATACTCACATGCATGAGTTGTTCAAATCCATAGTTGACAATCTCCTCTAGTTTATTCTTGTGACACGTCTCCAGATCGACGGTCAGTATTACTGATTCGAGAAAATCTTAGCCTAGTCAGGGTCACTCCAGGAGTGACATTCTTGTCACGGCATCCCCCTCGATCGAGCTTGCGAATTCCCAAAGATTGTAGTCGGTTTGTGCTTGGGCTCTTTGGAAGGTGGTGCAGGTCGAGCATTATTGTTCTTGATCCTCACCACAGTGGGTTGGTGAGGTAATTCTAGTGCCAGTACCTGAGGAGAATTTTACAGTCCCCTGGAGGCTTCACTTCTTCCCGAATTGGCCGGAGGAGTCACTGATGATGATTGGGATGGCACCAGGGTAGGAAGAGGTGCCACACCTTTAACTCCTTTGGATGCGGGGACAATGGCAGATGATTTTGATTGGTCTTTCCTCTTCCTATCCTCCACCTTCATCGGGTTGAACTTCATTTCTACATCAAATATATGTTTCAGAACAATGAAGACGAAAAAGAGAGAAGTTAAAAAATAAAATACTTTGATCTTATCTCGAGAAGAGTACAGATTGATACCAACGTCATACAATGCCTGATCGTTTATCAGAGAAGAAAGCTTGGGCATTTTGATGGTGATCAGGGTTGAATGAGCCACATCATTTTCGAAGAGAATTTCATCATGGGAGTTATGTTTGGTGTCCGGACGTCCCTAGAAAGTCCTAAAGTCCTTTGGAATGAGAGTCCGGATAAAAAAAAATGGCCTTTCCAGCCGTGAATGGAAGAAGGAAGACTAGATCCAAATTTATGACTCTTCCGAGATAAAAAATACCACCAACCCTTCTCATTCAGATGTCTTTCAAAAAGATCAAAGATCTAAATAGAAAAATCCTAAGATCTATGTGAAGGAAGTTACACATGATGATGAATACTATAATCATCCTAATTATATTTGGAGTAATTTGAGTGGGGTGGACCCTATAGAAATCAAAGATATTACAGAAAAAAGAGTGCAGTAGAAACTGCAAGCTAGATCGAAGGGACTCATCATAAAAAGCTATGCACCCCTCCGGTGGTTCGGAGATCTGACCTTCCAGACCTAGCACTATCATCTCATATTCGTCGGGTGTGTCATACTTGTCCTTAAGGGTTATGAGATTCTTCTCGGTTAAAATAGATCCCTCTATTTCTGGACCGAGGTAGTCCAAAAGATCATGCATAGGAGATTCTGCGCTCTGATCTAAACTCCCCTCACCTAACAAACCAGTTTCAGTGTCCTCTCAGGTGGATTTTCTACCTCTATGGCTAGTAGGAGTTGAGTCGACCTAACCTGTGGGTCATTTATGGTCTCGTTCCCCTTTCTATCTCTCTTGGACATATTTTTCAAAGGAGAAATATGAGAAAAAAATAAAAAGACTCAAAAAGGAAGGAAAAGCTACCCTATGGCTGAAAGAGAACAAGGCTGAAAGAGAACGAGGGAGGACTGATACCCAAGAGAGATAGATGAAATCCTCCGAAGAGATGAACAGTGGACTTCTCTCCTCCCGCTTGCTTCTTACTATCTCTGACGATCGTTCGATGCTGAGAAGTCTCCGAAAATATTTTGACAGCACCTTCTCATGTAAGAACAAAAATAAACAGTGATCGGAGGACAAAAGCCTTTCATAGGCGAATCGATGGTCAGGATTAATTGGTCATCTTGCCGATTTGTGACAACTGACGTTAATCCGATGCTCGATCAGATAGTGGTTAGACGCACATCTCCCTAGATTCTATCACGACAGACCGATCTATACCCACATTGATAAGCCAACCAGGCATTGACAGTTGTTGTGTTCTTATTTGATTTTTTCAATCATTCGTCTACACAATGATGAGGAAAGATTTGACGGATCATTTTTTGAAAGATCAAGTCTATTTGTTTTCACCCAAGTAATTAATCTTTTATGCTTTCGAGGTGCGGCGTATTTATTCCAGGTGGCGATGACATCAGTCCAAAAATTTTTGAGCTAAAATACGGAGATAAGGTTTCTTGATCGATAAAAAATCGATCTGAAAGTTAAATATAAAGATAAGATCTCCTGACCGGTGACAATCGATCTAAAAATTCAAATGTGGAGATAAAATCTCCTGGTCGGTGTAAAGCCAACCTGAATGCCAAATGCGGAGATAAGATCTCCTGATAAGTGAAAATCGATGAAAATTCAAGTATAGAGATAAGATCTCCTGGTTAGTGTAAAGCCGACCTGAATGCCAAATACGGAGATAAGATCTTTTGATCGATTAAAATCGGATCAAAAATTCAAGTGTGGAGATAAAATCTTCTGATCGATAAAAAATCGATCTGAAAGCCAAATGCGGTGATAAGATCTCCTGTCGATTAAAATCGGATCGAAAATTCAAATGTGGAAATAAAATCTCTTGATCGATGAAAAATCGACTTGAAAGCCAAATGCAGAGATAAGATCTCTTGATTGGTGAAAACTGACGAAAATTTAAGAGTGAAAATAAGATCTCCTGATCGATAAACGATCGAATCAAGAGGCAAACATGGAGATGGAGTCTCCTGGACGGTAGATAATCGAGCCAGAAATGGCTAATTAAGAAATAAGATACCCCAACCGGTAAAATCTGATCTTTATGGCAAACGTTTCCCAAGTTGGAGAAGATCCTACTTTATGAAGATACTCTTACTTCCTAGTCCGATCAAAAAATTATCACCTCGGACATAGGAAGTGGGAGACAAAGTGTTGGTGCATTAAAGCAATCTCGAGATATGTGGCATCATTATACGAGATCAAAGAAATATCAATCTTAAAGCGCCAGATACCAGCATATCAATTTTTCTGTAAGCAGATTTAGCTCAGTATTTTATCGGACTCAATAAAAGGCATTCTTATGCATTCTATCCGGACATCTCCACTGACAAAAATATTCAGGTCGGGTATGTACCGACCTAAATCTTGATACATTCTTTATCCAGAATGAATGTAATAGCATCTTTATTTCACTCCGATCATCTATCGAGGTGAGCTATTATTGTGATGGACTTAACCGGTCTATAAACACCCACGACGGTTTTCTTAACCAGGCCATAGCTGGCCATGATCTCATCTCCAACTCATATATACGGCTGTACGCCAGCTCACTTACAAGTGGTTCTCTAATCGTCTAATAGACTCTTCTAACGGTCTCCTCAACTTCTCTATAAATAGAGGGTCAGGGATCCTCCATTGATAAATTTTACTCTCGAAAATTAGAGGAAACTCAGTCAATAGAAAATTAAGCCAGACTATTGGCTTCTGCCCAATTCTCTTTTAGTTTCATTCAATTTTTCTTGCTCTTCCACTCTTTTTCACCCATGTTCTCAAAGCTCAAACTAACTTAAGCATCGAAGGGTCAAGAATCGGAGGATCTCCATCCAGTTTCTTGACTAGTTTTGCAGATCGAAGGAGTTTTTGTCAGATTGCAAAGATTGCTCCAGCCCAATCTCACTCAAATCGATTTACTCTGCTCCAGATTTCGAGTTTCGTAGCAACAGTCATAGTGAATACAAGAGACTATTAAATTAACTAAAAATGAAAAAGACTGTTTTGTGAAATTAAATTCTCTCTCGCAAAAGGCTGTATGTCTTGCCATCCCACAGCTTCCAGCAGTGAAGCAATGACAACCAGATCATAACGAAGCAATGATAACTCTCTATAATATCATACATCTATTTTTAAATAATTATTAATATAAAGTAATATACTGTGACTTGTTCCATGGTAAAGCTCATCAATACATAGTGGCAGGTAACTGTACTGTTTAACTACAATAAGCTTGCAGTGGCATGGAGAATGTGTTGTAACAATGGTTGGTTAAAAGCAGGTTCGGACTGAAGCAACCTTCTGTTTGTTTTGATGCAGCTGCTTAGGATTGAGAAATAGCTCGGTGCTACAGCAGTGTGTGCAGGAGCAAAGTTCAGGGCACACCTGTAGAGCCTTCCTAGATAGAGCCAGCAGAAGACATGCTCTTCCGAGAAGCATTACTTTTGTGGCCTTCACTTTGTTGAAGTCAAGTGTTTTGCTTCGTATTCGATCGGAGATTAGATTATATGATAATTTTGCTTTAATTGCAGTCCAACCTGGTAGACATGGTAAGGTGCAATGTTGTAGATCAGACTACATCTTTTGGATTTCATCTCTTTACTTTGGATGTCGTTTTTCCATCAGGTTGCACTGGAGGTCGTGAAATGATGAGTAAACCAAAGTTTCTCTTCTGATGATGAGTTGTAATTGCTGAGTCATAACATCTCTTAGTTCAAGCAACCAGAGTCACAAGTTCAGCACTTGGGAATTTGGAATTTGGAAAAAATTAAAAATCATCAAAAATTCAGAAAAAATTAGAAAAGAAAGAACAGGAAAATAATAAAATTTAAAAATATAGATCTTTAAAATTATATTTGAGGTGCTTATTCAGGGATAGGTAAAAATAATGAACAATAGCAAAAATATCATCACTAGCAATCATATCTGGTATTATCAGTTTGTGATATGTAATTATTTAACTAGTCATGAATATTTTATGGATAAATTATAAAATTCATGTATAATTGGAGAATAATTAGCTCAATCTAGATTAATTCATCTTTGGAGAATACTTCAGAGAATCCTTCAGTCAAGAAATCATGAATAATTTAAGAGTTATTTGGTTCGCAATTAAAATCGAAATCGAAATCGGAATCAGAATCGAAATGGAAATGGATTGGAATCGGAATGACCAAATTATCCGAAGTGTTTGATTTGGGATCAGAATCAGAATCGGAATGGATAATTCCTATTGTCATTGTTTGGTTCATACAAAGATAAGAATCGGAGTCAATTCAAATTTTTATTTTTATTTTAAATTAAAATTTTTAAAAATTAATTATTTTAAAAATTGATATTAAATAAAAATTAAACATAAAAATAATATCTTTAAATTTTTTAAAAAAATTATCATTAAAAATATATATATATAGATAGCATATATTATTTTATCATGAAAATATTATATATATATATATATATATATATAAACAAAAAATCAGTCCCGAACCAATAAACCCCCCGCCCCCCGGCTCTGGCCTTGCTGCTCGCACCCCACGGTCCCTCCCCTCTCCCTATATATATATATATATATATATATATATATATATATATATATATATATATATATATATATATATATATATATATATATATATATATATATATATATATATATATATATAATCAGCCCCGAACCAATAAACCCCCTGCCCTCCGGCTCTGGCCTTGCTGCTCGCACCCCACGGTCCCTCCCCTCTCCCCGACGCCGCATCCACAAAGGTGATATCTTTTCTCCGACATCTCCTTCCTCTCCTCTTCCTCCTTCTCTGGTTGTCGAAATCCTCTCTCGATTTATCGATTGATGGAGGCGGTGGTGCTATCATGCATCGGGTTCGCCTTCTCTTCTCAATTCACTGCCACCATCTCTGAGGCCTCCAATGACCCCTTCGACCTCGCCCATTTCATCTCCGCTGAGCTCGTCAAGCTCTCCACTGCCGCCGATCCCTCCTCCTCTTCCTCCACCCACCTCAACCTCCACCATCGCAGATGAGCAAGGCCATACGGTGGCTCGTCATCGAGCTCCAGCACGATGCCGGGGCCACCGCTGATGTCGCTCTCCATCCCCACATCTCCATCGGGCTTCTTCCAAGACTCCATCGTGTGCAGCCTTGGATTTATGAACTGCCGGAAGAGGGCTGCGATCGTTGTCGGAGCCCTAGGGAAGGAGGAGGGGGTCTTCTTACGGGAAGGCTTCTTGAGGCGGTCACGGTTCTTGATGACGAGATCAGCAAGGGAGGTGGGGAAGCCGGTCTGGACGATGAGGGAGGCATCGCACTTAGGCCAACCAATACTGGAGATGATTTTTTTTTTAATCTCATTCCATAGAAATGAGATTTTGACTTCATTGGAATGAGATCAGATTTTGTTACTTTAGAAATGGCTCATTCCTATTCCTTTCTAAAATGGAAATCGGAATAGGACTCTTCCCAACTAAATAGTTGGAATAGAAGTCATCCATTCCGATTTCTATTTCAGATCTTAATTACTCCAACCAAATATTCTCTTTATTTATTTAATAATTTGAAAAATATTGCAACTATGTATGCAAACAATATGCTAAAAGCAAACATTGTTTTAATTGTTAACTTACAGGTCTGGTAACCTAAAATTTTCTAAATTTCTTTGGCTAAAAGTGGTCCAGGAACTTGAAATTTCCCCTTTTTTTTTTTTTTGTTAAAAGTTGGGAATCCATATGGCTATAGCATACAAATAATTTTGGTATTATAAAATAAAATGCTTTATTGAGATGAATAAAAAAAGATTCTCTTCCCTGTGATTTGGTTCAAAAGATTTTTTATTTTTCTTTTTTGTGGTTTGTTAGGGAGGGGGGTGCAAAAGGTGGAGGGTGTGTTGGTGAATGGAGAAGGATTAAAGGTCAATGATTTGGTCACAAGTGTTGGAGGTTTGTCTAAAAACTTGCATCACTGCTTCAACCTCATGATCAAAAGTGGACACAGGCAACAGCTTCCTTGGGCATGGGTAAATGATGTGGACATCAGCCATCGTGATTCGTTATGGTTTGAATGTTGATAAAGTCTTTTTATTTCTGTAATTCTTTTATTTTGAATCCTGTAGTTTTTATTTTGAGTCCTGTAATGAAATTATACTTGAGTCCTTAAATTAAGTTTGCATCGTAATTGAATCCTAGTTCGAGTCAGACATTTGAAGAGTCCCATGGTCAACCACTTGGAAGCATACCATTTGAAAACACACAACCGAATGAGTGCTGCCCTCTCACATGTGCGCGCCCTCTTTACGGTGATTTTAGATCTCCATGACTTCTTCTTGCAGAAAATCCATCACCCTCCTCATCGCATGCCATCAGATTATCGCCTTCTCAACGCCTTCCTAAAAACTCGCGATCCATCTCCATCACTAACACCCTCCTCAACGTTACTCTGTTTATATTGTTAGGTTTCTCTTTTAAAAGGGGAAATAATGGTCTTGTCATCGAGGATTGATTGGAAAAAAAAATTTTCTATTTTTTCATCTCACGAGTTCTCTTCTTCCTCCCCCCCTCTCCGTCTTCCTTCTTCTTTCCCTCTCTTCCTTCTCTTCTCATAAGTCTTGCTCAATTAAAGAATGAAATATCCAACCAATCTGTAAGATCCTAATGCATCAACCTGCAGGATCCCAACACATCAACCCTCCTTCCCAACGACTGCTTCCTCCCTATGCCGTAATTCTTTACATGCTCAGATCAAATCCCTTTGTTCTTGGACAATGAAAAGAATTGCCAACAACCGCGGTCTGATTCAACATCACGTCTGAATCCTCCCTCATCCAAAAATTTTCAGCGACGTGTTTGTGAGATCCCTTGCTTCTAAATGAATCTCTGAGTAGATCGTTATTGTAGAAAATTTATCCTGTATTTTTTTATTAATTAGATCTAAATTTTTTAATTATGATCTGATATCCTAATCATGGATAGTTTCTCAATCATCTACGATCTTTTTCTAGATCTAGGGAATTGAACTATTTACATGCATAACAGTAATCTCTTCCTGATTTTAACATAATCACCTTCATTATCATTGTTTGCTGGTTATCTATTGTATTGTTATTAATCTTATTTTCTTGCATCTTCTAGAACTAGCCTCATCCCACATCAATTTTGGGTTCAGAGCATGGTTAGATTAGGGCTAAAGTTTTGCATTTAGATAGTTATGTGCATCAAAACCTGCAAACTGGCACCTTGCGCAGTCCTTAGTGGAACTACAATTCTCGATTCCAGAGACCTCAAAAAATTTTTAAATTTTTTGTATAGATTCTAGTCTTGATTGTTAAGTGAGATTTTAAATTTTATAGAAATCTGAAACTAATTGATCCTCGAAGACCCTTCTAAAAGTTATTACACATCTTGATTTCTACATCTGAAAACTGTTTGTGCATCCTTAGAACAAATAAACTTTTCCATCTATAGGAGAATCAGAATTCATAAAATTTGATAATTTGAAAACTAGATTCGATAAAAAAGATTTTTACAAGTAAAAATTTGAAAAACAGATCTGAGATAGGTGCCAGATTTGTTTGTTAGTGGAAGGTTAGCACATAAAATTTTGTAACCTGTTCTGTTTTGCGCAACCTAAAGAAAAACAGAGCCTCACACCTCTTAAAACATCCAAAAACTCCAAGACTTGATTTTTTGAAATTTTTACTCGATAAGAAATTTAATTATGCTTTGAAGATCATGAAAACTATCCTCTGAACCCTATAGCAGAATTTCAACCAGAGGATTCTGCGATCCAAAAACAAAATTTCTGAAAGCCTGAAATTTTTCTGCACTTAAAAATTTTTATGTTTGTTTGAACTTCATATTTTCGTAACTTAGTTTCAATTCCTAGTTTGATAACTTAGTTGTTACTGTTTATTTCATTTTAAAACCAATGTTTGCATTTTGTTTGTATCGGTAAGCTATTCTAAGGGCACTCCTATCATAAGATAAGGGAAGAATTTTATCACCTTTTCTTGGACCAAAACTACCACCCTCATGTGCATTGACCCAAGCCTAAGCTAAAATCAATTAGATATTAAAAGATTAGGATCAAAACAAGTCAAGTTCAGTTGCTACGATGAGTCTTAGTGCGAGTTCGATCTACAGTTGACTCTGTAAGCTGGTGTCTAAGGCTAGAGGTACATGACAAATATCTAAGTGAATTATGGTTACTTAATTAGGATCTTGTGAGAGCGAGAGGAACCTCCCACAAATTCCACCTCTTACCTGGCCAACCCAAGGATTCGAGTCTGGTCTACTTGTGCTTCAATTGATTCATAGTGATTCGAGCTTTTAGGTCTAGGAAACTCCTAGAGTCGGTTATACTAGAGTTGGTTGCACTGCATGTCTACTAGGTCTGGAGCTAGATATCATTCAGCAAAATCAGAGTCAAGTCACAAAATGGATTTTGATTTTGCTGCAGTCTTTAAGGACATTACTGAGAGGTTAAATGCCATAGGTGGTTCACTTCAGGATCTGAATGCGAGAGTAGGGATCCTAGAAGAAGAAAGAATAAATGGCATGAAAGAACGTGTTAGAAATACCCCTCTCCTAGTTGACTACCTTAGAGAGCGATGTGACCATCTTGGTTTTGATAGAGGTTGCAATCAAGTGATCCGACCCCATCACGATCATAATGACCAGGATGAGAGAATAATTTGAAGTGTCAAGGTTGAAGCCCCAAGCTTTATGGGCCGTCTGGATTCTAATGAGTACTTTGATTGAAAAGCGGATATGAACCATTATTTTGAATGGTACGATATGTCTGAGGAGAGAAAAATCAGATTTGCTAAAATGAGACTTTTAGATCAAACCAAATTATGTTGATAAAATATGGAGCGATTAACCATGCATAGGAGACAGGAGCCCATAAGTACTTGGGATGAGATGAAAGATAAACTTCATGAAAAATATCTCCCTACCTCCTATCAGCAGCGTCTTCTGGATCAATGGCAAAGGTTGACCCAAGATAGTAAGTCTGTTACTGAGTACATCATCAAATTTGATGAATACCTTATGCGATGTGGTGTTAGCGAAGATCCATCTGTCATCTTGTCATGATTTAGAGCTGGTTTAAGGGATAACATGCAGAGAGAACTATTTATGCATGAAGTCTATAGCCTAAAATAAGCCTATCAATTAGCCCAAGATTATGAGAGATTCTAAAGATTGCCGATAATCCGATAATTTGAATCATGTAAACCTAGTATTCTTGGTCTTAGATCTGATTTTAATCAGATCCCTAGATTCGGTTATAGTCAGAACTCAACCAATCATATCCTACCGGTTGGTTTCCCATTGAGAAAGGATGATAAAGGCAAAGGAGCCTTTGTGAAAAATTTGAAAAGTAGTAATTTGAAAATCCGATGCTTCAAGTGCAATGGATTAGGTCACATCTCTAATCAATGCTTATCTCAAGCTCTACACATTAGAAAGTCTCAAGAAGAGAACCTTGAAAATTCTTTAAGAGATGAAAAAGTATACATAGCAGACATTGAGTTAGCCGAAGCTAATGAAAAATCTAGTACTTTGAAAGAAGTTGACCCTGAAGAGAGATTTGAGTATAGTAAGATGCATTTTAGTCTAGCCAAAAGAAAGTGAAGATTGATGTAGAACTACCATTTTTTGCACTTTTATAGGTCAAGAAAGTAAAATGTGTAAGATCATCATGGATAATGGTAGTTGTGTCAACGCTATTTCATCTGATGCTATATCAAAACTTGATCTGACGTCCGTAGATCATCCGAAACCATACAAGATCACTTGGATAGATGCATCATCCATCCCAATTAGGCACTGTTGTCTGGTCCCTATTAAATTTCAGTCTTACCAAAAGAAAGTGTGGTGTGATGTTATGCCCATGGATGTAGGAAGCATAATCCTAGGAAGACCTTGGTTATTCGATTAAGATGCAACTTTCCATGGTCGATCCAACTCTTGTACATTTATGAATAGGGACAAAAAAATTACGATATATCTTTCACCCCCAAGAAGCATAAAGAAGAATGGTCCTTTAGAGTTCAAAGAAGAGAAGCAGAACAAAAGTTTACATTTAATCAATATAAAAAAATTTGAAAAAGATTTAAGAAAAAACTCTTCTATTTGGATTCTAGCTGTTAAGGGAGTTAGCACGAAGGACACAAATCATCACCCTCAGGAGATAGCAAGCCTCTTTGAAAGCTTTAAGGATGTCTTTTCTGAGGATCTTCCAGATCACTTGCCGCCCATGAGGAATATCCAACATGTAATAGACCTTGTTCCGAGAGCTACCTTACCCAATCTGCCCTACTATCACCTTAATCCCACAGAGCATGCTGAGTTGAAACATCAAGTAGAAAAACTCCTTAAGAAGAAATTTGTTAGAGAAAGTTTAAGTCCTTGTGCGGTACCTGCACTCTTGACTCCCAAGAAGGATGAAATTTGGAGAATGTGTGTGGATAGCCGGACAATTAACAAGATAACGATAAGGTATCGATTTTCGATTCACCGACTTGATGACATGCTAGACATGATAGTTGGATCCACTATTTTCTCTAAGGTTGACTTAAAGAGTGGATACTATCAGGTTAGAATTAGGCCCGGAGATGAGTAGAAGACCGCTTTCAAAATGAAAGATGATCTTTATGAATGGTTGGTCATACCATTTGGTCTGTCTAATACCCTTAGCACATTTATAAGACTCATGACTTAAGTGCTACCACCATTTATGGGCACATTTGTGGTCATATACTTTGATGATATTCTCATTTATAGTAAGACTGAAGAAGACCACTTAGAGCATCTCCGTAAGTGTTCCAGACTCTTAGAACCGAAAGTCTATTTGCAAATATCAAGAAATGTGATTTCATGACCACACGCATCATTTTCTTAGGTTTTATTGTGACCCCCGATGGTGTGTCCATGGACCCTGAAAAGGCCCGTGGAATTAGAGAATGGCTTGTACCCCAAAATATTCATGATGTCAGAAGTTTTCACAGTTTAGCAGCTTTTTATCGAAGATTCATTAAGAGGTTTAGTATGATTATGGCTCCCATTATGGATTGTATAAGAAAAGGAGCCTTTGAATGGACCAAGACTACTGATCGAGCTTTTCATGAAATTAAAGATCGTATGACCAGCGCTCCTGTGTTACACTTGCCAGATTTCTCTAAGGTTTTTGAAGTTGCCTGTGATGCATCCGGGATAGGAATTGGTGGAGTCCTTAGTCAAGAAGGTCATCCTGTGGCTTTCTTTAGTGAAAAGCTAAATGACACTAAGCGTAGGTATTCCACCTATGATAAGGAATTCTATGCAGTGGTCCAAGTTCTTAGATTTTGGAGACACTACTTGCTTCCACAAGAATTTGTCCTGTATTCTGACCACGAAGCTCTTAGGTTTCTTAACTCCTAGAGAAAGTTAAACCCTAGACATGAAAAATGGGTTAAGTTCCTTCAGTCTTACACCTTTGTATTGAAACATCATGCCAGTGTTGATAACCGTGCTACTGATGCATTCTCTCGAAAGATCGATATTTTATCACCAGTAGTCATTGATAAGGATCAAACTGCTAATGCACTCTATCAAAGAGTAGATCTTTTATTTACAGTCAGTGTTAAGATCACCGACTTTGAGAAATTGAAAGAGGATTACGAGGACTGTCTGGACTTTGAAAAAATTATATTTTCACTCCGACAAGGACCATCTAGAGAAATTAGTGAATATACCTTCCAAGATGGATATCTTTTCAAAAACAATAAGTAATGTATCCCACGTACCTCTGTCCGTGATTTTCTGGTATAGAAATTGCATGCGGGAGGTTTGTCCGATCATTTCTGTAGGACCAAAACTATAGAGGCCGTAGAACATCAGTTTTATTGGCCGAGTTTGAAAAGAGATGTAGCCAAAATTGTTACCCAATGTCGAACCTACGCTGTAGCTCAACAATATAAACAAAATACTGACTTATACACCCCACTACCTATTCCTGATTGTCCATGGAAAGATGTGAGCATGGATTTTGTTTTATGATTACTACGTACAGCGAAAAAGAATCTCTATTTGTGTGGTAGTGGATCGATTTTCAAAAATAGCCCATTTTCTTTCCTATTCTAAGTCCTCCGATACCTCTAGAATTGCTCATCTTTACTTTGATGAAATTGTCCGACTGTATGGATTACCTGAATCGATTGTGTTTGATAGGGACGTTAGGCTTGTTAGCTATTTTTGAAAGACTTTGTGGTACTTAATGAGAACAAAATTGAAATTTTTATCAGCATATCACCCCCAGACTGATGGTCAAACCGAAGTGGTGAATAGAAGTTTAGGAAATTTGCTTCAATGTTTAGTTGGTGAAAAATTGAGACTTGCTATTACCTAGAGCCGAATTTGCATACAATAGTTCTGTTAATAGGATTATTGGCATGAGTTCCTTCGAGGTTGTGTATGGCCATCACCCTAGAAAATCAGTTGACATCATTCCTGTACCCTTGCATACTAGAACATCTGAAACAGCAGAATCATTCGCACAACACATTAAGAATCTACACAAAAAAATTATAGAGAAAATTAATATTAGTAATCAAATTTATAAATAATTAGCAGACTCACACTGACGAGCCCATGATTTTACTGAAGGTGATTATGTTATGATTCGGGTTAGACCAGAACGGTTTCCTTCGAGAACCATCAAAAAATTGCATGCACGTGAAGCAGGCCCCTTTAAGATTTTAAAGAAAATCGAACCAAATACATATATTGTAGATTTACCATCTAATTATGGCATCAGCTCTACTTTTAATGTTTCGGATTTGATTAAATATAAAGAACCAATAACGATAGCTAGTGATATGTTTGAGCCTAACTCATCCGTTGAGAGCGAACCCCAACCCGAGTATTCTCAGCCAAAATTTTCTGTAAAATATAATCGTATTGAAAGAATTCTGGATGAGCAAGTAATTTCCACCAGGAGGAAAGGATATCAAAGATATCTGGTTTGTTGGCAAGGCCAGCCTGAGTCCAAGGACACATGGATAATTCTAGAGGAGCTGCAAAGAATTGATCCTGATCTACTCGAGCACGATCAAAGTCGAGGCAATCTTTATTCGATGGAGTCGAATTCTCTCCAACCCGAGAGAATTGGTGTAGACATCAGTCACCGTGATTCGTTATGGCTTGAATATTGATAAAGTCTTTTTATTTCTGTAATCCTTTTATTTTGAGTCCTGTAATGAAATTATAATTGAGTCCTTAAATTAGGTTTGCATCGTAATTGAATCCTAATTTGAGTTAGTCATTTGAGGAGTCTCATGGTCAACCACTTGGAGGCATACCATTTGAAGACACACGACCAAATGAGTGCTGCCCTCTTACGTGTGCGCACTCTCTTCACGATGATTTTAAATCTCCATGACTTCTTTATGTGGAAAATCCATCACCTTCCTCATCGTATGCCATCAGATTATCATCTTCTCAACGCCTTCCTCAAAACTCACGATCCATCTCCATCGCTAACACCCTCCTCAACGTTATTCTGTTTAGGTTGTTAGATTCCTCCTTTAAAAGGGAAAATAATGATCCTGTAATCGAGGATTAATTGGAAAAAAAAAAAATTCTATTTCCTCATCTCACGAGTTCTCTTCTTCCTCCCCCCCTCTCTGTCTTCCTTCTTCTTTCCCTCTCTTCCTTCTCTTCTCATAAGTCTTGCTCAATTGAAGAACGAAATATCTAATCAATTTGCAGGATCCCAACGCATCAACCTGCAAGATCCCAACACATCAACCATTCTTCCCAACGGCTGCTTCCTCCCTACGCCGCAATTCTTCGCATACTCGGATCAAATCCCTTTATTCTTGGACAATGAAAAAAATTACTAACAACCGCAGCCTGATTCAATGTCACGTCCGAATCCTCCCTCATCTAGAAATTTTCATCGACGTGTTTGTGAGATCTCTTACTTCTAAATGAATCTTTGAATATATCATTATTGTAGAAAGTTAATCCTGTATTTCTTTATTAATTATATCTGAATTTTTTAATTATGATCTGATGTCCTAATCATGAATAATTTTTCAATCATCTACGGTCTTTTTCTAGATCTAGAAGATTGAACTATTTGCATGCATAACAGTAATCTCTTCCTGAATTTAACATAATCATCTCCATTATCATTGTTTGCTGGTTATCTACTGCATTATTATTAATTTTGTTTGCTTGTATCCTCTAGAACTAGCCTCGTCCCACGTCAGTAAACTAATGTTAAATCAACAAAGAAATTACAGGAAAACCAAACAATGCTTGAAGAGAGCGTTTATCTAATGAAAGTTTTTTTATTTGTTAGTGTACTGTTCCATTATTCATTCATTAAGTGTGTGTTTTTTTTTTTTTTTCTTTTTTTTGGCACACAAAAGGGTGGACTGTCCTTAATAACTAATTATTCAAACAGAACATTGAGGAATAAATAATAATCTAGTAAGAAACGGAGTATTTATTTAATCAAAAATGGTTGATCATGCTTATGTAGGTACTATGACAACTTTCACGTTGTTCTCCATATAGTTTAAGAATAAGAAGCCAGGTGGCTATTAATGTCTTCTTAAAAGCATTAAACAAAGAGACCAGAATGGTTTTTCTGGTGAAAGGAGTTCATTGACTGGTGATATCACAACATGACAGATGAAACAGAAAGTAAATCCCAATGATTTTTTTTATGGTTTTTAGCTTTCCTTGTGCCAAAGGCCAGGCAAATCTCATACAGAAGTTTTGATAACTCAATCAACATGTAAAAATACATGCAGGTTAAGAGAGAAAAATGATCTAACCTGCCAAGGAGTTCATTGACTGGTGATATCACAACATGACAGGTGAAACAGAAAATAAATCCCCATGATTTTTTTTATGGATTTTAGCTTTCCTTGTACCAAAGGCCAGGCAAATCTCATACAGAAGTTTTGATAACTCACTCAACATGTAAAAATACATGTAGGTTAAGAGAGAAAAATGATCTAACCTGCCAAGGAGGTCTTTTTATCCACCACTACCACATGGACATCATGTGATGAATGAATCTATAACCAATAAACTGGAAGGGAACTGGACTCCCTTGAAAAGCCCTGAATCAAATCTCAGAATTTTATCAATAACACAAATATTAAATATTGTACAACTACAAAGATCTTCATGAATGTAAACAAGTAGTCACCCTTTTTAACAACCATTCAGGTTTGATGGACAGATTACAAAGACAGGAATCTTGTATTTTCATGGAAGCATCACAAAATAGAGAATGACAACCCAATTTGAGCTTGATGTGCCGCTTTGTGCTTCCAGGAGCTTGTTGACAGATCACCAGCAAATGCCCTGATGTGGCGCCAGCAGCCATTAAGAACATTGATTAATTGGCAATTTAATGTTTCACGCAAGTAAAACACACCATAGATATTGGATTTTGATGGACTACTCATCATCCTCCACCAAGCTCCAAATCATCCTGCATGCACAAGAAATCATTAATTAGCCCAACCTGCCCACAAATTATCTAATCCGGACTTATGGTGTGCCACTTACCAGAATAAAGATAAAAAGAGAAGCACAACAAGATAGATTAGCTTAAGAAGGCGGTGTTTCTTTTCCCTGTTGAGTTGATTAAATATCTCAGTCACATCCACCAGATGATGCCGCCGCTGATACCTGGGCGAAATCAAACAAAAGAGCTGCTTGTTCATTTCAGAGTCAATTTCAGTGCCTAATTCTGAAAAATGTACTAAGAACCTTTTGGCCAGAAGATAGAAATCAACTGCATGTTATAATTTCATTTGTTGGCAACGGTATCTTAGCTTGACATTAAAAAGAAAAAGGTGCTGATAAAAATATGTCATCCCTGATATACAATTTCAGTTTCTATGGTTGCCTTTATTCATTAATTAATGGTGGCAACTTTTGTAAGCCATTTGGGGTACGATTTCCTGCTCATAAAACATTTTAATCGTTAAAAAGAGAAGATGGTTTGCCACATATGCAGTCTTTTAATTTGTGGCTTGCTCCATCATGGAATTAATTCAAAGCTGAACAGTAATATCCTTTTTTGCCCCACAAGATGTCAAACTGCACAAAAACAGATCATCTATTGAATTTCTGTCAAATAAACAGGGGGCGTCTACAAACTAAGTTCTGCACAATACATAGTCTAGCTTCCGAAGTCTCCATGTTTTATTGAGAAGCCAGTGAATTCAGAGACAAACGACCGACAAGAAATGAAGAGCATTATTAGAACCAAGGTCAAATCAAATCATAAAAAAATAATCCATGTGCATTAAAACAAAAAAAGGGATCCTCAAAGTAGTAGATCATACTTGTGCAAGTCTTAGTCACTAAACTCATAGTATCTCCTAGTGGGCTGTCCATTCTGTCCATGCCACCTTGCAAATCAAAATCCTTTATCTACAAAAAGAACTTCAATTTCCTGGGTATCTCTTGCCATGCTATGTGCATATTATCCAAACGTTATGATCCTTCAAAGCTGCGAAACGTTTAAAATGACATTATACACTTTGTCGAATTGGCTAGGTCATCATCATAGAGTGCCACAAATACTTCTAAGACTAGATTCCCATAACCAATTTTTCACAAGTCTTCTGGATCAGCAAGTTTATCAGTTTTTCCAATTTGTAAACACTGGTTGATTTTTAGTTCATGCTCAGATATATTGCAAATGTCTGCAGCTCTGGAATGCAATTACAAATGCTAAATTTTATGATAAACATATTTTAGCTATGTGCCTATCTGGTCATAAGTTATGAAATCAAGTTCTAAAATCTATCTGCAACTCTGATATCCACTATAAAAATTTCAACTCATCTATTCTAAAACTTCAGCTCAATCAAATCCATTAAATGATGCTTATATCACAGCACCTGAAATTGGAATTCTTACATCAAAAGCAACAACTATCATAACCACAGCAACAGCAATATAAGAACAAAAAGAATTAAGGAATATAATCCAACTCATCACCTATCTGTAACATTCATGGTTTCCAAACAAAGGAGAGAAGACTGGGCAAATATACGATAAATGGGGTCAATTGGGTGATACAAAATGATTCAATAGCATTCAAGGTCAAATCCACCATCTTATTCACAAGTTATGATGCTATGTCAGGATGAATATCCAACGAATCAAACTCCTACATCTAATATGTACACCACATCAGGCGGCCAAGGTAAGTTACTACCGTAGAAGATTTTCTGGTTATACAGATATAAAAGTAGATTGTATAGCTATATAACAACATAATGAGATGGTAGGTTCCTATATTTAAAAAGCTATTATCCCTCTTAATGGAATTACTCCACCAAGAATAGGTACACCCCCAGTTGATCATTTTGGATGCTTCTTGAGAAGAAAAATATTGTTACATGGCCTCTATTAATAGCAAAATAACATAACAGATAAAAATTGATATCAACTCTACTTGATATGCCCGTCATTTGAATCTTCGTTATTGCATCAAGGTGTACAAAACCAAACTTTCATTATAAAAGAAGGGTAAAATTTTGCCCTATTTAAACATGAAACTTGATTTGTTGGTTTTCTATATCTTCTTACAATAACTATATCAACATGCCTATGGTAGTGCAAGGTAAGGGAAAAAAGACTTACAGTCGCACATTGTAGTAAACAATAGGAGCACAAAACAAAAACATAAACCAATGGCCAGACAAGAGGAAAAGCAGACATAAGACTCCTTGAAGGGCGAATTCTGGAAGAACCACTTTATTTATCCGTGAAGCTGAATCATATGGGTTAATATAGTCAAACTCTAGGTCTGCCAAGCACATAAGCTGCAAAAACATAATTTCAGAGTCAAAAAATGCAAAAGCTGTATAGCATACAAACTTAAATTTTGGAAAAAAATATTTGCAGGAGGTATCAGAAGGTCAGCAAAGCATGTTTAGTCATTTAACAAAATATGATTCTGCAGAAGTTATTAATTTTGTCCATAGACAAAAATCAATATCTTTCAATTTAGAAAAAATGTGAAACCTTCAGGGTCATATTTCCTATTGCTTGATTTAATATGAGACAGTGAGTACATGGAATCTTACGGTGCAACAATGAATCTGCGTATTGCCACCAAAATACCAACCATTGCAATGAATATGAGGACATCAACAAAAATCTGGGTCTATTATAGACAATCTTGTAACGCTGGCTGTGTTTGTTTCCATGTAAGTATTAGAAATGCCTGCACTTGAGTCCTAAAAATTTAAGTCCTCAGAACTTGAACTTGCCGTTTGTTTTGGAAGAAGTTGATTCATGTGAAGCAACAAAAAAAAAAAAAAAAAAGAAAAAAAAAGAAAAAAAAAGAGGCATTGCGATTAAAAGTATCATTTTGTTTATTAGATATTTCTTATATGATCCATTTGTAAGGTGATAGTGAGTGGCGGAACATTCAAAATAAAGTACCTAGTGCCCTTCTCATCCACATGGGACTTGACCTCAGTGCCCCCATGCTGAATTCAAATTTGGGGTTTCTGGAAAAATGGGAACCCAAGTTCCTCACTTCAGGCTAAGTTGCATCGAAACAAATGCTTGGAAGCAACCCTCCAGACCCAATATAATTATTTTTTCTTTGAAAAAAAGCATTGAAATAAAACCAATATCTCATATTTATTCCTTAAGGAATGGCATCCATTTTACACTTGATGGTTACATTTTTTTTCTTGACCCTTTGCCTTGTGATAATCTTGTTAATATCGCCTTCATCCCTTGGTGTGGTTCGTCATTGATGAGGTAAACAATAAGACATCATAAATCAAGGATCCCTAGAATGAGATAGACCATGACAAAAGCATATTTGTCGGCAAATTTTCTCATTTTCCTGAACAAGATGAAGCAATTGAATTTGCAATTCCAGAGTGAAGAACATCAATGAAAGCATGCACCATCGGTTATTCCATTATAAAAATAAGTTTACATTCTTTGTGCATATATATATGCATGCACATGCTGGTGGATGGATTATAATATGATTTAGCTGATACTATGACAACCAGAGGAATGAAAACTTTAACCTGAAAAAAATCCAAGGAAAGAGAGAAACAAAAAGTACATGAAATTGTGAATATCACTCATTTCAAATATGTACCAGAGGAGTTTGAGCTATAAAAAGAACCAATATGATGCTTCACACATGGTTATGACTTTTATCACTCTCATATGCCAATGACTTGATCAGTTACACTCATCAGATGTGACAAATAAAGTATACATAAGTACAGCATAAGGTAGGATAGATTGCCATAAAGTTGAAAACACATGTTGCAGCCAAATAGTTCACTTCTGCTCATGGTCAAAATCCTCCAAATCCTCCAAGGCCTCAACAAATAGACACAGATCAAATTTTTCAATTTTTCAAAATCTACATCATTCCCCCACTTCTGTTAATACATAAGCATATAAGTTTGCCCATACTAGCTATGCAATCCAAAACAGATGAGAAGTGTCAACCAAATCACATGCCCTCAAACTAAGCCAACCGATAAGAACTCAATGTACAACCTTTACCACACTATTACTTAAACTAACAGGCCTAAAGACTCCCACTATTCCTTGCCCTCCTTTTTCACATCTCGAACAGTAAAAGAATAGTCTATTCCATCAAGTAGCACCACACCTTCATACCACCCTCTAAAGATAATTAAAGACTCATTCTTAATATCCCACCAAATAAAAGCACTAAACATCAAAGATTTATCAGCTCCTCAGAGATTTATCAGCTCCAACGCTGACATCAACTTCACTGACATTTTTCCCCTCAGGTAAAAGCCCCTCAACCACAGCACGGCTTGTCATCTTATTCGAATAGAACAAACTCTGCCCTGCTTTAAAACTCCAGCCAAAGAGCAGACCAATAACCTACTCATCTTCCTTCCATTCCCAGCTAACAGATAGAGCAAGTAGCCTATCATCTTAAAACCTTATACAGGCATCAAATGTTGTTACATTAAGAAAAAAAATAAAACAAAAATTCCGTTAGAAAAACAACCATCAAGTCAACCGAAGACCTAAAAACAGGAAATCTTGAGAACAAACGAGAGGGAAAAGGGGATCGGCATCTAGTAAGAAGTTCAATTTTTGATTCGCGAGCTTGAGAGGAAATAAAGTTTGGATTTTTATCCAAGAATTTGCCAGGAAAGGGATAAAGATTGGATTTTTTGGGCTCGATTAGAATGGAGAAGTTACCTGGTAGATGATGAGAACGATGAGGGCGATGATAAGGACGAAGGCAGTGATCCAAGCGAACACCATCCCGTCCGCCAACCCCCAATTCTCGGCCCCCCACGCTGCCACCGGAACGTCGACGCCTCTGGGCGTGAAGGCGTGGGGTTCTTGTAATATAATGGGGATTGCTTCTGTCCGATGCTGGGACCAGCGCAGTGAGAGATTTTATACTTATTTATTTATTTATTTATTTGGTAATAAGGGATTTTGATCTTTTAACTCCAATCTAGCACAAGAAAGAAAAGAATATTTACTTAATATACACATATATCATGAATGCACCCAACTACATGCCCTTCGGATGATGCGCAGGCATTAGTCCACCACACCATGTAGCTAAGCCCCACATTGGGTTGTGAAATGTGTGGATTGGAGTGTTGCTTTAAGTGAGTGCAGTCCTGTCTTTTGTACAAAAAAAGCTTTATTCTAGTTTAGATACGCTAGATCAAGATCAACAATATTTACCCAAAAAAAAAATCAACAAAAGGACAACAAACTATAAATCTGATGTTTTGCCCCAGCATACCTTGCGTACTCGATAGCATGTCAAGGGTCTCTCTCTCTCTCTCTCTCTCTCTCTCTCTCTCTCTACCCTTCCCTCTCTATGTGTGTTTCTATGAGCGTGCATGCCAATAAACACACGCATCAAACCGACATGCGTTGGTTATTTGAAAAATGCCGAGGATGGTGAAGATGTTGGACAAACATTAGGTTACCTTTGATCTCTTTTGGTTAAATAGATAATACCTTAAGTATACAATGATTTTATAAGCAGGTGTTGCTAGAGTTTAAGTCCCCAAGACTGACATAAGTGCTTTGCGTGAGAAAGAGGATTCCGCAACAAGGGTTTTATCATCCCCTCTATTGGGGGGGTTTGCTTTCAGATCGGACATCGAACGACTGCGATCTTCATGGACATGCTGCGGATGGATCCAATCAGTCGATGAATAGTTTGGCTGTGAAAGATAAGAGGATGGATTCTCCATCCTTTCGATTGATGCCAGGCAATTCTTCTGAAAATCAACTGGACACAGGCCAAACATGGGTCTAGGTCGTCCAAGGCCGATGATACTTTAGATGGAAGATGCCTCGATCATCGACGGATGATATTTCTGCATTAGAGGCTCGATTCTCAGAGCTGGTGGTATTTTGGAGGACGAGCTTCAACGAACTGTTAGGAAAAGAAAATCAACAATGGTGGGGAAGTCTTGGGACAGGGGCTGTCTCTTGACTTTATTCAGAAGGAAATAAAAAATCACCAGCAAATTGAAGGAGATTTCCAGGTATCCCCTTTATCTAAGGGATTTCTCTTATTTTGTTTGCCATTTGAGGAAGTTCGTTCGCGGGTGCTGGAATTGGGTTCTTGGACATTAGTTGGGTAGCTGCTAGCTATTGACTGCTGGAGACCGAGCTTTAAGCCCTCCAGGGACTCTATCCAAAAAGTGAATATCTGGCTTCGTCTCCCTGATCTACCATTGGAGGTCTGAGAGAAAGAGATGATCTTGAAAATAGCAGCCAAAGCTGGTAAACCCAAATTTTTGAATCCCTGGACAGCAAACTCCTCTTGATTAGGGTTTGCTAGAGTTTGTATTCAGTTGGATCTGTCTAAATCTGTATGCCTGGATACTAAGCTCCTGATCAAAAATCAAGTAATATGGCAGGAATTTGTATATAAAGATCTGCCTAATATATATTATCACTGTGGGTATGTAGGAACCATCGTTTCTCAGTGTTTTAGATGCAAGGATGAACCACAGTCACAGGACTCCATGCTTTATGGACCCTAGATTAGAGCTACTTGGGTTCCAGTTGGACCATCCACTCAGTCATGACACAAGGGCGATTGATTCTTCTTCAATACCTACTCCCGATGGAAATGCTTGGATTACTCTTAAGAAAGTGGCCACTAAGACTGTGCCCAAGTCTAATGCAGATGCTATGCCTCTGGACAATACTATTGGGGGTTCAAGGTTTACTCCACTGACACCTGAGCAGGATTACTTACCATCTGAGATAAATTTTATGGAAGGGCTGCAATCTGAACCTATAGACTCTGCTCAAGCTAATGTAATTAACCTCAAGGAGAAATGAAAGAGATCTCCCTCTCAATCTACTTCTAATGAAAGATCCTCATCTTCGGTATCTCCTCCGCTAACAAAGATAATTGTTCATGAAGAACCAGAGGCTAAGGATTCTCAATCTCCATCTTCTACTGCTCTAATTCTATACTCTAAAGCTTCAATGAAAAAGGAGGTCTAGCAGCCAGTGATGACCAACCCCAATAGATTAAATGGGTCATCACTTGCTACTATCCTTGAGCCTGAACCTCAGGTAGTGCAACACTCATCATCTGAGCCACCTATTGATCATGCTGTATTGGTGAATTAAGTATGGCAAGCACTGATTACTCATCCTACTATTTCTACTGATGATACTCAACCTGAGTCCTCCTTTATGGTTGCATCTAAACGTGTTGATGAGATGTCATCAGTATCTTCGCCAGCACAATGAAGGTACTTATGTAAAATTATCAAAGAGCTATGAAGCCCTCATTTCGTAAGTATTCTAAACTTCTCTTAAGTAAGTATAGACCGAATATTTATGGTTTTATGGAAACAAGAGTAGATCTAAATTCTTTAGCTTGAATTCAACAATGGTTTGGTCCTTTTTGGGATGTTTATATGGTTCCCTTTGATGGTTTATCAGGAGAATGGTCGTTTTATGAGGAAAATATCTTAGTCAGATCACTTTTACACATGTTGATAGACAAGTATATCTAGGCATTATTTCTCCTCGTAATTCTATATCTTAGATATTAGGGTTGGTTTATGCGAGTACAACTGGTTTGACTCGTTGATATCTTTGGCAAATGGCCACTCATATTCTTGATCTAAGGATTCCTTCCCTCTTGTTAGGTGACTTCAACTGTCTTTTATATTTTAGTGATAAAATGGGAGGAAAGCCTTTCTATATTGATCATGATGTTAAAGAGTTTCGAAATTTTGTCTCCTCCAATGGTCTAATTGATCTTGGTTTCGTTAGCCCTAAATTCACCTGGTGCAATAATCAGAAGCATATGGTAAGGGTATGGGAATGTCTTGACTGTGGATTTGTGTTGAAAAACTGGTTTGACTGATTCTCTATCTCTAACATTCAGCATCTTGTTTGTTTTGCATTTGATCATTATCCTCTTTTACTCACAGCCAACACTCATCATCATAGATCTCACCCTCCTTTTAGGTATTTTAAGTTTTGGAGGTGTTATCCAAATTTTCAATACTTAATTTAGAACCATTGGAATGGGAAGGAGGAGTTACCTCCTATTGAGAGGCTTTCTTTTCTCTTATCAAAAATCAAAAAGAAAATTATCCAGTGCAGTAAATTTAAGGTGCATAATCTGTTCAGAAAAGGAGAGGAGTTGTATAATCAAATTCTGTATTTATAGAATTCAGAATCTCAATCTGGGTTCTTATCACATGAGAATCATATTTTCTTGTTACATCTCCTCCAAGAATATAATCATGTGTTAACCAAGCAAAAATACTATTGGAGACAAATATCTCGTATTCAATGGTTGGAGGGTGATATGAATATTAAATTTTTTCATCGAAGTACCATTGTTCGCAATAGGCGCAACCAAATCTCTACTCTCAAATTAGAATCTGATCAGTGGTGCCATGAGGAAGAGGAAATCAGAGTAATTTTACAGTGATATTTCCAATCAAGGTGCAATTTAACACACTTGTCTGAGGATTTTTGGCTTCCACAGTCACCTTCAATTTTATCATCTTCTCAAAAATAAAATCTCGTGGCTTCTATCATGGAAGATGAAATAACTGCTGCCTTGTATTCTATGAACCTGGATAAATCCCCTGGGCTTGATGGTTTTTCAGCTTCCTTTTTTCAAGATTTTTGGCATATTATTGGAAAAAATGTTATAAAAGTGATCCTTTCTTTCTTCTAAACTTCATATATGCCAAGTTCTTGGAGAAACACATTCCTGATGCTGATACCTAAAAATTAGCATGCCTCTGTGCCATCAGATTTTTGCCTAATCAGTCTATGCAACACAGTTTATAAAATAATAGCTACTGCTTTGCTGAATCGAATGAAACCTCTAATGCCAAATTTGATCTATGTCAATTAAGATGCCTTTGTTGGGGGTAGATTCATTATGGAGAATATTTTAATTGCCTAAAAAATCATGCACTCACTCGCTCGTGCAGCTTAATCTCGGGCACTTCTAATGATTAAAGTTGATATGAAAAAAATATATGATCGGGTGCAATGGAACTTTCTTTTTAGGGTTCTTAAACAGTTCAACTTTTCGGATTGCTTTATTCACTAGATAGCAGCTTGTGTTCTCAACCCTCAATATGCTTTACTTGTTAATGAATCCTATATAGATTGGTTTCCAACTACTTGTGGTCTTCGACGGGGCTGTCCATTATCTTTCTTTCCTTTTGTTCTCTATTTGGAGATACTCTCTTTCTTTACAAGTGGCCGTTCACTCAAATCTTCTTTGGCCTTACGTCCCAGGATGGAATGGACCTTGTATTTCTCGTCTTTTCTTCATAAATGACTATCTTTTTGTTACTAAAGCAAATGTTCGTGATGCCCTTATTCTAAAACTCTTGTTAGATGCATATTGCCATTATTCAGGCTAATCAGTCAATACATCTAAATCTTTCATTATAACAAGACCTTCGATTAACCAAAATATCAAACAAACTATTACCTTTATTTTTGGCATGACTTGTAAACATGGTGCTTGGAAGTACTTGGGAGTCCCTATTATAGACTCCAAATTGTACGCATCAGATTTTAATTTTATCACTGAAAAGATCCTGGCTAAATTACAATCTTGGAAGTGGACTCTATCTTTTGTAGGTCAAGCTATCCTTATTCAATCTATTCTAGCTTCTATACCTTTCTATGCGATGGCTTCTATACCCATTCCACTTTTTGTACTGGATTATATTGAAAAAGAATTTTGAGCATTCCTATGGGATCACTCTACTAGTCATCGTCGTACTCATCTTATCTCATGGGAGACTATTTGTATGTCCAAGGATGCTGGTGGGCTTAGATTCCTGTCACTTCGTCAGAGGCAATCTATTTTGTTAGAAAAGTTGGCTACAAAGTTGATTTTGCAATCTTTATCTTTGTGGACTCAATTGGTTTGTTCGAAGTACAATTTTCATCACACTTGGGTATCTTACCATCCACGTGCCCATTGCTCTCATATCTGGCATAAAATATCAACCATTGGACACAACATCCAATTCTAATTTATGTGGTTAGTTGGTAATGGTGCTTCAATTAATGTTTGGAATGACCCTTGATTATCTAATGTACCTTTTTCTCGGTGGCCCTATTTTGTCAATGTTGAAATGAACTTGAAAGATTACATAGTTGCTGATCCAATTTTACCTGATAATACTTGGAATATTTCTCTCTTAGGCTAAATGGCCTGATCAATTGGGCTGGACTAACTCTCGATCAGTATCAGTCTCCTCTCAGGATATTGCTACTTTTTTTCAAACTGATACATCTCTTTTCTCAAATTTCTGTACTAAGTGGATTCGGCATTTACAAGTTTTCAAAATGGTGAAGTATTTCTGTTGGAAGCTCTATTGGCAGTATTTACCTATGAAAGAGCTGTTGTTATATAGGAACATTTTACATGGTGATGCTCCTGTATGTGATTTGTGTCCGATTTTTGTGGAGGATTGTCAACATGTAATTATCATATGTAGTTTTATCCAACAGTGCTGGTATCATATGGCCCAATAGTTTATTTATCCTATTCCCTCTTTTTTGCATGATTTATTAGCTTATTTAGCAAGTCCAAGGATAGAAAAGAGGAGAAAAATAATTACAGCTTATATGGCATCTCTCATATGGTAAGCTGAAACCAACGAATTTTTAAAACTCAGCATGTCTCATCTATGCATCTTATTAGATTATGTGTCTGCTTTTATAATGATCGATTCTCTCTATCTCTTCCTTTCGGTTATGCAATGTCATCCTAAGTAAGAAACTAGAGTAACCGTCAGCTGTATATGCAGCATTCTTTCTCAAAATTAATTTTTTGGCTGCCTCCTCCCTTTGGAATACTCTCTTTAAATTTTGATGGAGCAGTCACTTCAGGAAAAGTTGCTAGTGATTTTATTATCCGAAATTATCCGAATTTTTTGGCTGCCTCCTCCCTTTGGGATACTCTCTTTAAATTTTGATCGAGCAGTCACTTCAGGGAAAGTTGCTGGTGGTTTTATTATCCAAAATTATGAAGGTTCTATGCTTGTTATTGGTGGTAAGTCCTCCTTTATTCTTTAATCCCTTTTGTGGAACTTATCGAGCTCTGGTTAGAGATCAAATATCTTGCCTCTCATTATCATGCACATAAAATTTGGATCTAAGAAGACTCTTTTGTTGTTATTTCTTGACTGACCCACATTCATGATAATAAAATGAGTCATTCTCTCTGAATGCAAGATATTAAATTATAGTTTACTGGGTTTTAATCTATTATAATCTCTCATATATGTCGGAAAGGGAATCAAGGGGTTGATTGGGCTGCCACTCATGCTTTGTCAGATGATTTTTTTTTTGACTCCAATTTATTACATCAATATTCTGACCTGCTATGTATACTAGAGGCTGATGCTTACTCTATTGCCTTTCCTAGACATGGCCTTTAGTCTAGGCATGGTATTTTTCTACTGCTCCAAATGCTTGTTCTTAATGTAGGTAATGCAGCCCTGTGCTTGATATTCATGTGTGATGTAGCTGCAGCGCCTTATGCTTATCCTTGGGTGTCTATTGGTTATCACTTGATGTAGAGGATAGTACATACCTTTATTATGGTATACCAACTTGCAAAAGGCTTTGTTACTACCCACCATGGGTGGCTCGTGTTGTTGAACTTGCCATCTGTAATGTTTAGAAGATTGGATTGTCAACGGCTATTTGATGAATTGGCTTTTGCTATGCCAATGCCTGCTTTCTTCTGTTCAGTTTGGCTTATTCTCGATTTTTTTACAGCTTATTGGATATTTGTAATGTCTTATCAATTATGGAGTTCTGTTAATACTTATGGCAATATATTATTTTCATATTATTTTTGAAAATTTTTCGTATTGGTAGTTCATATGATTTTTGCTAAGCAGCAGCTGCTCTTCAGACCCACTTGTTGTGATGATGCTTTTTTTTTCTTCCAACTATTTTCATTAATAGATATTAATATTACAAGTAATCAGGTTGCTCGTATATGCCATTTGGAGTCATCATTCTCATATTAGTCGCTATAGGCACTTGTGTAGCTGATTTGTTTAATTTGATGGCACAGGATAATCTTAAAAGGTGGAGAATGTTGGTTCCATGTGCCGTGTCAGTGCCTCAAATCTGTTATGTGTACTCATGAATGGTTGATTATCAGACTAGTACAATTGCTTATATACTTAAGATATATCTGCAGTGCCACTTTACTTCACCTTGTACACATTTTCTAGATGGATTACTTCCATTCTTGGTTATATATCCCATTCTCTATCTACTTTCACTTATTTACAGGAGTTAAACTGAAAATCTTTTCAGTATTTGTTTTGCTGATATATTCACTTACAGATTTTCTATCATCTTTTACTCAGCAATATCATACACATCTGGATCTAATTTCTTTTAGTTTGGCTGCTTATTTGTTTTATAGTTTTGGTGGCAAGCTGTCACATTACTGTTTCACTTTTTGGGATGTAAGTCTATTATAGTACTTTCCTTCTTCTTGTAATACAGTTGACTTCTATTCAAAAAAATAAGCAGGTGTTGCTTGTTGTTTGGCAATTGCAAGATTAACTCTTGTCCATGTCCATGCATAGTAAAATTATATATTTCTCAAATCTAATTCATTACGATCTATTTACATTGGACATAGCCATTATCCACCCAATATATTGCTCCAGTCTTAAAAGGGTTCATATTCCATTTTTATGAAACATGGATATAAATTTTAGAGTTGGAAATATATCCATATTTTTTTTTGGTAAGTAACAGGAGCTTAGCTATAAAAGAAAGAAAGGATAACAGTTTACAGAATTATAGGAGAGCTTATCAACAAAAATGGATAGCTTGCAATGTAAAAGCAACATACAAAAAGAAAGGCTGTCGCAAACCAAAAACCCATTCACATGAAAAGAAAATAAAAAATACAATAAAAGGTACAACTAAAAATTCTTCAGTAATCAAGGCAACAAGAGGATTATAGACTTGGAGTAACTTGATCCAACCCCTGATGGGACCAACGAAAAGAAATGTACAAGATGGTCATGCATAGTTATTAGATGTATGTTCTATAAGCCAATATGGCTGACATATTGTAATAAATCTAGAATATAATTTTATACTTAATACATTGATTTGATTAATAGAAAGACAAGTTTGATTTTCATTCAAGAGTGATGTATCCTTGAATCATCCATAAAATTAATACTTCGATATATACACTTAAGGTATTGAGAATTAGAGGTATGTATAATTAATTTCTAAATGCTCTTAGTCATAGTATCATCATGAGGATGGTGATCGATCCGAATAGATCGATATACATATTATTTTTTTCAGGATAGATGAGTCTCTAGTCTATAATGTAGAGATATTGAGCGATAAATACGGATAATTATTAGAGAATAACTAGTACTGAGTGTGACCATATGAGAGATCACTTAAATTTTTATTCGATCATCAGTGATCGTCTCGATGCTGTAGTTGTGTGAATGATCTTTTGACCTACAATTGTATGATTACTCGCAGTGAGGCAGCTAGAGTTTGACTGACATATAAACATGATCTCATTGAGACCTTATAGTGGATATTGATGATAGTTGGTTTATAGTAGGAGTAGGATGCGTGTTTATATAGAATCTATCAACCTTGATAGAGAAAAGTAATCCTATGAGATTTGAGAGACTAAATCTGAGAGTCTGTGGCCACAGCAGTGTGATTAATGAAAAAAAAATTTATGAAGATCATAATTGGACTTGAGCTAATCGAATCTATCATATAACGGATGATGAGGTTTGATGATTTATCCATGACCGCCATATAATCGGGACACATGATAGAAGGACTGAATCACATATGAACTATACCTTGAGATTTTAATTTCAGTTCTACTAGGTTGTCACTACATACTGCTAGGTGTCATTGGTGGATTGCGAGAGCTCACTAGGATTGCTTAGGATCGACAATCCTTAATGAGTTAGAGTGCAATCATTCTGATTCATCGAAAAAAATTTCAATGATATAATGATAGAAATCATGGTATATCTCACTACCAAATAGAATTAAACCTATGGGGTTATACAATAAAAGGATTAGACCTGGAATAAGTAATTGAACTTTTGAATTTTTAATAAGATTTAGAGAAACCCTATTGGATTCAGGATAATCTTGTTAGCATATGGTTGAACCTAATTTTTTCTTTGCACTTGAATTATTTGTTTGATAAGATTAATTTGAGTTAATCACTTGCTCATAACCTAAATGAATTAGATTCATTGGGCTCCAATTGTTGGGTGCCTAGGATTTTGGATCATATGTATTAAGGGTTCAAACTCTTAATCAATTTTCTTGATTGTATTAGGGCGCCACTTGATTTAATCAAGTTGGGTGTGCCCACATTATAGAGTGCATGTGGAACCAGCATGGGGCATCCCCTAAGCCCCATGTGGCATGTCAGAAAGTGGGTGAAAAGGCTCCAATAGTTGGCATCTCATGGATCCCCTAAAGGGGATTAAATATCTAAGACTACAAAGATTCCTAATACCAGTAGGATTTGTATTAAGGGGCTATTTAGTTTTGAATAGAATTCAAACTTTTCGACTATTCAAAAGAGCATTCTCTAAAGCTCTAAGTATCAAATTTTCAGTAGCCCCATGCCTCCCAAAAGTCTCCCCATGCCTCCCTCTCTTCTCCCTCTTGGTTCCAACACCCAAGAGTGTTGGGCATCCTCCATCTCCACGCCCAAAAGGAGTTTGGGCATCTTCTTTGGTGGTTGATTTTCAGATCTTGGTTGCTTTATAATTAAGAGAAGAAGAGCAAGAAAAGAAAAGAAGAAAAAGATCAAAGAAAGGATCAAAAAGTTGATTGCGATCCAGGCTTCATTCAGATTCGTAAGATGATCGTTCTTAAAGAAGAAAGATCGACACTATAGAGGACTGTTTCAGATTGCTTCTGAGTAGATATCCATAAAGATTGGATACTTACACAGTTAAGAAAAAATCTATCTTCTTTCAAATTCATATTCAAAAAAAAAAATTACGAAACAGGTATGTGATTCGATCACATATTTAATTTCAGCATAAAATTCAGCATATGTTCTATTTCAGTATATGAAGTAGATTCATGTATTCTATATTTTATGTATGTATGATTTAAATTAAAAAATATTTTAATCTTCTATTTCACTATATTATTTAGAAAAAAAAATTTTGAAACACGCATGCATGTCCCGATACGAAATTCTAACAGTGGTATCAAAGCCACAGATTTCATATATATGAAATTGACATATATATTTTTGAAAAAAATTTCAAAGTCTGATTTTACTTGATACATGAGATATATAGATATTTAATTTAAATCTAAAATTTATTTTAAATTTAATTTTCAGTTCATATATTTGATATGTGAAGGCATGCATAGATCTGAAATTTATTCTAGATCGATTTTTAGTTCATGTATATATAATTTATAAATACATACATAAATCTAAAAATTATTTTGATCTAATTTATGATTCATGTATAAGATGTATGATTGCATATTTAGATTTTAAAATTAGTTTCAATTCGATTCATAATTTGTATATAAGATATATGATATTATGTTATGATCTAAATTTTATATACATATACGAGATATATGCTTGTATGTTAAATTTGAAAATTAATTTTATGATTTAAAATTTATCTTTCATACAAAAAATTTAGATCTAAAATTTGATTTTAGAATCTGAAATTTATGTTTGTACATGAAGATTTTGGTCATAGGTAAATCAAAATTAAGTCATGTAACATCCAAAATTTTTGATTTGAACATAATGAATCTAATTCGATTAAATAATTAATCAAATCGAGTCAAGTGTTGATTAGAGTTAAGTTAATTAAATTTTAAAATTATACAATTATTATTGATCAAATCGATTAAATCTCATATGTAGAATCGATTAACCTAAGGACCTAATTCGGCTTGATGGCTTGAGCCTAATTCGCTTAAGCTAATCTATTTGGATCAATTAACCTATTGGTGTCTAAGGCAAGTAATTAGTTCTATTTACTGATCTGATCAATTTATTAATATCTAAGAAAAGCAATAAGGAGACCCTCACTGATCTCCACTTATCTGATCAATTTGAAAGATTGAATCTCCAATATGGTTGCTTGGCAGTTTGGTTTAGCCCATGTTAATTAGATCGATCATATGATGACTGATTAGATGAAATCTAAATCTAAATCTTTTCATAAATATTAAGTCCATAGATCTTCCATCATTGTAGATGTGCGGGCTACTATTGGTGTTGATTGTTCTTTGCAGTTACAATGGTTCAGTTGCATTGGGAACACATAACCACTCTATTAGCAAAGAGTTTCTCCAGGATAAAGATGGGGTTAGGCTCAATAACTGTTAGGTGAGGGATCCAATAATGACCTTGCATTTGCTTGTGAACGGTGAGTCAGATTTAACTAAGGAGTATGGTCAATAACTGTTAGGTGAGCCTATATAACTTAAAGATCAAATCACTGTAACATGCTTAAAGAAGTATCTGGACAAAGAGTTATCCATGTATTGGTGTGCATGTTACTAATAACTGTTAGATAAGGTGCATGGTATCGATGGGACTATAGCATCCACTAAAAATTCAGTTGTTGCATTAGAATTTTCGCTTCCCATCCGAGGAGTGTAGGAATCTAAAAAAATAATGAGAATCTTTGTTTACTTCTTAAAATCTCTAGAGTAAATATAAATTTAAAGTATAAAAATCTAACTTGAATCTCTACTCTCATAATTAAATCATGTCAGCTTTAAGCCCTCTAGCCCATATCCTCGAGTCCAATCGTTTGATCGGAGTCAATTTTAAAGACTGACTTAGAAACCTCAGGATTATCCTGACTTCTAAAAAATTAAATTATGTACTCGATCAGGAATCTCTAGTATTACCAAACCATCCTACTACTGAGCAAAGAACAGCATATGAAAAGTGGACGGATGAAGACAGTTGGGTTAAGTGCTATGTGCTGACTTCTATGTCAAACGAGTTGCAGAGCTAGCATGAGTATATGCCCACTGCCAGGACTATGATCACTCACCTACAAGAGTTGTATGGTGAGCAGAGTCGCGCAGTGCACTTTGAAGTGTTCAAGAGTTTTTTCAATCTAAAGATGCATGAAGGATAGCCAGTCTATGAGTACTATATGACAGTGATCAAGGATATTGAGGACCTTAGGAAGCTCGGACTTAATATGTTGGTGCAGAATTCTGCCGAAGCCAGAGAAGCTGGAGTCGGGATGACCGCGGCCGCCGTCGGGACCTACAAGGAAAGTCTAAACTGAAGGTGAGGGTACTCCGATAAGATCCTCCGATGCTCAAGTCAGTACTCTGCTTCAACAGAAATGGAGTGCTCGAGAAAAAATTTTAGCAGAGTTTTGAGATAGAGATCAGAGCTTAGAGAAAAACGTATCTGGGGGTCCTTATTTATAGACAGAGAGTGTAACCGATTGACAGCGACGTCTGTAACCGCCTGATAGTGGGCTGTTCAGAACTATCTGGAGTTTGTTACGGAGAGTAGTGGCGTCAGGGCTCGTTCAGGGCCACGTGGAGTTGGTTACGGAGAGTGGAGTGGTGGTCGTTGTCGCGACTTGCCAGAGAGTAGTGGAGCCACGTGAAATCCGTTACAGAGAGTGGAGCAGGGTGGCGGCCCTCGTCGTGGCTTGCCAGAGAGTGGTGGAGCTGCATGAAATCCGTTGCAGAGAGTGGAGCAGGGTAGCGGCCCTCGTCGTGACTTATCAGAGAGTTTGGATTTGTCAGCTGAAGCTCGGTTGGGATGTCTGAGGGAGCGGAATGACTCTTTGTCTCGTCGATCCAGGAGAAGCTCGGACATTTTCGAGGTCGCTGACGAGTCTACTATGGTCGGAGGCCTTAGGTGCTGAGGTTACAGGTGAGAATCATCTGCTATAGAGACTCGGATGAAGACTTTCAGTTGGCGAAGTCCGATAGGAGCCCAATTGCTAGGGAAGTCCGTCTGGGATCTGCTTGGCGTGGAAGCTTGGATGGAGTCCGGTTCTTGTGGGAGGCCGAAAGGAGACCGCTTATTGTTGGAGCTCGGTCGAAGATCGGTTGTCGTGGGAGTTCGGAGTAACGACCTGGCCGGTGGATCCTGCCTCCTGGTAGAAGCTCGTCAGGGATCCGGCTACGAAGGAGCTCGACTGAAGTCTACTTGTAATGAAAGTTCGGAAGAAATCTGTTTACAGTAGAGGCCTGAATGGAATTTGCTTATAGTAGAGATCCGAGGTAGATCGCCCGCTATAGGGATTCAGAGCAGACCGCTCGTAGCAGGAGTTCGGAGAAGACCGCTCGTAGTAGAAGCTCGGCTCTCGTAGGAGCTCGGCTGGAACTGCTCGTAGTAGAAGCTCGAAGTAGAGCGCTCGTAGTAGAAGCTCAGCTCTCACAGGAGCTCGACTAGAACTGCTCGTAGTAGAAGCTCGGCTCTTGTAGGAGCTCGGCTGGAACTGCTCGTAGTCGAAGCTCGGAGTAGATTGCTTGTAGTAGAAGCTCGGCAATTGCAGGAGCTCGGCTGGAACTGCTCGTAGTAGAAGCTCGACTCTCGCAGGAGCTCGACTGGAATCCTGAAGGCGGTCGACCGTCGTAGAAAGTTGGATGGAATCTGATTACTATAGAAACCTCGTTGTTGAAGAAGCTCAGATATTGACGAAGTCCGGAAGGAGTTCGAAGAATAGTTGGTCACTGTAGAAAGTCGGCTGGCAGTGAGGCCCAGAGAGCTTTTGGGATGGCCCAGTAGACGAATGGAAAAACTCATTATCAGAGAAGTCCGAAAGGGTCGGTCTTTTACAGACTTCGATCGGGGGGTATTTTATACCCAACACCAGTCTCCCTACTTTTGAGTTCGGGCTCCGAATGAGGGAAGTACAGAGAAATTCTCACAGCCGAAGTTGCCCCCCTCGATTGCTGCACTTGGAGGTTGCCAGATATTTTGACGTTCGGTACACTGGTACTAGAGCCTTTTTGAAAAAGATTTCTTCTTCTTGGAATTTTTGCTGGAGCACTGCCCAAGCACAACGCAATAATGGTTTTACTAATTGTCGGCCACCTTCAGCCGTTTGCCATGACAAGTAGGCCACGCGACGGTCATGGACTGGCCAGCGGAGTCCTGCAGTCATTATTGCTTCGGACCCCGTCGCCTATTTAAACCCGTCTCCCCCCTTCGGGGATTTCACTTTGCATGGGAGCTTCTTCGGTCCTTCCCTCTTGGCCTTAGGCATCCCTCGAGTCATCCTCATCTCTGCATCCCTGCATCTCTCATATCAGCCTGGGTTAGCCCCAGAATTTTTTCTGCTTCCGCGGCCCAGTTCATAGATTGTGCCGATCATCCTTTGCTGCAAATATGGGTGCGGACGTGACTCGGACGTTGGCCCAGAATCTCAAAGCCCACGAGCAGGAAGGTGCTGCAACTTTCGGGTCGATGAAGAAGGCGAGGGTAGAAGAGACAGATCCGGCCGTGTTTCACCTTGATCGTCCAGAGTCCACGCTTAGGCACATCTTCGACCGTGAGTGCTTCCCGGTGTGCATCATTGTGTGGAAAAATCTGACCTCAGAAAGAAGATCATGCCCGCCGTCACTGTGAGGCAGCGGAAGCCATGGCGTAGAAAGGATGGCGTCTACATGTACTTTAAAGATAATGCTGGAGTAATTGTCAATCCATAGAGAGGTCGGAAGAAGGAGTCGGGTACTTAAAGCAATCCTCGACGATGGTTGAAATCGAGAGTTCGAAGTCCGACGGCACCGAGCTCCCTTGGAGCTCTTTTGCCTTGTATTCTTTTTCTTGTCATTTTTCTTTTTGGGCCTTCAAAGGCTCTGTAATGTACACTTCATTAATGAAATGAAAAGGAGATTTTTCATTACCTTGTCCACTCTTGCATTAAATAGTTGTTTACCGAACTTCTTTTGTCTTCCATCTTGTTCGGCGTCGGCGTTGTTTGTGATTCTTCGTCTGTCCTTGTTTTGAGTCGTGGTTTACCGAACTTCTTTTGTCTTTCATCTTGTTCGAAGCTGATGTTGTTCAGAGGTTCCTGGCTGCCGTCGTGTTGGTTTGTCCTATTTTATTCATGATCATAGGTCTCTTCGAGGCCATTTGAGTTTAACGCTTCCTCCCGATGATCTAGCTTGAGGGCTCGAACTTCTCGTTACTCTGAGGAAGTCGATTTGTCCTCGGCCTGTGCCGAGTTTCCTTTTAGTGGCTGAGGTTTTTTTTTTTTTTGATAGGAGTATCCTTCTTTGTCGAGACGAGGTCCCTCGGGTCTTCGATGTAGTTTATTTTCCACTTATCGTTGGTGTAGTTCATCGCTATCTCTTTTCATCTCTCTTTTTCTTTTGTGTTCGAGTGAGGGTCTTCCCTCTGCTCTCGACGGGGTCGTGAGAGTGTAGAGGAGCCGTTGGAGAGGCTTTCCTCCTTGTCCGGTCGTGATCGATCGGGTCTTTGTTCGTATCAGGACGAGGTTCTCCTCCTGTTCCTGACACAATTAATTTCAGCTCATGTTAGGATGAGGTTCTCCTCCTGTTTCTAACGAGGCTGTGGGGGCACATAAGGGCCGTTGCAAGGGCCTCTCCCCCCATCCGGTCTTAAATAATCGGGTCTTCAATTTTGCTCGTGTTAGGATGAGGTTCTCCTCCTGTTCCTAACAAGGCTGTAGGGGTACATAAGGGCCGTTGCAAGGGCCTCTCCCCCCATCCGATCTTAAATAATCAGGCCTTCGACTTTGCTCATGTTAGGACGAGGTTCTCCTCCTGTTCCTAACAAGACTGTGGGGGCACATGAGGGCCATTATAAGGGCCTCTCCCTCCATTCGGTCTTAGATAATCGGGCCTTCGACTTTGCTCATGTTAGGACGAGGTTCTCCTCCTGTTCCTAACAAGACTGTGGGGGCACATGAGGACCGTTGTAAGGGCCTCTCCCTCCATCCGATCTTAAATAACCGGGCCTTCGACTTTGTTCATGTTAGGAAGAGGTTCTCCTCCTATTCCTAACAAGACTGTGGGGCACATGAGGGCCGTTGTAAGGGCCTCTCCCCCCATCCGATCTTAAATAATCGGGCCTTCGATTTTGCTCATGTTAGGACGAGGTTCTCCTCCTGTTCCTAACACGCTTGGTTCGGATTGTCAGAAGGGGCTACTCCCTGTCGTTAGGAGCTCATGCCAAAAGAAAAGATATGCAAATAGGAAAGAAACTTTTATTTGAGGCAAAGTTATTGGTAGTACATTCGCAGATTTTTTGAATTCCATGGTCGCGGAAGGTCTGCTCCTCCGAGTTCTTTCAAATAGTACATTCTGGGCCGAACCACCTCCCTGATTTCATACGGGCCTTCCCAGTTGGGGGTGAGCTTTCCTTGATTCTGAGGTTGTGAGACAGCAGCTCGTCGAAGCACTAAGTCCCCCGACCTGAAGGCCTTGCTCTTGACTCGGGAGTTGTAATAGCGGGCCACTTTCTGCCTGTAAGCGGCCATCCGAACTTGAGCTGTCTCCTGCTTCTCTTCTAACAAGTCGAGGTTGGCTTTGAGATCCTACAAGTTGCACTGTCCGTCAAAAGCAACAACTCGCACCGACGGGAGTTTGAGTTCGATTGGGATCACGACTTCTGTTCTGAAGGCTAAGACAAAGGGGGTCCCCCTGTGGGCAGTCTTTGGATAATTCGGTATGCCCACAACACATGATAAAGCTCATCTGTCCAAGTTTTCTTTGTCCTTTCAAGTCTCGCCTTGATCTCTTACAGTAGGGTCCTGTTAGTAACCTCGGCTTCACCGTTTTCCTGCGGGTGGGCTACCAAAGTAAAATTATGGGAGATATTTAGGTCCTCACAAAATTCAGCAAACCCTGTTCCAGCAAATTGCCGTCCATTATCAGTAATGATGGTTCTGGGTAGGCCGAACCTACAGACAATTGACTTCCAAACGAAGTCCTGCACCTTAACTTCTGTAATTTTTGCCAGGGGTTCAGCTTCCACCCACTCGGTGAAGTAGTCAATTGCCAACAGGAGAAACTTTCGCTGCCCGGATGCCATGAAAAAAAGTCCAAGGATATCCATTCCCCATTGCGCAAATGGCCACGGGGCACTCAAGGGTGTGAGTTCAGAGGTGGGCTGCCTTTGGATATTGGCATATCTCTGACACCGATCACATCTTTTGACATATTCGATGGAGTCGTGGTACATGGTAGGCCAGCAATAGCCTTGTCGGAGCAACTTGTGGGATAAAGATCTGGCCCCCAGGTGATTTCCGCAGACCCCCTCATGTACCTCCCACAAGGCGAAGTCGGCCTCAGAAGGTCGGAGACATCTCAAAAGGGGCAGAGAGTACGATCTCTTGTATAACTTGCCTTCATAAAGAATATATCAGGAGGCCTGGTTCCTAAGCTTCCGAGCTTCCTTTGCATCAGGAGGAAGAACCCCGTCCTTGAGATATGTTACCAGTGGATCAATCCAACTGGGTTCAAGGCTAATCTCCACCATAAGCTGTGGTTCTTCCGTACTTGGACACTTCAGAACTTCGAAGAAGACTCCCTTAGGCAACTCAGCCGGAGCTAGTGTAGCCAACTTGGAGAGAAAGTCGGCCCTGGTATTTTCCGCTCTTGGGATCTGCCTGATGTCAAAGCTGTCGAAAGTAGGAACGATCTCCTTTATCTTTTCGAGGTACTTGACCATACTGTCCTCCCAAGCTTCATAATTTTCACTGATCTGTCCCACTACTAATTGGGAGTCACTGTAGACTTGAAGCCGATCTACCTCTAACTCCTTGGCGATCCTTAGTCCCGCAATCAGAGCTTCGTATTCTGCTCCATTATTTATCGCAGGGAATTCGAAGCGCAGTGCATACTCTGTGATAACTCCATCTGGATTGACCAAGACCAGGCACGTGCCCGCGCCTGACGTGTTGGAAGAACCATCCACATAAAGGGCCCAAAAATCATCGGGGAGATCTGTTCTTTCTTTCGAGAGGTTCGACTGGAGCTCTGGGTTGTCGGCTTCATCTTGTCCAAGTTCGGCCTCTTCTGGGATAGTGCATTCCACCACGAAGTCTGCTAATATCTGAACTTTTTTTGTCGGTCGGGGTCGATAGTCGATGTCGAACTCCGTAAGCTCGACTGCCCACTTCGCTATCCTCCCCGAGGCATCCGCTCGATGCAAAACCACCTTGATCGGCTAGTCGGTGAGTAGTATTATGGTGTGTCCCTAAAAATAAGGTCAGAGTCTCCGAGCTGCAACCAACAAGGCATAAGTTAGTTTCTCTAACTTAGTATATCTGGTTTCGATGTCTCTCAACACTCGGCTTATGTAGTAGATCAGCCGTTGAATCTTTGCTTCTTCCTTGATCAGGACTGCCGCAAGGGCCACAGGGGAGACCGCTAGGTATAGGAACAACTCCTCTCCAGGCTCAGGCTTTGCCAGTAGTGGAGATGAACCGAGGTAGTTCTTCAGCTCTTTGAATGCTTGCTGACATCCAGAGGTCCAACAGAAGTTCTTCGACTGCTTGAGAGTCTGAAAGAAAGGCAGGCATCGCTCGACCGATCTTGAGATGAAGCGATTTAGGACCGCTACTCTCCCAGTAAGGTGCTGAACTTTCTTTATTGACTTCGGGGTGGTCATTTCCTGGATGGCACGAATCTTTTCCAGATTTGCCTCGATCCCGCGCTCCGATACCATAAAGCCCAGGAATTTTCTTGAGGTTACTCCAAAAGCGCACTTGGCTGGGTTCAGCTTCATCTTGTATTTTCGGAGGGCGCTGAAGGTCTCCTCAAGGTCAACGACGTGGTTCATCGAAGATTTGCTTTTTACGAGCATATCGTCCACGTAGACCTCCATGTTGCGGCCGATCTACTCCCTGAAGATCTTGTTTACTAGCCGTTGATAGGTCGCCCCTATATTTTTTAGGCCAAACGGCATGACCCTGTAACAATAAAGGCCACGGTTAGTAATAAAGATGATTTTTTCTTCATCCTCTGGTGCCATCCGAATTTGATTGTAGCCGGAGAACGTATCCATGAAAGTAAGGAGCTCGTGGCCCGAGGTTGCATCCACCAATTGGTCGATTCTGCACAGAGGGTAACTGTCCTTCGGGCAGACTTGATTTAGCTTTTTTAAGTCTATGCACATCCTCCATTTACCATTTGCCTTCTTAACCAAGACCACATTGGAAACCCAGCTCGGATAGTTGACCTCTCTGATGAACCCAGCTTTCAGGAGTTTATCAACTTCCTCAACTATTGCCATCTGCCTTTCCGGCGTATGACTTCGAACTTTTTCCTTCGTCGGCCGGTGCTTGGGATCAACAGTCAGACGGTGCTCCATAACTTCAGCATCGATCTCCGACATGTCCGTCGGAGCCCAAGCGAAAATGTCCGCATTCTTTTGTAAAAAGTTGATAAGCTGTATCCACGCCTCTTCCCCCAAGTTGGAGCCGATCTTCACCACGTACTCTTCATTCCCATCGTTCAAAGGAATTGAGACAAGGTCTTCAATTGGCTCACCCCTTTCTTCAGCAAGATCGTCGCGAGTGTCCAATCCGTCGATCGGGCAGGGGTCAGACTGTTCCTTTCTCTGAAGGGCTATATTGTAGCAATGTCTTGCTAGGGCATGATCTCCTCTGACTTCTCCGACTCCCTGACTAGTAGGGAATTTTACTTTCAAATGGTAGGTCGAAACTACGGCTCGGAGGGCATTGAGGCCAGGTCGGCCGAGTATTGCATTGTAGGCAGACGGTGCCCTCACTATCAGAAAATCCACTAGCGCTCTAGATTGTTTAGGATACCGACCTGCAACCACAGTCAAAGTTATTACCCCCTCCATCGGTACAGCATTGCCAGTGAATCCTACCAACGGGGAGTTAATCGGCCCTAACCGACCATCCGGAATGGATATTTTTGAGAATACCTCGTAAAACAAAATGTCCGTCGACCTTCCGCTGTCGACAAGAATGCGGCATACATCATAATCAGCAATATTCAAAGAAACTACAACCACATCATTATGCGGGAATTGAATCTCTCGGGCATCTTCTTCTGCAAAAGTAATGGACTCTTCAGTTCTTTGCCGCTTGAGCGGCCCGGTCGATCTATCGGCCGCTCCTCTCGGGGGCCCCCCAGAAAGGGTGTTGAAGATCTTAGTCAGAGGCTGATCTTCACAAAGTTTTTCCCTCCTTCGTGGCTTCGGTTGCAGCAGGGCCTTTGGCCGATCTTCCCTACTTTCAGGTTGGCATTGATTGAATCCGTCGACCGCCGTTGCCGGAGGAGGGAGAGCCTAGGAAGCTGGAGACGAGGCCGGAGCCTGAGATCTAACCGCGGAGGCCGTGGATCACCCAGTAGATGCCTTTCGGGGAGGCATCAGGTGAAGATCTAGTAGGGAAAGGAGAGGAGGACGTCGGAGAAGATGACTGGAGGCAATCTCGTTGAGCACTCCTTCAAGAATAAGGGTACTGCGAAGACACAGCCCCTTCCTCTAGCGTCAATTCTATTGGTGCAGAATTTTGTCGAAGCTGGAGAAGCTGGAGTCGGGATGACCGCAGCCGTCACTGGGACCTGCAAGGAAAGTCTAAACCGGAGGTGGAGGTGCTCCGACAAGATCCTCCGACGCTCAAGTCAGTACTCTACTTCAACAGAAATGGAGTGCTCGAGGAAAAATGTTAGCAGAGTTTTGAGATAGAGATCAGAGCTTAGAGAAGAACGTATCTGGGGGTCCTTATTTATAGACGGAGAGTCTAACTGATTGACAGCGACATCTGTAACTACCTGGTAGTGGACTGTTCAGAGCCGCCTGGAGTTTGTTACAGAGAGTAGTGGCGTCAGGGGTCGTTCAGGGCCACGTGGAGTTGGTTACAGAGAGTGGAGTGGTGGTCGTTGTTGCAACTTGCCAGAGAGTAGTGGAGCCGCATGAAATCCGTTGTAGAGAGTGGAGTAGGGTGGCGGCCCTCGTCGTGGCTTGCTAGAGAGTGGTAAAGCCGCATGGAATCCGTTGCAGAGAGTGGAGCAGGGTAGCGGCCCTCATCGTAGCTTGTCAGAGAGTTCGGATTTGTCAGCTGAAGCTCGGCTGGGATGTCTGAGGGAGCGGAATGGCTCTCTGTCTCATCGATCTAGGAGAAGCTCGGATGTTTCTGAGGTCGCTGACGAGTCTACTGTGGTCAGAGGCCTTGGGCGCTGAGATTACAGGTGAGAACCATCTGCTGTAGAGACTCAGATGAAGACTTTCAGTTGGCGAAGTCCGATAGGAGCCCAATTGCTAGGAAAGTTCGTCTGAGATCTGCCTGGCGTGGAAGCTCGGACGGAGTCCGGTTCTTGTGGGAGGCCGAAAGGAGGCCGCTTATTGTTGGAGCTCGATCGAAGATCGATTGTCGTGGGAGCTCAGAGTAACGACCTGGCCGGTGGATCCTGCCCCCTGGTAGAAGCTCGTCAGGGATCCGGCTACGAAGGAGCTCGGCTGAAGTCTATCTATAATGAAAGTTCGAAAGAAATCTGTTTACAGTAGAGGTCCAAATAAAATTTGCTTACAGTAGAGATCCGGGGTAGATCGCCCACTGTAGGGGTTCGGAGCAGACCGCTTGTAGCAGGAGTTCGGAGAAGACCGCTCATAGTAGAAGCTTGGCTCTCACAGGAGCTCGACTGAAACTGCTCGTAGTAGAAGCTCGGAGTAGATCGCTCGTAGTAGAAGCTCAGCTCTCGCAAGAGCTCAACTGGAATTGCTCGTAGTAGAAGCTCGGTTCTCGCAGGAGCTCGGCTGGAACTGCTCGTAGTAGAAGCTCGGCTCTTGCAGGAGCTCGACTGGAACTGCTCGTAGTCGAAGCTCAGAGTAGATCGCTCGTAGTAGAAGCTCGGCTCTCATAGGAGCTCGACTGGAACTGCTCGTAGTAAAAGCTCGGCTCTCGTAGGAGCTTGGCTGGAATCCTGAAGGTGGTCGACCGTCGTAGAAACTTGGATGGAGTCTGATTACTGTAGAAACCTCATTGTTGAAGAAGCTCGGATATTGACGAAGTCTGAAAGGAGTTCAGAGAATAGTTGGTCACTGTAAAAGGTCGGCTGGCAGTGAGGCCCAGAGAGCTTTTGGGGCGGCCCGGTAGACGAATGGAGAAACTCATTGTCGGAGAAGTTCGGAAGGGTCGGTCTTTTACAGACTTCGGTCGGGGGGTATTTTATACCCAACAATATGCAAAAGAAATTATCGATGGATTTGATCCTTCAATCTCTTATGAATTCATATAGTCAATTTATTATAAATTTTTATATGAATAAACTGGATTGCACTATATTCGAACTGATCAACATGTTGGTCACTACTGAGAAAACATTGAAGAGTTCAAGGGACATTGTTCTCATTGTGGAGTAGACTTCTTCATCTTAGAGAAAGTCTGGTTGGAAGAAGAAAAGTAAATTCGTGAAGAAGCAGAAGAAATAGAGTAATCCAAAGAAGGACGTTCTGAAGAAGGATGAAGTAAAGAAAAAATATTTTCACTATGATGCTGAAGGCCATTGGAGGAGGAACTGTCCATTCTATCTGAAGAGCCTAAAGATCAAAAAGAATGACAAACTTTCAGAAGGTATGCTCGTAATTGAATCTAACCTAATGATTTTTTCTGCTTCTAGTTAGGTATTAGACTCTGGTTCGAGTGCTCATATATATACTTCAATGTAGGGTCCAATAGAAAGTAGGAGGTTGAAAAAAGTGGCATGATCCTTTGGATTGACAATGGAGTAAAAGTTACTGCAGAAGCCATTGGTACTTATCCTTTTCGATTACCGTCAAGATTTAGATTAGATTTGAAAGATTGTTATTTTATTTCTGTAGCTAGTCGAAATTTGATTTTCGTATCTATACTAGTACAACATGGTTTTGATTTGAATTTCAATAAAAAATTTTGTTTCATTTATTTATGAAATAAATTGATTACACATTGTCTTTTAATTGACAGTCTTTATCACTTGTATATTGATGCGAATGTAAATTTAAACAAGCAAATAGTGAGTATCGTAGGTCAAAAGAAATCCAAAGATGAAATTAATCAAAAGTACTTGTGACTTCACAGACTAGGCCATATTGGAGAGGATAGGATAAATAAATTGAAAAAAGATGGGATCCTTGGCTCTTTTGATTTAGAGTCGTACCCAGCTTGTGAATCTTACTTTTGAAAAAAAATGGCCAAGTTAACATTTGTGGGACATGGAGAAAAGGCCACTGAGTTACTTACCCTGATACACACCGACATGTGTGGGCCATTTGATGTATAGACTAGGGGTGATTATAGCTATTTTATCATCTTTACCGATGATCAGTCATGATACAGATATTTGTATCTAATGAAACACAAGTCTAAAGTCTTTGAAAAGTTCAAAAAATTCAGAAATAAAGTAGAGAAACAAACACGCAAATTCATTAAAGTTCTTCAATTTGATCGAAGAGGTGAATATCTTAGTCGAAAATTTTTTAAATATCTTAAGGACAACAGCATAATCTCTCAATGGACTCCTCTTGGAACATCTCAGTTCAACGAGGTATCTGAAAGGAGGAATAGGACCCTATTAGATATGGTCAGATCCATGATGAGCTTGATTAATTTATTCTTATATCTTTGGGGACATATCTTATTAACTGCAATTCACTTTTTGAATAGGGTTCCATCAAAATCTATTCCTACCACATCATATGAGATATGACACGGTAAGAAGTCGAGTCTAGGTTATTTTAAGACTTAGAGATGTCTGGCTTATGTCAAAAGATAGATAGTTGATAAATTAGAGGATAAATCTATAATATCTCATTTTATTGGGTATCCAAAAGAATTAATAGGATACTACTTCTACTTTCCACAAGATCATAATATGATTGTGAGTCGGAATACCATATTTCTAAAAAAATAGTTTATCCAGGATGACGGTAGTAGAAGGTTAGTTAAGCTTGAAGAGAAGGTCTCTGAAGAGCAAAGAACTATAGATCCTCAAGAACCCATTATTCATGAGCTCGTAGTTGATGTTCCTCCACCACCTCATAGATTTAGCAAGATCTCTCGACCTCCTGAAAGATACATGGGTATGCTTATGGGGAAAATAAAGAAAATGTTCCTTATGGGAGATAAGGATTATGATGATGATCCTAATACCTTTAACTAAGTGATGTCTGATATCGATTTTGAGAAATGGTTAAATGCAATGAAGTCAGAAAGTGATTCAATGTACTCAAACTAAATATGGATCTTAGTGGATCCACTCGAGGGTATAGTATCTATTGGGTGTAAATATATCTATAAAAAAAAATAGATACAGATGGTAAGGTAGAGACCTATAAATCTAGGCTCGTGGTGAATAATTATAGTCAGCATGAAGATATTGACTATTAAGAGACCTTCTCATCTATAGTCATACTAAAATCTATCCACACTCTGCTTGCTATTGTAGCTTATTATGATTATAAAATCTAACAAATGGATGTGAAAACTATCTTTTTGAATGGATATCTTGAGGAAGATATCTATATAGAGTAGTCTTAGGTTTCACATCCGATGATGGTGATCACCGAGTCCGCAAGCTGCAAAGATCTATATATGGATTGAAACAAACTTCTCGGAGTTGGAACCTTCATTTTGGTGAAGCGATCAAATCATTTGATTTCATCAAAAAATAAAAAAAAACTTTGTGTATACAAAAAAGGTCAATGGGAGTGCCATAACATTTCTTGTATCGTACATAGATGATATTCTCCTCATTGAGAATGATATTTCCATGCTGATCTCGATCAAAAGTGTTAGATTTTGAAATTTGATGCATGCATATGTATTTTTAAAATTTATTTTTTTAAATACCGCAGCGGAGAATAAGATTAAAATAATTTTAATCTAAATTTTGCATGTATAAAAATATAAAACCACATGATCTATTTCATATGCTAAAATTGATATATGTTAAAATTCAGATTGTGATCAAATCACATATCTGTTTCACAATCCCTTTCTTCAAAATTGGATCTGGAAGAAAAGAGGCTCTCTCTTAGCCGAACAAGTGTCCGACCTCTATGAGTATCCATTCGAGATCAGCCTGGAATAGTCCTCTTTAATCTGAATTTTGGTTCTCTAAAATTCAGCCTGCTGAATCTAAACGAAGCCTGGATCGCGATCAATACTTGATCTTTCTCCTTGATCTTCTTCTTCTCCTCTTCTCTAGAGTTTTTTCTTGCTATGTGCTACTACCAGATGATAGAAATCAGTAAAGAAGAGGCACCTAAACTCATTTGGATATGGAACACCTTGAGATGCACATCCCAAAGAAGGGGTGTATAGAACACCCAAGAGGAGAGAAAGGGAGAGGAAGAGAGGACATGGGGCCCCTTTGGGTGTGAGGGGATACTAGTTTTGATGCTCTAGGGACCTTTGGGAATGTCGCTTTAAATAGGCATAAGGATTGAATCCTATTCAATCTCATAATACAAGTCCTACTTGCATTAAGATTCCTATTAACTTAAGTTATCCAAGTTATATTAGGAAGCTCATTAGGCACTAACTATTGGAGCCCTTGCACCCATAATTAGACACCCTAAAATACATCCAAGAGATGCCCCATATGAAAACAAAAGGCCCTTTAATCAATGGACACGCCCAAATTGATCAAATCAAGGTGGCGCCCCATAATAACTATCAAGGAGATTCATAAGGGACTTGCACCCTTAATTTATATGATTTATAACCTTAGACACCCAATAATTGAAGTCTCATGAATCTTATTCATATAAGTTATTAATAGGTAATTAAGTTAAAATTAACTTATCAAATAAGTAGTCCCAACGGAAAGAGAAATTGGATCCAACCATATGCTAGCAAGGTTACCATGAACCAAATGAATTTTTCTAAACCCAATTGACACTTTATAAGCTCAATTACTTATTTCAAACCTAATCTCTTTGTTGTGTGACCTTATAGGTTCAATTCTATCTGATAGTGAGACATATAATGATCTCTATCATCGTATCATTGAAACTCTTTTCAATAGGTCGAAATAATTCCACTCTAACTCAACAAGGATTGTCGATCCAGAACAACCCTAGTGAGCTCTCACAATCCACTAGTAACACCTAACAGTATGTAGTGGCAACCTAATAGAACTGAAATGAACCTTTAGATGTAGTTAACGTATGATTCAGTCCCTCTATCGTGAGTCCCGACTAGATGATAGGTCATGGATAAATCGTCAAACCTTAACATCAGTCATATGATAGATTCAATCAGCTTAAGTCCATATGTGATTCTATAAAAACTCTTTTCCATCAATCACACTGCTATAGCCATAGATTTAAGGACTCAGTCTCTTAAATTCCATAGGACTACTCCCTTCTGCTAGGATCGATAGATCCTATCTTGATGCACACCCCACTCCTATAGTGGATCAACTGTCGTCAACATCCACTACAAGGGCTCCTTGAGACCCATGTTGATGTGTCAGTCAAACTCCAGCAGCCTCACTGCGAGCAGTAGTGTTATCTCAGGTCAAAAGACCAGTCATACAACTGCAGTATCGAGAAAGTCACTAACGAGTGAGCAGACATCCATGTGACTTCTCGTGTTGGTCACACTCAGTGCTAGTTGTTCTCTAACAATCACCTGCACTCTCGCTCTAATATCTCTACATTGCAGACTCGAGATCCATCTGTTTGAAGAAAATGATCCGTGCACTGGTCTATCTGGATCAATCACCATCCCTATAATGATCCTATGATCAGGAGCAATTTAGGAATCAACCATCAATGACATATACCTCAAATTCTCAACTCTTTGAGAATATGTGTCATCATCTTATTAATTCCTTGGATGATTCATGGACACATAGACATGAATGGTAATATAACTGCCTAATAAGTACAAAATCATGTTCTAGAGATATAAAATGTGTCAGCCAAGATTGGCTTCTAGGGCATACATCCAACAATCTCCCACTTGTACTAAAGCCAATCTGCCATGTACCAAGCCCTATCTTCATAAGACAGGCTATAGTCTTAGGCTAGCCAAGTGACTTACTAGTGGGTCATCCACATCACATATGGAGTTTGCTCTCTGCACCTTTATATATTTCTACTCGAGATAGTCGCATGTTCTGCTGTTTTATGTGCTTGGATATCTGGTAAGATCTAGGCTCGTTAGCAAGGGCTATGGTGCCATTGTCTTTGCGGTATAGTGTCACGGTATCTGATGTATAACAAGTAATTCTATAACTAACATTACAACTAGAATACATCTTACACATCTACAGTGTACTCAGCTTCCATTAATCGATTATTTGGAATCCTTCCAAGATATCAATATAGGAACACATCCATGATGTAGATATTCTACCATCAACATCAGATATAAAGTCTGAATTGGTGTATCCTCCCACTCCTAGCTTTGATCCTTCTCCGAACATGTCCTCAGTTCTTCTTAAGAGCTTAAAGATGTTTTTACAGCAATCCAGTGCTCACAGCCTAGATACAATTGATATCTACTTGTGACAATCACGGTATAATCAGTTCAAGTACTTTATGGCATACGACTATGTCCGAAAGGGTAGCAGACCCCTCTCCGAGATTTTTATGCTGAATGCTTTCAGCATCCGATCTCTGTACTTTATCTGTGAAAATACAAGCATCCAATTGCATCTATCTCTATAGATCTTTAGGATGCTCACTTTATGTCTTTCATGGAGAAATCTATATTCAACCATATTTTAACCGATGTCAGTATTGGATACTCTCACTGATCTTTTTGAAACCCATAATTTCTCATATCTGATCAAACAATTTGGTCATATCATTGAAATGAATGTTCCAACTTCAAGGGTATTGTGGTCTTTGTGATCACCTATCACAAGAAGTAAAATCAATAGGCTATTCCATGTAGAAATCTTCAAAAAATCTTTACTCAGAAAAGCTATTTCACATCTTTTCTTGGAGTTGATATCTCACATCGCCTCATTGTAGGTTCTGAGATCATCTCTATATTCCTTATCTCCCATAAGAAATAATTTTCTCTACATCTTCTGTTAAGCATACTCAAGTACCTTTCGAGAGGATTGGAGATCCTACTATGTGTACGAGGTGGAGGAAGAATACACGTCGACTGGCTCATAATTAATATGTTCTTAAGATCCTAAAGCTCCTTGCTCTTCAGAGATACTTTCTTAGAGCTTAACTTTCCTCCCACTGCTTCATCTTGGTTAAACAGTTTTTCAAGAAGATAGTATTGAGTCACAATCACATTGTAATTCCATCGAAAAGTAATATTCCAAACTCTTTTAGGAAGAGCTTTATAGACCTATCCTCTAACATATCCACCTGCTGTCCTAGACACGGGTTAAACATCCTTGAATCTCAAAATAATCAAGATTCAGTTCTCACCATCTCATATCTTATATGGTGTGGTAGGAACAAGTTTAGAGAGAATCCAATTTCATAGAAATAAAGCATGTCTCTAAAGAAATATAAATAAATCAGTGAATTTCATTATGGACCAGATCATATCTCATATAATTCCATGACTCTTCTTATCTCAATGAGCTAAGATTTACTAAGAGGGGTCCAATATGAAATAATACCATTTTATGAGATAATCGAGAAATTCTTTTCAATGGTATTGCATCCTCAATCCGATCAAAGTACCTTCAAAAATTTTTCGATTTGTTTCTCTACTTACATCTGAATTTTTTGAATCTTTCAAAAATTTTAGATTTGTATCTCATATACAAAGTAGAGACAACCCTTGGTTAGCACATCACATGAGCTACACACATCAAATGTGTATAAGGATAAGTATCTCAGTAGTCCTTTTCCTCTTGTCCCATAAGAGTAACTTGATCATATTTTCTCAAAGAGATGATACACAAACTAGATTTGACTCAACAGTCAATGAGCCCAAGCCCATATTTTTTCAATTTGTTAATCATTTCTTCTCCAATATGACTTAGCTATAGGTTCTACATATACTTTAAATTTTATCTCAATTTTGGATCTTTCAGATCTAATGGCATTCACTCATTGCTCAATTAAATTCGCATATGCATCAACATGCAAATGATAGAGACTGTCTCTAAGAACTAAATCCAAACGATGATCGTAAAGGATAGATATCCATGGCTGTAGCAGCAACTATTGTCCTATAGCCAATTCAAGGATTACTTCCTCAGCCCTCTATCTTGTCATCGACTCTACACTAGAGTCTGTAGCTCAACTAGGAGAAGAAAAAATCGTAAGGACAGTATTGAGCAATTTCGATATACCTACTCTAGGTGTGTCTTTGTTTCTTTAGGCTCTCCAGGTATTTACCTCTAAACTCTTTCAAGATTCCTTTGTTATCAACACTTTGACCAATTCAGATAAAGTACCATGATGGTCTTTCATATGACAGTTTACTATAAACTATCCATATAAACTAATCAGAGATCGCAGGATCAAATCCATAAGTAATTCCTTATGCATGGTCATATCGAGCCTTTTAAGCTCTTTAATGTCCTCGATCATTATCAAATAACGATTATAGACTGACTGCCCATCATGTATCATATGTACTGTGTGACTCTGATCACCTCACAACACTTGTGGATAAATCAACATGTCGTTGGCAGTGTACATGTACTCATGCATAGACTTTATCTTTATTATCATTATCCATCCGCTCGTCTAGTATAGCTCGTTGACTATGGGTTGGACAGATTGTTAACATTAAAATAATCTGATAAAAAATATTACTTAATTTTTTAAAATTAAAAATAATTCTTAAGTTTGTAAGTCAGTCTATGTACTCGATTTTGGTTAATCGATTGATATCTAGGATTCAAGCTAGAGGGTTGAAAACTGATACAATGAACAACAGAGAGCAAAGATTCTAATTGGTTGTTTATATTTATTTTATAATTTTACTCTAAAATTTTTTAGATACAAAAAGAGACTCTCACTATTTTATCAGAACTCCCATACTCTCCAGATAGAGAAACGAAAATTCTAATGCGATAATTAAATTTCTAGTGGGTGTTGCGGTCCCACCGATGTCGTGCACCTCATCTAACAGTTATTGGTAACATGAATAAATATCGATGCATGGATAATTCTTTGTTCAGATACTTCTCTAAGCATATTGTAGCCATTTGGTCTCTAAGTCATGTGGGCTCATCTAACAGTTATTGTCCGTACTTTTTAGTTAAGTCAGATCCATCATTCACAAGCAGGTGTAAAGCCATTATTGGGCCCCTCACCTAACAGTTATTGGGTCCAACCTCATCTTTACCCTGCAGTAACTCTTTGCTAGTAGAGTGGTTGCATGTTTTCGATGTAACTGAACCACTGTGATCAGTCGAGAATAATTAATGCCAGTAGCACGTCCGCATATTTACAACAGTGGAAGACCTTGGACTTAATATTTTATGGAGAGATTTAGATTTAGGTCTCATCTAATCAGTCATCACATGACTGATGTAATTGGTATAGTCTAAATCAAACCACCAAGTAATCAGATTTGTGACTCAATCTTTCAAATTGGTCAGATAAGTGAAGATTAGTAGAGATCCCCCTGTTGCTTTCTTTAGATACCAATAAATTGGCTAGATAAGTAAATAGAATCAATTAAATAATCACCTTTCAATTACTTGTCTTAGACACTAATTAGATAATTGATCAGAATTGGTTAGCTCAAGTGAATCGGGCTCAAATCAACAAGCCAAATTAGATCCTTAGGTTAATCGATTCTACATATAGGACTCAATCGATTTGATCAACAACAATTATATGATTATTAACTTAATTAATCTAACTCAATTCAACACTTGACTCGATTTAACTAATTACTTAATCGAATTAGACCCATATGTTCCAAATCAAAAATCTTAGATGTAATCCTATTACATTATGTAATTTTTGATTTTTTCATAACCAAAATCCTCATACACAAACACAAATTTCAGATTCTGAAATTATACTTCAAATCTAAATACTTTGCATGAAAGTAAGTACTAAAATATGAAAATAATTTTCAAGTTCTAACATACAAACATATATCACATATATGCATGTAAAATCAGATCTTAAATAAAATTTCAGATCTAAACATGATATCATATATCTCATATACTAATCATAGATTAGATTAAAATCAAATTTATGATCTAAATATGTAATCATATATCATACATATGAATCAAAATTCAGATCACAAAAAAATTCAGGTTTCATGCATGTATCTATTTCACATGAACTAGAACTCTTTCTAGATCAATTTTCAGATCTATGCATGCATTAACATATCCACTATATATTCTAGAATTAAATCTAAAATCAAAGTTTAGATTTGAAGATCCATCCATATATCTCATGTATCAAGAAAAAATTAATTTTAAAATTTTTTCAAAAATATATATATTAAAATTCAGCATATGAAAATCTGTGGCTCTAATACTACTATTGGATTTCGGGGTCTGATGCATGCATATGTATTTTCAAAATTTAATTTTTTAAATATCATAGTAGAAAATAAGATTAAAATAATTTTAATCTGAATTTTATATACATAAAAAAATAAAATCACATAATATATTTCATATGCTGAAATTGATATATGCTGAAATTTAAATTGTGATCAAATCACATACCTGTTTCGTAATTTCTTTCTTCAAAATTAGATCTGAAAGAGAAGAAGTTCTCTCTTAGCTGCACAAGTATCCGACCTCTACGGCTATCCACTCAGGATCAGCCTGGAATAGTCCTCTTTAATCTGAATTTTGGTTCTCCAAAATTCAGCCTGCTGAATCTGAACGAAGCCTGGATCGCGATCAACACTTGATCTTTCTTCTTGATCTTCTTCTTCTCCTCTTCTCTAAAGTTTCTTCTTACTATGTGCTGCTACCAGATGTTAGAAACCAGCAAAAAAGAGGCACCCAAACTCATTTGGATATAAAACTCTTTGGGATGCGCGTCCCAAGGAAGGGGTGTATAGAACACCCAAGATGAGAAAAAGGGAGAGGAAGAGAGGGCATGGGGAGAGCCTTTGGGTGTGAGGGGCTGCTAGTTTTGATGCTCTAGGGACCTTAGGAGATGTCCTTTTAAATAGGCATAAGGATTGAATCCTATTCAATCTCATAATACAAGTCCTACTTGCATTAAGATTCCTATTAAGTTATCCAACTTATATTAGGAAGCCCATTAGGTGCTAACTATTAGAGCCCTTGCACCCATAATTAGACACTCCAAAATACACCCAAGAGATATCCCATATGAAAATAAAAGGCCCTCTAATCAATGGACACGCCCAAATTGATCAAATCAAGGTGGCACCCCATAATAACTATCAAGGAGATTCATAAGGAACTTGCACCCTTAATTTATGTGATCCATAACCTTAGACACCTAATAATTGAAGTCTCATGAATCTTATTCATGTAGGTTATAAGTAGATAATTAAGTTAGAATTAATTTATCAAATAAGTAATCCCAACGGAAAGAGAAATTAGATCCAATCATGTGCTAACAAGATTACCATGAACCCAATGGATTTTTTTAAATCCAATTGATACTTCATAAGCTCAATTACCTATTCCAGGTCTAATCTCTTTGTTGTGTGACCTCATAGGTTCAATTCTATCTAATAGTGAGACATACAATGATCTCTATCATTGTATCATTGAAACTCTTTTCAATGGATCGGAGTAATTCTACTCTAACTCAACAAAGATTATCAATCCAGAACAACCTTAGTGAGCTCTCACAATCCACTAGTGATACCTAGCAGTATATTGTGGCAATCTAGTAGAACTGAAATGAATCTCTAAGTGTAGTTAACGTGTGATTCAGTCTCTCTATCATGAGTTCCGACTAGATAGCAGGTCATGCATAAATCGTCAAATCTTAACATCGGTCATATGATATATTCAATCAGCTTAAGTCTATATGTGATTCTATGAAAATTTTTTTTCATCAATCACACTGCTATGGCCATAGACTTAAGGACTCAGTCTCTTAAATCTCATAAGACTACTCCCTTCTGTTATGATCGATAGATCCCATCTTGATGTACACCCACTCCTATAGTGGACCAACAGTCGTCAATATCTACTACAAGGGCTCTTTGAGATCCATGTTAATATATCAGTCAAACTCCAGCAGCCTCACTGCCAGCAGTAGTGTCATCTCAGGTCAAAGGACCAGTCATACAACTGCAGCATCGAGAAAGTCACTAACGAGTGAGCAGACATCCATGTGACTTCGCGTGTTGGTCACGCTCAGTGCTAGTTATTTTCTAACAACCACTTGCACTCTTACTCCAGTGTCTCTACACTGCAGACTCGAGATCCATCTGTTCGAAAGAAGCAATCCATGCACTGATCTATCCAGATCAATCATCATCTCCATGATGATCCTATGATCAGGAGCAATTTAGGAATCAACCATCAATGACATATGCCTCAAATTTTTAATTTTTTGAGAATATGTGTCATCATCTTGTTAATCCTTTGGATGATTCATGGATACATAGACATAAATGATAATATAACTATCCAATAAATACAAAATCATGTCCTAGAGATATGAAATGTGTCAATCAAGATTGACTTCTAAGACATACATCCAACAAAAAAGATGGTTATCTAAGAAATTCTCCATAAAAAACCTAGGAGAGGCATCCTCTATTCTTGGAATAAAGGTTTATAGGGATAGATCTATAAAGATGCTAGGTCTGTCACAAAAGCTGTACATAGAGAAAATGCTGAAGAGATTCAGTATGAAAACTCTAAAAGAGAACTTTTACCTCTTAGGTATGGTATTCGTCTTTCCAAGATGATGTATCCGACCACATCCGAGAAAGTTCAGTGTATGAATAGAATTTCTTATACCTCGACGATAGAGAGCCTCAGATATGTCATGCTATATATTCGACTTGATATTATCCTTGCAGTGAGTGTCACGAGCAGGTACCAGTCAAATCCAGACGAAGAGCACTGGATAGCTATGAAAAACATCCTTAAGTACTTGAAAAAAACTAAAGATTTGTTCTTGATCTTTGAAGAAAATTCTGAGTTGCGAGTCGAAGGATATACTGATTCAGACTTCATACCTGATCTTGATGATAGAAAATCTATATCAAGATATGTGTTCGTATGCAATGATAGTGCAGTCAGCTGAAAAAGTTTTATGCAACCCATCATAGTGGATTCGACCACAGAAGCTGAATATATCGCTGCTACGAATACTGCAAAGGAAGGCTTTTGGTTCAATAAGTTCATCACGAAGCTTGGGATAATGACATCAGATGCCATTCCACTTTATTGCGACAACAATGGAGCCAAAGTACTTGCTAAGGAGCCGAAGTCTCATCAAAAATTAAAGCATATCGAGCGACGGTTCCATATCACACGCGACTATCTTAAAAGGAATATATATCGAGGTACAAAGAGTAGACTCTGTGAAAAATATAGCAGATTTGCTGACAAAGTAATTGAGTCAGCCAAAGATAGAAGTCTACCTTGAGAAGATGGGACTTAAATTAGTGGCTAATTAGTTTTAGTCCAAGTGAAAGATTGTTAGATGTATATCCTAGAAACCAATATGGCTGACATATTGTAATAAATCCAGGATACAATTTTGATTTGATCAATAAAAAGACAAGTTTAATTTTTATTTAAGAGTGATGTATCCTTGAATCATCTATGGAATTAATACTTTGATACATATTCTCAAGATGTTGAGAATTAGAGATATCTATAATTAATTCCTAAATGCTCTTGGTCATAGTATCATCATGAGGACAGTGATTAATCCGGATAGACCGATGCATAAATCGATTCCTTCAAGGTAGATGAGTCTTTGGTTTACAGTGTAGAGATGAGTGTAGATAGTTATTAGAGAACAACTAGTACTGAATGTAACCATATGAGAGATCACTTGAATTTTTACTCAATCGTCAACAATCGTTTCGATGCTATAGCTGTGTGAATAGTTCTTTGATCTATGATGGTACGATTGCTTGCAGTGAGGCTGCTGGAGTTTGACTGATACATAAATATGGCTTCGTTAAAATCTTGTAGTGGATGTTGGCGACAGTTAGTCCACTGTAGGAGTAGGGTGCACATCTAGATGGAATCTATCGATCTTGATAGAGAGGAGTAGTCCTATAAAATTTGAGGGGCTAAGTCCGAAAATCTGTGACCACGGCAGTATGATTAATGAAAAAAAATTTCTATGAAGATCATAATTGGACTTGAGCTAATTGAATCTATCATATCACTGATGATGAGGTTTGACGATTTATCCATGACCTATCATCTAGTCGGGACTCATGATAGAGGGACTGAATCATATGTGAACTATATCTTGAGGTTTTAATTTTAGTTCTACTAGGTTGCCACTACATACTGTTAGGTGTCACTGATGGATTGTGAGAGCTCACTAGGATTGTTCAGGATCGATAATTCTTGATGAGTTAGAGTAGAATCATTCCGATTCATTGAAAAGAGTTTCAATGATACTATGATAGGGATCATAGTATATCTCACTATCAGATAGAATTGAACCTATGAGATTACACAACAAAGGGATTAGACCTAGAATAAGCAATTTGACTTTTGAAGTTTCAATTGGATTTAGAGAAATCCTATTAGGTTCAGGATAATCTTACTAGCACATGGTTGAACCCAATTTTTTCTTTATACTTGAATTTTTTATTTGATAAGATTAATTCGAATTAATTATCTGCTCATAACTTAAATGAGGGCTCTAATTGTTGGATGCTTAGGATTTTAGATCATATATATTAAGGATTCAAACCCTTAATCAATTTTTTTGATTACTTACATTGAGGTGCCATTTGATTTAATCAAGTTGGGTGTGCCCACATGATAGAGGGCATGTGGGACCAGCATGGGGCGTCCCTTAAGCCCCATGTGGCATGTGAGAAAGTGAATGAAAAGGCTCTAATAGTTGGTGCCTCATGGATCTCCTAACGAGGGTCAAATATCTAAGACTACAAGGATTCCTAATACAAGTAAAATTTGTATTAAAGGGCTATTTAGTTTTAAATAGAATTCAGACCTTTTTTCTATTTAAAAAGGCCTTCTTTAAGGCTCTAAGCATCAGATTTTCAGCAGCCCCACGCTTCCCAAAAGTTTCCCCTTGTCCCCCTCTCTTCTCCCGGTTCCAACGCCCAAGAGTGTTGGGCATCCTCCGTCTCCACATTTGAAAGGAGTTTGGGCATCCTTTTTGGTGGCTGATTTTCAGACTTTAGTTGCTTCATAATCAAAGGAAGGAGAGCAAGAACAGAAGAGAAAAAAAAGATCAAAAAAAAGATCAAAAAGTTGATCGCGATCCAGACTTCGTTCAGATTCATAAGGTGATCATTTTTTAAGAAGAAAAATCAATACCATAGAGGACTATTTCAGACTGATCCTAAGTGGATACCCGTAGAGGCCGGACACTTGCGTGGCTAAGGAAGAACCTATCTTCTTTTAGATCCAGATTCAAAAAAAAAAATTAGGAAACAGATATGTGATTCGATTACATATTTAATTTCAGCATAAAATTCAGTATATGTTCAATTTCAGCAAATGAAGTAGATCCTTATGTTCTATATTTTATACATGCATGATTTAGATTAAAATGTGTTTTAATCTTTTATTCTACTGCATTGTTTAGAAAAAAAAAATTTAAAATATACATACATGTACCGATATGAAATTTCCATAATAATAAGGAGTGATTTGGATACATAATATTTAGTCCCCCTCAACTGGTTTAACAAATGCCATGCGATAATGCAGAGAAAGGCTGAAGCATTAGATTATGTATATTACAAGTTGAGCACCATTCTATACTACAGCCCATCAGCTGTCCCAACCACAAAATTTCATACTTCCTAGCTTTAAGAGACCTAAGTAAAATATTAAGACAAATCTTCACTTGAAAAAGATTAGTAGGAACACCGTGCACCCAAATAGTGTAACAAAGAAGGCACAAAACAAAAATAAAACTCCTACAAAATACACTATAAAGATTGAACTCAGAGCTGAAACAGTCAAAGTAGCACTGCATGTTCTCCCAAAATTCCAGCTTCTGACTAAGCCAACATCGCTGGTGTGGGAATAACAATCTCTTATTCAACAACAAAGGAAAATAAAACCAAAAAAAAAACTATCTCAGCTTCATCATCATTCAAAAAACATGAGCCACCTTGAAAGTTTGAAAAGATTTCTTCCAAGAATACAAATCCTGTAACAATGGATGTGGCAACTTAGTATTTCGATGTTGCTGTTTGAGCCACCAGATGATAGTCATCGAGTCACCTTCCACCCATAGTTCCAACACATGAAGTTTCTGGAAAGCTACCTTGCACCCCATCCAAGCTGCCACCATTTCAGCATGAGGAACTTAGGAGGGCGACAATTTCCTGCCACCAGCTCTCACCAGCTTTCCATATTGATCCCAAATTATAAAGGCAGCTTTATAATCATTTGATTTCACAGAAGCAGCAAAATTGAGCTTAAAGACATTTATGGGAGGGGAAAGCCAACCAACCAACTTTGTATCTTTGGATTTCAGATGAACTGAAAATTAAAGCTTCCTAGTTCCATGGCACATCTCTTAGCTGGTTATAGTAAGAATCTTGTATGCAATCTAGAGAATTGTACATGGCAGATCTCAAAAGCCGAGGTGGAGTTATTGTGTTATGTTGAAACAGCCTGTCATTGTGAGCTTTCCATAATAACCATACCATACAAACGGCAATCTGCTGCATCCCCTTTGTAACCTAGGAGCCAAATACAAACTGTTCCAGCTGCTGCAAAGAAGATAATTGTAAATTTAGACTACCAAAATTGTTGAAGAGCTGCCAGCAATGCTTAGCATATACATAGTCAATAAATATATGCTCATAGTTTTCCACCAAATCAGTGCATAGATCGTAATGTATTTGTTCATCCGGAACAATCTGATAATGGCACAACAAATCTTTGCTCGGCAACCTTCTCCACATTAGTTTTCACCAGAAACATTTGACCCTCATCGGCACCTGTATTCGCCATACTTGATTAAAATAAGCATTAACACCAGTTTCACTTGGTTGATTTTGTAAGTTTTTAAAATCGTTGAGCCTAATTTTTGTTGCTGCACTCAACCCCCATCCAATATAATCCTTCCAGGCACCCTGGGATATTGGTATAGCTTTTACTTTGTTCTTCAGGTCAGTGGGTAAAAAGGCAGATAATTTATGATCATTCCATTGCCTATCTGATGTTATTAAATCCTGAATCATCCACCGATCAAAGGTAATGTTCATATTGAGAAAAGGAGGTGTCTTAGACAACGGCACACATGAAAACCAGGGATCATACATAACATTAATATCTGCCCCTGTTCCAATGGTCCACATAAAACAATGTTGAATCTTGGCCCCCTGCTTAATAATTCTGCTCCATATAGTTGAACAGTGAGGAGGTTTAAAATAGTTGTACCAATTGCCTAAAAGGTTATACTTTGAAGCCACCAACTTAGCCCATAAAGAATTTGGATTTAGAACCAGCTGAGCAGCCATTTTACTCAATAAAGCTTCTTTCTTCTGCACCAGTGAAGACAGTCCCAATCCACCGACCTGTTTAGGAGAACAAATTCTTTCCCATGAAATGAGATGAAGACGTCGACTGTGAATTTGGTGCCCCATAGAAATGCTCTAAACTCTCTCTAATTTATTTAATACCATATTTGGTACATGAATAGAAGCCAAATAATATTGGTAGGGATGATAATATGGATTACAACAATGTCATTCTTCCAGCAAAGGAGAGCACCTTCCAATTCTAACTGTCAATTCTTTTAGTATTAGCTTGCAACAAGAAATTAAAGTGTGAAGCTGACAGCCTATCCCCTGATACCGGCACACCTAAATACTTTCAAGGTTCTTTTTTTTCTACCATTTGAAGCATGGCACACAGTTCGTTTTGTCCTTCATTGTGTTGATGGGCTGAAGGTGACATAGGATTTATTTTGATTTATTAACTGACCAAATATTGAACAATAAGCCTCCAAAATTGCTTTGATACATAAACCTTCTTTTGTAGTTGCCCTGGCCACCAACAAAACATCATCAACATAAAAAATATGAGACAATTAAGGTCCATTTGATCCTACTTTATAGACTCTAGACTCTTAACAAATTCCACTACAGTTTCTGGTTTATCATTGTAGTCAACATTTCCGAACACAAAATATAAAGGTAAGGAGAAAATGGGCACCCTTGTCTCAGGCCTCTAGTTGAAAGGAACCAATCCATCGGAGAACCATTCATCAAGACAGACATTTGGAAGTCCATTGCACATTTAGATACCCACTTAACAAATGTTGGGTGGAAGTTAAAATGTCTCAAAACTGTCAACAAGAATGGCTAATGACCTCGATCATACACTTTCTCCATATCTATCTTGAGAGCCATCATGCTATGATGCTGAGGTGCTCACGCAAGAGAGTGCATAATCTTCTGACCAAGTAGAATATTTTCTCTAGTTTTTTTTTCTAGTACAAATGCTCTTTGCTCATTGGATACAAGAGTCGATATGACCGGCTTCATTCAGTTAATCAAAATCTTGACCATTATTTTATAAAATAGTATTACATAAACTAATTGGTCTATAATCATTGATAGAGGATGGATTTTGGTTCTTAGGGATAGGAACAATAAAAGTGCTTTTCCAACACCTAAGCATACATGAAAACTAAAAACATATTTAATAGCATCGATCACCTCTCTTCGAACTATGTTTCAAAAATGTTGGAAAAAGAAAGCTTGAAATCCATCTGATCCCGAGGCTTTGTCCGAAATCATATCCCTTATCACCTCCTCAATCTCATCCTCCATAACTGCTTTAATCATATCTATGTTTTGTTCAGTTGACAAGGTTGAATCCGCTATTCCAAGATTAACATCATCAACTTCAACTTGAGCTTGCCACCTATTTTGATATTGAAAAAGAAACACATTCCTGATACTTTCAGCATCCTCAACTAAAACCCCTTGGGAATCCAAATGCTAGATATTCTATTTTGCCTTCTTCTAAGAATAGTGGAGCGATGGAAGTAAGCGGTATTTGCATCTCCTTCCTTGATCCATTGCATTCTAGATTTTTATCTCCATAAAATTTTTTGAAACTGCAAATTATGCTTATATTATCTCAGCAGGGAGAGCAAATACATATGATCCTGAATAGACAATGCACCATTTTGTTCTTCTTATTGTTGAAGTAATAGAATTTGCCAATTTAAATCCTGACCCCTTTTAAATATATTTCCACCAGAGTATTTCCATCTTCGGACAGCCTCCTTGGCATGTTTAAATAGCTTGGATGGCTTAACAGCAGGTGAAAAGTGTCCACTATACCTCCTAGCTTGATGAACACAATCCCAAATACCTTCTACATATAGCCACATCTTTTCAAACTTGAAAGATATATATCCCCTTCTCCAACTATTGAAAATAGTGAGAAGGGCTGGTGATTAGAAGCAAATTTTGTCAAATGCTGAACTTTGGATTCGGAGAATAAATCTATCCAATCCTGTGATACAAAAAGCCCTATCCAATCTATCCCATACCCTTGCCTAGCCCAGTCTGTTATTACGCCAAGTAAAAGATGATCCTTGATATCCAAATCAACAAGACTAAATTGTCTTAAGAAGTCTCTAAATTCTGTAATTTTTCTATTAAGATGAAAAGCTTTTCCACTTTTTTTGTCTTCTGGATTTAGTGTACAACTAAAATCCCCAATAAGTACAAGAGGTACAGTCAATGTCTGCACTGTTAAGATTTGATTCCATAGTTGTCGATGCTCTACATAATAAGTACTGACATACGCAGCTCCTAATAGCCAAGCTGGACCAAAGAAGTAATGATGCCAAAAACCACTTGTCTATTAGTATGAACAAAATCAACATTCCCCATTCTAAGCTTTCAGGCCACCATAATTCCACCTGATAACCCTCTTGAAGGGATCATATGCACACCTCAGCGAGGTCTGAACAATTGCTGAAACCTTCCAAATGTAGTCTCATTCAGTCACGTTTCAAAAAAACTAAATCAAATTGCCTCATCATATTTTTAGTATAGTTGCCAAAAGGTGGCTTTGCAGCCCCCCTACAGTTCCATGCCAAGGTATACGTTAGACAGAAGTTGATGGGGAACCGGTCCCTATAAAATCTGATCCGCACAAATGCGGCTCTGAATTATCGCAGCCACATGCTAAACTATAGTTTCTTGGACCACACTATCTTTATGCAGATTTGTACATTCCTTCGGATCTACAGACTTTGTTAATAACAATTTTAATTTAGAGAGATAAATATCGTGACTACCTGGATGCCCTGCAGATGGGTGCTATTGTTGGAGATCAGCCTCTATTTGTCCTTGCGCAGTGTTTGTATTGTCCTCTTGTGCCCCAATTCCTAGGCCAGTATCCTTAGAAACTACCAGCCTTCATACCTCTCTGACTGTTGGAGTCATCTTATCACAAGAGGTCCCTTGAGTGTAGACTACCAACTGCTTCTCTGGTTCATTTATAAGAGCTCCCTTTTCCCGAACAATCACTTTAGTTCGAGGAGGTGACTCAGAACCAGAGAAAGTACTTTTAGATATATTTTTGGGTGGCGACTTTTTTCATTTTTCCTTCATCACTCCAGCACCAGAAGACTCAGCTTTTGCTGATGAAGATGAACTTACGTCCATCGGTTGTACCAAAGAATCCTTTGTTTCCTGTAATGGCGCAAACCGTGAACCTCCACAGTTCTCCACTTGTTTCTCTGGAGATTTAGTCTTGCCTGATGAAGCTCTTATAGCTTTCTTCTGATACATCCAAGACCCCTAACGAAACATCCAAACATATCCATATATGTTTAAGCATGTGTTTGTATGGCACTGGAATGAACTCTAACAACTGGTATGGCTCAATAATCTGGATCCTTCGCTGGGGACTCCAGGTTCAAATATTTATATTCTAGATGATAGAATTTTCACTATATCTAAGCTATTTGTAAGAGGCTCATATTTAATTGATGTTGTGATGTAGAAGAGAGGACATCATTAATCTCATATTGGTAGTGAGTCAAGAGGAACTCTGATTTATATGGCAAGAAACTATTCTTTCCAAGTGAGGTACATTTTGAAGAGCAAAATCGTAATGCACATAGATCAGAGTGGATAATATTTCATATACCGAGTCATAAGTCTTTGGCCGCAACAGTTAGAATCGGGCTCTTTCTATTGATAGAATGAGCTAAGGTAGAGTTGGCTTGTAATTGTTGAGCCTGATTTGCAAAACTAAAAATGTTACTTAAATTGACAAGCTAAACAATGAGTCAAGACAAAGGGGTATGATTACTTGGACTAGCCTAATTCCATTCTTTGAAGGTTCATCCCACTTTGTAATATAGCCTTTTGTTTATTTTGGTACAAATAAATCTGCTATTTATCTTCCTAAACCCTGTTACTCAAAAGTCTGCAACGTCCCATGCCACCATTAACATGTTAGCCATCTAATTTAGACTTTCCCTTCTAAATCTAGAGAAACCTATGGAATTACAAGAAAGCGTTTGTAACAACCATTAGGCGTTTACATGTCTTGTTAGATCTGTGATGATAGCTTGGCTAGGAATTTGTCGCTAACTTGAAGGGTTGACGTTAAGATAAAATCTTGAGGATTTCTATTAAAACTTTTGAAAACTTCTATTGAACCTATCTCAATCCTTTCAATAAAGGCCGTAAGAGATAGATAATTTTGATGGTTGAGTTCAACAATCTTGACTTGTTTAAGAAAAATTCGCTGGTTTCAATAATGTTATTGACCATTGTATATAGTTTTTTTTATAATGTTAGTGAGCATCAACAAAAATGCTGTTACCTGCCAGATCCTATCTATCATAGGAATTTTAATCGTTGCCATCATGAGTCATACTACCTATTATTATAGATAATAACTGACAATCATTGTAAAAAACAATGATGTCTTGTTGTGCCATTATTCAAAGAGTATTATTTTCTAAATTGACATTTAAATTTATTGTCAAAATTATTATTTTTATTTAGAGGAAATGTCAAATGATTGCTACTATTTTGACGTTAAATCAGGTATTTTTTCAGAACACGGTGAAAAGTAAAATTTTGGTTCTCACAAAAATTTGACTAAAGAATCCAACATAGGTCTAATGGCACTGATCTCTGCCGGATTTTAATTCATTCTCTTTTATGTCATGGATGATTAGGTCCATGTTGCACAAAGTTGAAGTCCATTTAATACTGCCCAAACTTAGAAGTCAAGTAGATGATGTGGTCCATAACGGTGGCAAAAATTGGCAGGACCAAAAACCTAACCAGACCTAACCCTATTTAGGCCAAGTTTAGGTAAGGGGATTTTTTTTTCAGTGACCATCAAATATGGGTCATTTTCTCAGACCTGTTAGGTGTGGATTAAAGCTATAACCTAACTCGGATCACGGGAGTAGAATTCTATCCAGATCAGAATATTTTAACAATTTCTTGAATTATAAATCTTTTATAAGACTTACTATTAAAATCAATTTAGAAATGAGTTGACAAGAATTAAAAATATTAGATTGTTAGTAGGGCTGAATCAGATACTAGCATATCCATATCCATATTTATTTTGTTAGATGAATATAAATATGGATATAAATATTATTCGAATATAAAAATTTATATCTATATTGACTACAGATACTAAAAGTATAGATATAATAATGAATATAACTTATATAATTATAAAGAATCAAAAATATTACTAAATAGATGATAAATTAAATTAATAACATAATTACATATTTGTATATATATTTTTTTAAATTAATAAATATTATATAAAATTATATAGAGTTACATATAAATTTAAATATTCGAAAATGAATTAGATAATTATCTATTCATATCTATTTTTTTTTTATAAATATAGATATAAATATTAATCAGATCTTTAAATTTATGTCTATATCCAGATTGATTCAGATATAAAAATAAATTCGAACAAATAATATCTGATACTACTTTCACCTCTAATTGTTAGATTAGGTCCAATAATGGTTGAGACTTGCAAAATAGATTAGATCAAGGATCAATATATCACTTGAATTAGGTTCGATATTGGTCAACATTTTATATATTATTATCCATACTTAACCCAATTCCATCCCTACGTCGATTTTTTTTTCCCTAAATCAAATTGTGATCACAAGCGATCTCAGAATCGAAGATGTAGCCTAATTGCGTGCACATAATTCACTCTGTGGGATAATATTTGGGATGGATCCTTCGGATAGATTACCTTGCTCTCGTAAAAAGTCCCATCTTATTTCCTCGCAGCCACACAACTCCAAAATATTCGTCAAACTTCTTCCACGTGCTCCGAACTCAAAAGGAAAACTCAGAAAGCAAACCGCCTCCACTCCCACTCACACACACACACACACACACACACACATATATATATATATATAGCTACCAAAAAACAATCTGAAATTATTCTAAATTCCCATTCACCTATTATAAATATTCCAATAATATGAACCAACATAACATCTTTCAGCAGCCCAAAACTCAAGAATAGATCCAGAAAATTTTCGGAAATTCCATGTCTAATTTGATATTCAACTACTCAAAAATTCTAAAATCAACGCGACATCACGGCAGCCACCGGCATCTTCTTTGCTCCATCATTCAGCCCACCACCATCTTTGGCTTCGAGAACAAGAAGAAGCTTCGAGATCCCAAGCTGATCAGTTTCTCCTCCGGATTCAAACCTAACAAAAATCAACCGTCAGACCCTCACCACATGCCAACCTGTGCTAATCCTACCATCAGAACGACCGCATAGGAATTCCGATACGGAGGAAAGAATTCAGGGGCATTTTCGGAAACTAAAATAAAAGTCTGAATAACAGAGGAGAGAGACGAAGGCGATGGAAACCCTAAGAGAGAGAGAGAGAAGATAGTACGTACTCTCCAGGCTATACTGAGAGTAGTGGAGGTCGAAGGATTTGGGATCGGCGTGGGACAGCAGCGGTCGGCGGCCCTGCTTGGCGTACGTCTCCACCGCCGTCCGTACCAGATCCGCCACCGTGTTCTCGGGCGACATCACCACGAGCACCGGCCCCACGCTCCGCTCGATCGTCACGTTCAGCAGCAGCTTCGTCAGCCGCTGCGCTGCCGCCCCTCCGTTGATCTCCGGCCGCCAAGGGAGCTTCGGGTGGTCCTCCGGTCGCTGGATCGGCGTTGCCCGGTCGGAGGCCCCCTGCGCCGGACCGTGGAAGAAGGGTGCGGATCGCCGCGCAGCCGCGGGGCCCCGGGAGCTCATGGCGGCTCCAGGATCGTGAAAAACCAGCCGTCGCCGAAGCGAGAGCGAGAAGACGGATTGGAATCGAAGGCGGGGGTCGGGGTTAGCGTTAGGTTCCCGGTGGGGGATCTAGGGCTAGGGTTTGGCATGGCTTGGGGAGGGGCGAGAGAGGGCGGGGCATCGTTAAAAGGAAGGGGTGGGGAGAGTCCGAGGGCGGAAAAGATCCGTTTCGAGGAAGTCGAATTCGAATCGAATAACCCTTGCTTTCTGTGAGAAAAACGGGAATCGCGCTGGGGAATACGTTGGGGGCGCGGCCTTTTGGTATTTTGATGATCGTAAGGGGCTCTCTATTGAGACGACACGTATCGATGGACTCGTGAATCTACCGCTCGTGGCTGTGGAGGACCCCAACGCGGTAATCGGACGTGACGAATTAAAAGGACTCATAATTATACTACACTCCGAGGTGCTCCACCAAATTAGAGATTGGAATTTTAGTCGACTAAGCAGTTTCCCTGATCCGATCCAAATATGACTGATTTTATCTAACCCATTTAAATTAAAAAATAGAAATAAATTTTATATATAATATCTTAAATAAATTTAAATTAAGTATGGATAATGATATACTCTACTCCAAACCCAATTTGATATAATGTAGCTTAATCTACTCCTCTTCCAATTCACTCGATAGATGATAGCCATCGTTGTATCGTTCACCTTGATTGTCCCTCCCCAAGAGAAATTCTTTCCATTGTTTGGTAGATCAATGGAAAGAAGCTCCTAAAGATGAAGCTATTAAAAGTAGTCATTGCTCAACATGTACTATAGTGCCAAACAACCATTAGTTGGAGATCAGATTCAAGTTCGGTTCATTGCCCAAATTTCATGCTACCTATTGCCCATATCTTTTATTCAGTTGATGGATGATATATGTGTTAGAATTACAAGCCTGTCCATCACAGGTGGAGACCATCTCTTATTTGACCAAGAGAAATTTTTTCCATTGTTTGGTAGATCAGCAAGGTTGCTCCCAAAGGCGAAGCTATTAAAAGCAGCCATTGCTCAACATGTACTCACTACAATAGAACAGAATATTAGCGACATAAAAAATTCATCGTTAATAATCAATTTTCATCGATAATAATTACTAGCGATGAAATTATCATCACTAATATTTAGTCGTAAATAATGACGTCGTTGATAATTTTTTTACGATGAAAAATTTTTTTTATCATCAATAATCGATATTACTGACCAAAAATTTTTATCGTTAAAATTTTTTTTTAAAAAAAAAAATATTTACGATAAAAAATTTTAGTCTTAAAAAAATAATTTACGATGAAATATTACGTTGCTAATAAAAAATAATTATTTACAATGAATCACTTTTGTCGTTATTAATTTAATTAAAAAATTTTATGAAATTCAAATTTAAAAAAATATTAGCTACGTAAATGTTTCATCGCAAATATGATATTTTTTGACTTAAATTTTTATCACTAATAAATTATTAATTATTTACAGTGAAAGTATTTTCATTGTTATTAATTTAATATAAAATTTTAATATTTTTAAATTTATTAAAAAAATTATTTACAATCAATTTTTTATCGTTAATATATTTTTTAGTGACCAATATTTCATCGAAAATAAATCCATCGCTAAAAATTTATACATATTTTTTTAAAAATAATTAATAAATATATATTTATAATTTATATTTATAATATTTTTTATAAATTAAAAATTAAAAATAAAAATAATAAATTTATATAATAAATCTATAAATAAATTTTATTATTTTATTATATTAAATTAAAATTATAAAAGATCTGAAATAAAAATAAAAAGCTACATAAAGAGGCCGTCACGTATCGACATCTACAGAAGAGGAACAGGCTGGGGAAGGAGAGCGCTCGAAAGAGCTCGGACCGGCCTGCTACTGCATCATTCACTCCATTTGTGCCATCCGCTCCATCATCTGGGTCTGGAGCAGCTAGTACTCGTCGACGTGTGTAGCTAACTCATCAGCTTGCTGCTCAGCCCGCTGTCGATCCTCAGTAGCCTGTCTCTGCACCTCCGCCAGTCGAGCATCGCAGATAGCATGGATGTCAACTCTGGACGAGTGTGAGGATGAGAAGGCACTGATCCCATGCCCTACACCTCTAACATAATAGGATCTCGTACCAAATATCTAATCATGGATCTCATCATCTGTGGATGCGATCGAGCCCTCAAGGGTAGGCTAGGATCTGATGCCTATCATACGATCCTGAAATTTAAAGTTATAACTATTTTAATTTCGTACTGAAAATCAAACTATGAATGAAAAAAATAATTAAAAAAACTTATAAAAAGCTTCTGACCCCCTGTCGTCCACTCTTCTGACCATCGCTGGTAGATCTGCTAGTAGATATCGATCATACTAGGAAGCTCACCACTCTTTGCATCTCTCTGTAATTTGAGAATAATTAATTAAAATTTTTTAAATAGTTAGAAAATTAAAATATACTAATTAAAAATTACTTACCATCTGCTCCATATGACGAGCGAACGACCTCGAACCCTCATAATGTGACACGATCTGTCTCGCTCGATTCACGGTGTTTTGGGCACATCATCTCTGTACAGTTAGTAGTCAAATTAGTAGGTAACAAACTAAATTTATGAATAAATGATTCAATTATTAAAGTCCAAAACAAAAAAATTTGGATGTGTAACCTGATATGTCGGATCCTCGTAATGCCGGCTTACGAGAGCCCAATCATCCATAATGATGCTGTCATAGGGCCGCTGTCATGCTGCCTCTAACCCATGATTCTGCATCACATGGTACCAATGCTGATGGATGCAGTAGCGATACTCCTTAAAATGCAAACATAAATGAGCGTCCACAGCCCGCTGCACGCGATCCTTCTCAAAATCAATAATATCAAATACACCCTGCCAATAATAAATATTAGAAGGATACCATGCTAATTAAATATTTACAGTATAATTTATTTTACCTATAATTGGATGTAGAAAATCTCTCTCTGAGTCCATACAACGTGACGTCAATTGAAAAGCATCACGGAGGCATAGCTGCAGCATATGATGCCCAGCTCGATCTGCCACGGCTCGTACCATCTCCTAATGGGCCTGATGTAGTCGAGTGGGATCTCAATACGAAGATACTGTTTCTGATGCTCACATCTCCAATACTCTAGAGCGAGATTTTTCAATGGACCTCGCCCTCACCTCACCGTCGATGGAGACTGATCTGAAATAATAATAAATAAATCATTAGTATGATAGCTATCCAAATAAAAAAATTAAATTTTATTATATAAAAAGTATAATAATACCATCCGGATCCGCCTCACTTAGACCCGCCTCACTCGGACCTACCTCAGTGGGACCAGCCAGTGTAGGACCCTCTAGCGACGGAGCTGGTGCGGCAGTAAAAATTGGTGAAGGTGCCTCAGCCTCAGGGGTAGACTGTGAACGTGAACGTCGTCGTCTATCTCCTGGTGCCATACCTGTAATTTTTGACATATAAATAAATATAATATTACATAATAATAGTAAAAAATAAATTACATTCTAATAAATATAATTATATCACATACCATTATTGCAAGAAAAAATTCAACAAAGAATATAAATCTACTCATCAATATTTGTATCTTCTTTGATGTGTAGATCCTCCTCCGAATCACAATAATTGACTAATGTATCGTCTTCTATCTCATCATCATTTATGAACTGATCATCATCCTCAACTCATCAATATTAAATATGAAATCAGCTTCAACTACGTTGGACGGCAGATCAGTCCTATTCAAAGGAGTTGTTACAAGTTCTTCATTAACAAGAAGCTCGATTAATGTTTGTTCTTCCTCTTGAAAAATTTTCTCTTCATGTAAATCTGAATTTTCATCTATCTCTAGTCGGGTTGGTATGTCATATACGTCTCTAGGTGTTATTCTTTGTAAGACATGCCAATTACCTCGGTACTTTAGATCCTTCAAATATAGTACTTGTTTCGCTTGAATTGCTAATATATACGGCTCATTCTGGTATCATATTCGTGTAAAGTTTACACTGATAAAGTATGGATCGATATGAATACCGATCTTTTTATTACTAATATCCCACCATTTATACTGAAACAAGAATACAGAATTACTGGACCCATACTTCAGTTATATGATATCTATCATTACACCATAATATTCAATCACTTCTTCTCCTTCATATCCTATCGTAGCAATCACACTATTCTGGATCCATCGTTGTATCTCAAGCTCTATTGTGTGAAATCTCATTCATTCAATGATATAGGATGCGTGTGGTTAACCCTTTGATCAGGGCCACATGCTAAATCGTATAACTCATCAATCGTACCTTCTTTTTTATTGAAATACTTATATTTCATTTACACTATAACATAAAAAATTATGTTGATTCAAATAATTATTTCTATAATTATTAAAAATAATGTATTACTAGTGCAACTTACAAGGTCTCCAAACTATTTTATAAATTTTTTTCTATCTTGATCATCAGCATTCATACTATTCTCTCTATATAGTATACTCTTGTGCTCACTGCAACAAGTCATGATTTTTAATTTTATATCGACATGAAAAAAATTACTTAGAATATTAAACAATATGCTAAGATAGTACTTACTCAATAAAATCTTCAATTTCTTCATAATTATTTAGAACGTAGAAGTGTGCCTTGGATAGCTCATTCACGTCCATAAATTTATATCTCCTTCCACCAATAGGTTGAACTATTTATTTAAATATAGACAGTGTCAGTTCATTATCACCTCATTCATGGTATGCATTATGATCTGTACGATTAAATCTTATTTTGATATCGTCAAAATACATCGAGCAGAATGTGACACACTCTGTAGCTACGTATGCTTCCGCTATAGATCCTTCAGGCCATGTTTTATTGCACACATACTTTTTTAGGATATATAAGAATCTGTAAATAAAAATAAATTTAAATTTTAAAAATATATTTATATTTATAACTGATATGATAAAGTGCGTATAATTTTTTTACTTTTTAATAGGATACATCCATCGATAATGTATCGGTCCGATCAAAAAAGCTTCCTTTGAAAGATGAATAGTCAGATGCACCATAACATCAAAAAATGATGATGAAATTTTTTTTTTAACTTACAAAGAATGAGCACGATATCTTTCTCAAACTTATCAAGTAAGTTAATCTTCAATTTTTGATAACACAGTTCTCGAAAGAACACTCTCAACTCAATCAATGCAGTTTGAACAACACCATCCAAATAGCCATGCATGACCACAGAAAGCAAGCGTTGCATCATCACATGAGAGTCATGACTTTTCATGCGAGAAATATTACCGTAATTGTTGCCAACACACTACGATACGTTTGAAGCATATGCATCAGAAAATTTTACGATTTTGAACCATCCACATAAACTCTTTTTTTCCTCGTCAAATAATGAATAACATGCAGGTGGCATAAAAAATCTATCACCTCGACAGACTAAATGCAACTCCGATCGGATTCTCATTTTCTGCAAGTCAAGGCAAGCTTTTGTACTATATTTTATTTTTTTGGATGTTCAATACTGTACTGATGATATTATCACAAATATTCTTCTCAATGTGCATTACATCCAGATTATGATGAAGTAGTAGCTATTTTCAATACGGTAGTTCGAAAAAAATACTTCACTTCGTTTAATTTAGCTCAGCTTCAGTACACTTATGTTTGCGAGTACTCAATATTTTTTAAATTAGACATTTTCAATGACTTCAAGTTGTTCTAAAACTTCTACTCCACCTAAATACCTTAGGTGGTGAACATCGATCGGATTTACCATCAAAGTATTGATTGTAATGGATCCTCCAAGAATGATTACCAGATAAAAATTATCTATGACCCATGAATCATATTTTCCATCCATGCTTTAAATATAAGGAGGGTGCATCCTTATTACATATATGCTTTAAATATAAGGAGGGTGCATCCTTGTTGCATATTGAACATGCTAGATATCCTTTGGTGCTCCATCCAGCTAAGTTTTCATATGTAGAAAAATATTTATGGTCCATAAAATCGAAGCATGCAACTTAAAATTTTTTTGACTCATAGAATCATATGTTTATACTCCATTTTCTCATAGCTCCTTCAAATCATCGATTAACGATCGTAGATATATATCAATTTCATTACTTGGTGCTTTCAGACCCAGAATCAATAGTGACATAAAAATAAATGGTTCTTTTATGCACTTTCAAGATGATATATTATATACAACTAGCATCACAAGTCACATGCTGTAGGAAGTACTCAAATTGCCAAAGAGATTAAATCCATCTATCGCTAGAGCAAGCCAGATATTATGCGGGTCACTCACAAAGTGCGGGTGTTTTGCATCGAAGTCTTTCTACACTACAGGATCGATCGGGTGGCTAAGTATGTTCTCCTCCAAAATATGCTACTCATGATGTCATCTCATTTTTTCAGCTGTCTTTATGGACATATACAACCTTTGAAGTCTTGGAATCAATAGAAAATACCTCAAAATCTTTTGAGGTATCTTTTTTTCTTTTTTGTTATCAATTTTGTACCTAGGCTCACTGCATTTCGGACATTCAGTTGCCTATTCATTATCCTTATAAAATAATATATAGTCATTTTTGTATGCATGTACAGGAATATAGTCAAGTCTCAATTCCGCATGTATATTTTTACTTCAAAATATGATTTCAGAAGTCTCTCTCCATCTGAAAGAACTACTTTAATCAATATCAAATTTTGATCAAATGACTTCTGACTCCATCGGTTCACGATTTTAATATGAAGTAATTTTATCAAAAACTCTAACTTAGAGAACTATACACAATTTAGATAAAGTGGCTCTCGTGCATCCCTTACGAGCTTTGTAAACTATTCAGAAGTCTCTTCTATTTCAAGCTAGATATTGTGTTCATAATCAAAATTGCCTTCAAATGCACTAGTACTCATGCATACATTTGAACAAACACCCTGATGTAAATCATCCAATAGTTCTCGTATACCATCATATTCGACAGGTTTAGCAGCATCACTATCATCTTCAGTATCATCATCATCGTGCACAACTTCATTCGGATCATCCTCTTCATGCTATATCCAGCAAGTATACTTCTTATCCATACTATAACGTAGCAGATGCTCCTCAACAAGTATTATGTGACGATATACCATATTGACACATCTCTTGCATGGATATTTTATCCGACTAGCACTGTCAGCCTTATGCTGTGCAAACTCTATAAAATCTCGAATATCTTTTCGATATTCAAGCAAAAAATATCTTTGATATTCATCCAACTTTTGTTGATATCCATCTAACAACAAACACGAAAATCATTAACAACAAAGAAATTTTTAGTGGTATTCATCCAAACCGGATCCCGATCTGAATTTTGGATCGAATTCTGACCTGAATTTCGAACTAAATCCCGAACCAGATCCAAACACGGATCATTTTATACAAAATAGCACGCATTAAAGAACATAGATTGAACAGTAATACAGAAATCTCCTTCTACCAATATAATGAAGCAAAAATACATGATCCTATCCATTTCAAATCATTACTAATATGTGTAACCCTATCCCTTTCAAAAAAGTAATAATCTTATTATTGTTATTAGTCGATATTTTGTTTCATTATTATGAAAATTTTGATAGTATCTCTCCATGATTCTTTAAGTATACGACGTGAATATAATGTCTACACACCCTATCCACCATATACTCAGAGAACAGTGGACAGATAACTACAGAGTACCACATAATAAAATAAAATATCAATTATTAACAATAATAAAATTATTATTTTTTAAAAAAATTTGAATACGGAACATCCAAAAGTCGATCTCGATCAAGATCGACTCTTGAATGGAAATCTACAGCTCAATGCAATTTAACTACCATCTCTGAATATACATTCAAAGATGGATTTCTAATTTATCAAAAAAAAGTAACTCTATATTGAAATTTTTTCATAAAAAATGTCAATAGAATTTTCTCTAAAATAAAATTATTTTTTATATTTAATTATAATAAGCAAAAGCATATAAAATAGCACACAAAATAATTAAATTGTAATAAGCAAAAATAATATGCATTGTGCTAGTGGAACAATAAAAAATATATAAATTTTAGCAGTAACACTAAAAAATTTATATAATAAATATAAAATAAACTATAAGTAGTTGAGTATGCAAAATAATATTAAAGTAAAATAATAATATGAAACCTAATTTCACACCGAATATCCTCCGCTCCCTCTCCCTCATCTTCCAAATTCACCAAAAATAGCACCATGGAGGCAGTCTCGCGAATAAGGCTGGCAATGGGTCAGACCGCCAGGAGGCCCATCGTGTCGCTCGAACTCGACCGTTGTGATGTCTGCTCCCGTGGCACCACCGCCGTCACCCACCCCCCACGACCCACCCCCCGCGGCACCATCGCCCTCTCCAATCCCCCGCGATCCAAATCCCAACTCGGATCCTGATCAGATCCTGATCTGGAATCCAACTCAGATTGGGATCTCGATCCGAATTTCGATCTCGATCCAATTCAAATGATGATCTAAATTTTATTTTTATTAATTAAATAATAAAATATTTGATTAATATTTAATTTTTTTTCTTTTTTCCCCCCACGTTTCTCTCTTCCTTTCCTGTCCGACCGACCTTCCTCCCTCCCCAGCCAACCCCCTCCCCAGCCCCGTGTCGCCCCCAACCGCCTCCTGACCCCATCCCCACCCTCGTGTCATCCTCGACTGCCCACCACCCCCACCTCTGCAACCCCTTTCACCAACTAACCCCCTCCCCACCCCCATGTCGCCCTCGACCACCCACAGCCCCCTCCCTGCCTCCGTGTCGCCCCCGGCCACCCCTCGACCCCCTCCTCGCCCTCGTGTCGCCCTCAGCCACCCACGGCCCTCCCTACCCCTGTGTCACCCCCGACCCCCTCTCCGCCCCCGTGTCGCCCTCGGCCGCCCCCCGACCCCAACAATTCCCTTCAGCCCTCGAACCACTGGCCCCCGTGTCACCCTCAGCCGCCCACGGCCCCTCCCCACCCCCGTATCACCTCTGACCGCCCCCCGACCCCCTCCCTGCCCCCGTGTTGCCCTCGGTCGCCCTCTGTCCCCAGTAACTCCCTTCACCCCCCGAACCCCCGGCCCCTGTGTCGCCCCCGGCTGCCCACCCCCACAACCCCCTCCACCCCTTGGTGCCCCGATCAACCAAAAAAAAAGGGTGGGAAGAACCCTTACCTCCAACAGACGTCAATAGCGATGGCGGAGAGCCCACGACAATGGCACGGACGGCAATGAGGGTGGCGACAGTGGAGACGCAGTTGCTGGTGGGAAGAGAGGGGGGAGAGCTCGGAGAGGGAGAGGGAGAGGGGAGAGGGAGAGCTCGGTCGGAGAGGGGAGAGAGGAGAGGGGAGAGGGAGGGGCAGAAAAATGGGTTTCGCGTGAAGGGATGTCGAGTGGATGTCTAATAAATGCAGAACTACTGACGACAAAAATTTTCATCGCTAATATAATTATTAGCGATGAAAAATAATTTTCATCATTAATAAGTCCCGCCAAAAAATTCTCTACTAAAAAATTTTTTTCTTTAAAAAAATTTTGCTTAAAAAATTTATGAAATAAATTATTGATGATAAAAAAAAAATTTATCGTTAATAATCCTATTAGTGATAGAAATATAGTTTCCATCACTAATAAGTACCATCCAAAAAAAAAAAATTTCTCTCTAACAATTTTTTCTTCAAAAAACAAAAAAATTATTTTTGAAATAGTTTTTCTTATAAAAATTCCTTTTTATCATTAATAAATTTTTTTTTCATTAAAAAAATTTTTCTTCATAAAAATTGATTAAAATAATAGTTTTAAAATATGGTTGTCAATGGAAAATAAATTTATGTTGCAAATAAATTTTTTTAAAAAATTTTAAAAAATTTAAAGATTATTTGCGATGAAAATTTTTTTATGTTGCTAATAATTAAAAAAAATATCTTTCCAATAATAATTTTATAAAAATTAATTTTGAATTTTTTCTACCAAGAAAATTTTCCATCCAAAAAATTTAACAAAAAAATGATATTAAAAAAATATTCATGATGAAAAATGTTTAATTTTTTTAATCTAAAAAATTTTTGATCTAAAAATTTTTTTAAATAATTTCATCAAAAAATTAATTTTTTATTAATAAATTTTTTTTATATAAATAGTTAATTTATAATTTTTTCTTCAAAAAAACTTTTTCTTCAAAAAGATTATGTACATAAAAAAATATAATTATGATAAAAAATTTAATTTATGTCGCTAATAATTGTTATAAAAATAGCTCTTCAACTTTCGTAATGGAATGGGCATTATGGGAGATCGATAGCTTTGAGATTTTCGATCTCCAAGGAGCTCATCTTCTTCTTGGAGTCCTCATTTCAAAAATCAAAGTATGAGAATATCATGATGATTCTGATATCGTAAGAGAAATCCATCAAGATTAAGATTTGGAGGATAGGGTAGAGATAAAAAGTTAGAAATCCAGAAGCTCGTATATTGCATGCATATGAGGATCAAGCTTGAGAAATTCAAGAGAAATTGTGTGAGCATCAAAGATCTAGTAATTAACCAGAATCAAAGCAGACTTACGGGTAGTGCAAGTTGTATTATAAAGCACAAGATCATATTTATGCTTTGCATTATTAGGAAGATGAGTGCTCGTATTGTTTGTCTTTTCATAATTGAAACTTCTACAAAGATATATTTGAGCGTCGATCGATGTGAAAAGCACGGTATATTTCGAGATCGTGGAAGCCATGCTAGAATGCACTGCTTAACTATATAATTTCTATATAAAAGGAGGCTCCTTTCATACAGCTTAAGACAGATACTCTATCAAAAAGATTCATTGATATCACTAGTAACAGTGACAATGATAAACAGATGACTTTTACATCATAAATAAATATATAACTCATTTCATCTAAAAAGATCTATTCATTCTAATCCATAAATATCACTCACTTACATATGATTTTTTTATACAAAAAGTTTAGTCTAGATCATAACTCACATTTACTTCTTTACCATGTAAAAAGATAAAAGATGTATACAGTTGCTACAAAAAATAGATATAGTTGCCTTACACAAAATCAAAAATTTAAATTTTATAATTTTTTTTAAAAATTTAATTTTTTTATATATTAATGATGAAAATATTTTTATTATAAATAATAAAATATTTATGATGTAAATCTATTTTTTATCATAAATACTTAATTATTTATGATAGAAAGTTTTCATCATAAATAATAAGTAACTTTTGATTTCTTTTAAATTTTTAATTTTTTTAAATATTGATGATGAAAATATTTTCATCATAAATAATTAAATATTTATGATAATTTTTTTTTCATCATAAATACTTAATTATTTATAATAAAAAATTTTCATCATAAATAATGAGTAATTTTTTATTTATTTAAATTTTTTATTTTTTTAACTTTTGGCGATGAAAATATTTTTATCATAAATAATCAAGTATTTGCAATAATTTTTTTTTTCATCTCAAATATTTAATTATTTATGATGAAATATTTTTATCATAAATAATCTATAATTTTTTTATTTTTTTATTTTTTTTCTAAATATTGATGATGATAATATTTATGTTGAAAATAATGTTATTGGTGATGAAAAAATATTTTTTATCATAAATACTTAAATTATTTATGATGAAAATATTTTTATCGCTAATATTTAAAAATTTAAAATTAAAATAAATGAGATATTATTTATGATAAAAATATTCGTCATAAATAATATATATTTATGATAGAATATTTTTTTCCTCACTAATATGTGACTATTTATGATAAAAAATTATTTTTATCATAAATATTATATTATTTATGATAAATATTTTTTTATCATAAATATAGTTAGTGATGATGAAAATATTTTTATCGTAAATAATTTTATCATAAAAATATTCTTTTCTTATAGTGACTATAGTGCCAAACAACCATTAGTTGGAAAGATTCGAAGCCTCTATGACTCCATAAGCCAAGTAAGCAAAACTCTACTTTCGATATATATATACAAGTCTTCAACCCTCTAAGAGTGAAAAGAGTAATATGATAACTACAAATTGAAACTATCAATAGTGTGACTAAAAACAACCTCATGATAAAGCTACCTGCTTTTTTCAACAAATAAATACTCTATCATTTTATCATTTCAAAGTTTCTGGCTAATGCTACTTGATACTCGAAGAAAATTATTGAACGATATGCTAGCAAACTTGTAAAAAAACAAACTAAGGGCATGCTTATATAAAATTATCCACTTAGAAAATTATTGAACTATATGCTTATGATTAGAAACTGACTTATTCATTTCACCAATTAGTCCCCTCCCCCCACTCCTCCCCACATTTTCGGCCCCTCATAGGTATACTAGGTTTGGGTTGGGTCATAGATTAAAAGATCCAAAGTAGACCCAAAAATCAAATAAGTCAAGTTGAGTTAGGTTGGGTCACAATTCAATAAATTTAAATGTTTGTTGCCCAGTTAGACAGCCCAAAGAGAAGGGTGAATTGGGTTATTAAAATTTTTTTAAATTTAACTAAATATGTGTGGAACATAATTAAATTTAAGCTATAAGTGTAGTGGATCAATTAGCAAAAAAATAAATGCAATGGAAGAAGAAAATCACACACACACAAGCATAGTAAATTTATAGTAATTTGGTATACCTTAAGTACTTACATCCACTTTCCAAGCAATCCATTAAAAATTTTTACTATAATCGATCGGATTACAGCGAGTTTGTTTTCATTGGATTCACAGACTAACCTAATTAGTTTTAACATAAATCAACCAATCAAAACCTTTACAAGCCTTATCCCAAGGCTCCCCCAAACTAATCTAAGTTTGGTACAAATCAGTCCTTCAAGTTTCAACCCCGGCTGAAATTTTTATAGAAAATATAGAGGAAAAAAATTTAGTACAACAATAAAAATCCTGTAACAGATGATTTGTTGTTGTTGAAGCTCTCTTTTGAGGATGCTTTGAATGTCAATAATGAATACTCTTGCTTCTCCTTGAATGTACTTAGAAAAATCAAGAGAAAATTAGTTGGAAGTAAGTGGACTCTCTTGAAAACTATTGAATACTCAAAGTGCTCTTTTTCTCAAGAACAGTGCTCTTCTCTTATTTTTTTGCTTTTTCTTTTATCTCTTAATCATTCCCTCCAAGCTCTAATTGATTTGAACTTAATTCTAATCATTTTTGACCATTGGAGGTAAAAAATAGCCATTACAAAGTTTTTTTGGATAAAAATAGGCATCTGTAGAACTAACCATTACACCTATCAAAAGACATCGAATCGGCTCGAATTGATCTCGAGTCTGCTCGAACTACAGTCCTCAAAAATCAATATTTTATCCCATTAACAGAGCCGGCTCAAGTCTTGCTTTGAGCTGACTGGAGCTGCAGAATTTAAATTTTAACTTTTTGTCCACTGAGAGAGCCAGTTCGAATTTATCTTGAGGTGGCTCAAACTGCAGGTTTGAAAATACTTCTTTCTATCGATCTGAGAGAGCTGATTCAAATCTTGTTTCGAGTTAGCTCGAGCTGTAGAACCCAAAATACCACTTCTTTATCACTCTGAGTTAGTCGGCTCGAAAGCCAACTCGACTGTGTGCCAAGCCAAGGTAGCAAGGGTGTTCCATGCAAGAGCTGCCTCGATTCTTGGATGGGTCGGCTTTAAATCTTTAAGAAGATTTATCTTGTACCGATGGTCTTCAAAATCTATTTTATTTGACTCAATTAATCTTCAATTACACTTGAAATCTTTCAATGATATTTTTCTTTTACAAAAATATTCTTTGACATACTTAAAAAATGTTAGTATAATATTATGTTCTAATATTTTGTAATCATCAAAATTATTTCGGAGACAACAATGTTTCTTTTTTAAATGATGATAAAATATTAAGCATATAGCAGTATATATTATGTATAAAAGGACTTGCTCAATGTGAAAAGATATATAGTATAAATGTAATAAAGTTTTACATTTCGATATACACCATATGCACAAGTGATTTCTGATTTGATAAGCTATATGGAAAAAGTTAAATTTTCATAAAATCTAGATGTATGAACTTCTCAAAAGATATTTAGCTATTAAAGTTTAAACTCTCCCTTAATAAGCGCATTTTATGAAATTTATGTTGGTAGAAAATTTTAAAAATTCTTAACTTTCATGAACATCTCAATTCAATTAATGTTTCAGTTAATATCTTAATCAATTATGCTTATATCTCAATCAATTATGCTTATAATATGCTCAATCACTTTTTCTCTCCCTTTTTGTCAACATCAAAAGGAATAGTCAAAAGTATAAGCATTTGAGATTAGCTAAAGTAAATATTTATTGATAGATAATGATCATTACAAACTTGTATAGTTTACAAAAAGTTGCCAACCAAACAATACAACACTTGATTACATTGCAAAGCATAAAAGACAGACTAAAGCAGGATAAGATAAGGACTAAATCTAAGGATAACTATTTCTTATCGAATGAAAATTCTATGATGGATTCAACTGGACTAGAGGATGAGGAGGAAGGTGCTGATTTCTTGCTCCGAATTCTTGCAAAGGGCCCAAGGCAAATAGGAGGAAAATTAGTACCAGATCTAACAGTGGCACTGAAGGGGGTCTAACAGTGGATGAGTGAGGTTGGCTAGGAGAGGATCTAGACTGAGTAGATGGTGGGGATATCCGAGTATAGAGCTGACCAATCTGCATCTCAACTTTCCAAATAGCAGTGATGATAATCTCCATGCTACCGTACTGAGAAATGACAATTTTCTCAACTCTTCTAGCAATTTTGGTGGACTTCATAGTTAAGTGTTCAACCTTCGCAGATGTCCCACTCTGTTCCTTCTCCAAAATTTCTAACCTTTGAGATAAATTGCTGATCTACTGACAGAGCATCTCAAGCTATCCCTCAGACGATACTCTTTACTCCTCAAGACTCTGAGAAATCTGCTATCTGAGGTCTGAAAATATGGCTCCAATTTTCTCAGTGATCTATTCCACTACCTGCTCCACAATCTTGTCAGCAGAGAAATTGTGACTCATAGCAGGTGTGCGAGGAGAAACAGAGGGTCCAGGGTGATGCTCTCTAGCCATTGAAGCAAGGGTCAGTGCCGGTGCAGGTGATGAAGGTGCAGTAGTTGGTGCAGGTGAAGATAGCTCATCAGAATTTGAAGGAGAGGATGAGAAAAATCTAGAAGCAGGAATAAGAGCAGGAGCAGGTTCCCTTTCAATCTCCCTAACCCACTCATCACCCACCTTTTGATATTTCATGCGGTGTAGAGTGTGAATGATGCAATAATCAGTGTGGGTAAGAGATTTGAAATCCTCACCATCCAAGTCAATCCCAGCATCAACAAATATCAAGGTGAAAATTATATCGTAGGACAAATAGGCTTTGGTCTTTGATTTCCCAGTAGCACTCTTAATCTGCTCAATCATCATGAATGGCAGGTTCATTGGAGTTCCTTCAACCATATATACCATAACAGCTAAGTCTCTCTGAAAAACCTAATCAAACCAGTCAGTCCTAGGAAAGAATAGATCATACTATGTGGAAGCTTCAGCTCAGCAGTCAGAAGATTAACATTATGAAAATCAAAGTTCTCCACATCATTTTTGTTTAGAATCCTTCTAAGTCCATCAAAATCATTCTCTAGCTCAGTAACACAGATTTTAGAGGATGGCATTTTCAAAAGATGCCCTAGCTTTCTCTGATCTAGCACAATCTCAACCCCTTTTACCACAGACCAGAAGAAGTCTGAATCTATTTTCAAATTTTTAAAAAATTTTCTAACCAGATTGGGATATGTAGGTACCTCAAGAAAGCATATCTTTTTTCATCATTGCTATCATATCCAAGATCCAATCCAAAAATTTTCTTGATCTAAAAACTAAAAACTGACCTTTCTTTCTATGACAACTACCCGTGAAGCCATTGAAACTCGATTCGATGGAGAAATTGAAGTAGAGGGTGAGGGGCAGAGATCCTCGAGCTGTCTCTTCCTTTTTAAGCGGGCTCGCACTGTTCCTCGATGCCACGTTTCTTCATGACCATAGTATGGGTTTTGGACGTCATTACTCGAAATCTCATGGATTCGGAGGGTTGAAGGATAAGGGATGGGATTTTGGAGGGTTTAAGAATGGAGCCGAGAGAGGGTTGAAGTGGGGTGAGCTAGGAAGTGAGTGAATAGGGTTTTGGAAAAGTTAGATAGTTTAACTAAAAAACTAAGCATCCACCCATCGAGTCAGCTCAAAATCCTATTCGAATCAGCTCAACAGTCGAGTCAGCTCAACAGCATAGTCAAGCTGACTCAAGCCACAGTTTCAAAAATTCAAAAAAAAATCAAAATTAATTCAAAAAATTTTTAAAAAAATTGGATCAATCCAATAGATATATGAGCAAAAAGATATTGAAGTAAATTTTCATTAGAAGGGATCACAAATTTTTAATTCTTTTCTAATCATATTAAATCTATCTTCATTCAAAGGTTTTATAAAAATATATGTTAATTGATTCTTAGTTGAAACAAATTCAAGTATAATGTCATAATTTTGAATATGATCTTTAATAAAGTGATGCCTAATTTTAATATATTTTATTCTTGAGTGTTGAATGGAATTTTTTGTTAAATTAATAATGCTTGTGTTATTATATTTTTTAAAAAAATTTATTTTGATCAATGCTATAATCCTTAAGTTGTTGCTTAATCCAAAGAAGTTGAGTACTGCAACTTCTGATTGCAACGCACTCGGCCTCGACCATGGACAATACTATCAAATTTTATTTTTTGCTAAATCAAGAGATTAAGTTCAACACAAAGAATTAACATGTGCTACTTGTACTTTTTTTTATCAATTCTATATCTTCCATAATCAGCATCAAAATATCCAATTAAATCAAGTGAGGTTTGCTTAAAAAATTATAAACCTAAATTTTGTGTTCTCATCAAATATCTTAAAATTCTTTTAACAGCAAGCATATGAGATTCTTTAGGATTAGACTAAAATCTAGTACATATGCAAATACTAAAGAGTATGTCAGGTCTACTAATAGTTAAATATAGTAAAGAGCCAATCATACTTCTATAAAATTTTTGATCTATGCTTTTAGCATTTTATCTTATCCAATCTACATGATGGGTTCATGGGCGTGCCAACTTTTTTTACATTCTCTATCCCAAACTTCTTTAGTATTTTTAGAATGTATTTGGTTTAGGATATGAAATTTTTTTTCTTTATTTGTTTAATTTGAAACCCAAGAAAGAATGTTAGCTTCTCCATTATGCTCATTTCAAATTCATCCTACATCAACTTAGCAAATTCTTGGCAAAGATTTTCATTAGTAGAACTAAAAATAATATCATCCATATATATCTGAACAACTAGCAGATCTGATTCTTTCTTCTCAAAATAATATAGTATTTATACTGTCTCTAGAAAAGTCATTGTTGAGCAAAAATTTATTTAATCTTTCATACCATACTCTTGGTGCTTACTTTGAACTATATAATGCCTTATTAAGCTTAAAAATATGATTTAGATAAGTATGATTTTTAAAACCTAATGGTTGTTCCATAAAAGCTTCTTCAGTAATAAAATCATTTAGAAATATACTTTTTACATCCATTTGATACAATTTAAGATCCATATAATAAATAAAAGTAAGTAGCAATCAAATGGCTTCTAGTCTAGCTATTAATGCATATGTTCTATTAAAGTCTATTTCTTCTTCCTGATTATATCTCTTGACAACTAATCTTACTTTATTTCTTACTATATGATCATTTTAATCTAATTTATTTCTAAAAATCCATTTAGTGCCAATAATTTGATGATCAATTGGTCTACTCACTAATGTCCAAATATTATTTCTTTCAAATTGATTTAATTCTTCTTGCATAGCAATTAATCAATTGAGATTACTTTCAATTTTTTCAATAGTTTTAGATTCTATTTGAGAAACAAAGACTAAATAATCATGATTTTCTCTAAAAGTAGATCTAATTTTTACACCTCGAGAGGGATCACCAATGATAAGATCTTTAGGGTGAATTGAGCATATCTCCATTCTTTGGGTAGATAATGATGCTTTTGGTTCATACCTTCTTAGATTTTTTCATGGTCATCACCATTTGAGTCTCTCTCTTCATTAAGATTAGATTTATCCTTCAAGTTGAGCTTCTTTACTCTTTTTTCTAAGCTCCCTGCATTATCATCAAAAGCATCTTTCTTTCTCGAAGATAAATTGTTAGTTTCATCAAAGATAACATGAATAGACTCTTCAACAATTCAGGTACATTTGTTGAAGACTCTATATGCTTTGCTTGATATGGAGTATCCAAGAAAGATATCCTCATCAAACCTAGCATCAAATTTTTAAGATTATCTTTTCTATTATTTAAAATAAAATATTTACATCTAAATGTTGGATGTATGTCCTAGAAGCCAATTTTGACTGATGCATATCATATTACTAGGATATATTTTTGTACTTAATGGATACTTATATTATCATTCATATTTTATGTATCCATAAATCATCCAAAAAATTAACAAGATGATGACATATATTCTCAAAGAGTTAAGAATTTGAGACATATGTCATTGATGGTTAATTCTTAAATTACTCCTAATCATAGAATCATCATGGAGATGATGATGGATTCAGATAGACCAGTGCACGGATTACTTCTTTCGGATAGATGAGTCTCGAGTCCGTGGTGTAATGACACTGGAGCGAGAATGCAGGTGGTTGTTACAGAACAACTAGTATTAAGCGTGACCAACACGAGAAGTCATATAAATGTCTACTCACTCGTTAATAATTTTTTCGATGCTGCAGTAGTAGACTGGTCATTTGACCTACGGTGCTATAGCTGCTCGCAGTGAGGCTACTGGAGTTTGACTACACATAAATATTGACTCAATGAGTCTTTGTAGTGCATGTTGGCAATAGTTGGTCCACTATAGGAGTAGGATATGATATCTAGATAGAATCTATCGATCCTAATAGAGGAGAGTAGTCCTATAAAATTTAAGAAGCTAAGTCCTTAAGTCTATGGCCATAGCAGTGTAATTGATGAAAAAGAGTTTTCATAAGAATCACATATGGACTCAAGCTAATTGAACATATCATATGATCGATGATGAGGTTTAATGATTTATCCATGATCTGTCATCTGGTCGGAACTCACGATAGAGGGACTGTATCATTCGTTAACTGCACCTAGAGGTTCATCATCTTTTATTCTACTGGATTGTCACTACATACTACTAGGTATCACTGGTGAATTGTGAGATCCACGAGCATCATCTTGATGATCGATGATCTTTGATAGATAGAGTTGGAATAATTTTAATCCATTAAAAAGAGTTTTAATGATATTATGATAGGAATCATAATATATCTCACTACCAGACAGAATAGAATCTATGGGATCACACACAAATAGACTTTTGACTGATCAGAGGATTGAATTGTGATTATGAATCATGATAGGATTTAATTATCAATTTGATTGATGATTAATCTAATGCAAAAATTATAATTTAGTAACTCACTAAAATGTTAGTGAGTTATAGGACTATTAGCAATTGAATTGCTAATTGGCTCAATTTGATTGAGCAATGGGGCTTGCATCAAGTTTAATTAAATTAGATTTAATCTAACTTGACATGGATTTGATTTGATCAAGTCTAATTGAGTTATAAGATAACCAAATTGTATGAGAGAATAATTTTTTATTTGATTAGGATTTGGGTTTGACTTAATTTCTAATAAGACTCAGATCTAATTAAAGAGTGTTTGGGTTCCTATTTGGACTAGGAATCTTCCTCTAATTATGTGACATCTAATTTTTAATTTGATTAAGTTTTAATCTAAATAGTTTGGGCTTCCAATTAGATTAAGATTTCAATCTATTTGGATCTAATCAATTTCTAATACGAATAGAATTGATTAAAATTTTATTTGGTTTAAATCAGCTACCTAAAGAGGAATCCCATATGGTTTGGACTCTCCCTCCTCTCATGCGCCAACTAGTCCTACGCCCACTTAGAGTTTGGATGCCATATATACCCCCCACACCCCTCTCCCTTTTGTGTGTAAGAATCCATGAAATATCTCCTTTTTCGTGAGCTTTGTGGGTGCAAATAGGAATAGGTGTTCGGCGGCATCATGTGCAAGAGTCCTAGGAAAGTTGGACTCTTATCTCCTATCTAAAACCTAACTTTCTTCCTATTTAAACATGGGATTATAAGGGGCAGTAACCAATGTGATATGGATCAATTTTTGGATGCCAAAAGCAGAGGAGGCATGCATGAAAATTCAAGGGAGAAGAGAGGCGCATCATGAAAGGAGAACGTAAGGTTGGTTATGTGTTCTCATCTTTTCTTTTTTACCAACAACCAAAGGTTGGTTGTTAGGGCCTCTTCTTTTCCTCTTTTGTCCAAGTTTGGACATGAATTTTTCTCTTCTCTTTGTCCAAGAATTGGACATGAATTTTTTAGATCTCTAGCGTAGAGATCATGTGTGTGGGTTTTAGGAAGAAAGAGAAGAAAGTGTTCTTCTCGTGATCTTTAGCATAGAGATCATCATCATCCTATTCTCTTCTTCTTCTCTAAGAGAGTCTTGAGAGAAGTGAAGAGTTTTTAACTATCAAGATGTAATCTTTGCAAGGGAGCTAGCATCCTGGTGAGATCAAAAAATTTTTGATCAGATCAAAATCTCGTATAGATACTCATAGAGGTCGGATACTTGTGTGATTTTAAAGGACCTTCAGAAGACATCCATGATCATCAGTTCGTAGTGTAGATCGATCCATGCCAAGGTATGAAGATTATATCTTTTTTATTTATTTTTTTCTATTTAATTTCTATCTAAATCCTATCTCACATATATAGATCCTATTTTATGATTTTAAAATTTGATCTTATGCATATTTAGATTAAATTAGATTTAATCTAAATTTTTTAAAATTTTTATTGCATACTCGTTTCAAAATTTTTGTATGCATAAAATCATGAAATTTTAATAGTGGTATCAGAGCCACATAATATACATGAGATTATGATTTAGATCTAAAATATATAGAGAAAATTTTTAGATCTAAAAGTTTTTGATATCGTTCTGACATAAGATTGGCCTGACATAACTTGTTATGCTGTAAAGTTATCCTAGAATGATATTAAAATTTTTAATTAAATAAAATTTTAAATCTAATTTTTCATCATATATATGATATATGTTTTATTGTTTAAGATCTAAAAAGAGTTTTGAAATCTATCTTGATTCGTATATATGATATATGAAAGCATGTTTAGGACTGAAATCAATTTCTATGACCTAAATTTTAATCATGTATATGATATATATTTGTATGTATGATCTGAAAATTATTTCAAGATCAGAATATATTTTTCATGCAAAGAATTTAGATCTAAAAATTTAGATTTAAGATCTAAAATTAGTGTTTGTGCATGAGGGATTGATTATGGGTAGATCAAATTAGGTCATGTAATTGGATTACATCTAAGATTTTTGATTTGATCATAATGTATCTAAATTGATTTAGCAATTGATCAAATCAAGTCAAATATTGATTAGAATTAGGTCAATAGAGCTTAAGATCATATAATTATTGTTGATCAAATCGATTGATATCCATATGTAAAATCGATTAACTTAAGGATCTAATTCGGCTCTATGGCTCGTATCTGATTCAACCAAGCTAACCTACTCAGACCGATTAACCAATTGGTGTCTAAGATAAGTAATTGAAAGATGGTTATTTAATTAGTTTCGTTTGCTGATCTGATCAATGTATTGATATATAAGGAAAGCAACAGGGGGCCCCCCACCAATCTCTACTTACTTGGTCAATTTGAAAAATTGAGTCTCAAATATGGTTGCTTAACAGTTTGATTTAGTCCATGCCAATTACATCAGTCATGTGATGACTGATTAGATGAGATCTAAATTCAAATCTCTCCATAAATATTAAGTCTAATGGTCTTCTACCATTATAGATGTACGGGCGTACTACCGGTGTTGATTGTTCATGGCTAGTCACAGTACTTCAGTTGCATCGAAAACATACAACTACTCTATTAGCAAAGAGTTACTCCAAGATAAAGATGGGGTTAGGCCCAATAACTATTAGGTGAGGGACCCAATGACGACTTTGCACCTCCTTGTGAACAGTGGGTCTGTCTTAACTAAGGAGTGTGGGCAATAACTGTTAAGTAAGCCTACATGACTTAGAGACCAAGTCGCTGCAACATGCTTAGAGAAGCATCTAAGCAAAAAGTTATCCACACATCAATATTCGTGTTACTAATAACTGTTAGGTGAGGTGTACGACATCGATGGGACCGCAGCACCTACTAAAAATTCAATTATTGTATTAGGATTTTTGTTTCTCCATCTGGAAAGTATGAGAGACTGATAAAATAATGAGAGTCTTTATACATCTAAAAAATTTTAAAATAAATTTAAAAATTAGTATAAACATCTAACTAGAATCTTTGCTCTCTGCTATTTATTGTGTCAGCTTCCAATCCTTTAGCTTGAATCCTAGATATCAACCATTTAACCAAAATCAATTACATAGACTGACTCACAAATCTAAGAATCATTCTTAATTTTAAAAAATTAAGTAATATTCTCTAGCAGGTTATTCTAATGTTAACAACCTATCCAACTTAAAGTCAAAGAGCTATACTTGATGAGTGGATGGACAATGACAATAAGGATAGGTGCTATATATTGAAACCCATGTTAGATAAACTCCAACATATGCATGAGCAAATGTTCACTACCAATGATATATTAATTCATCTACAAGTATTATGAGGTGATCAGAGTCGCACAGTGCATAAGATGCAGGATGGGCAGTCAGTCTGTGATCATTATTTGATAATGATCAAGGATATTAAGGAGCTTAAAAGGATCGACATGATCATGCACAAGAAATTACTTGTGGATTTGATCCTGCGATCCCTTTTTAGTTTATATGGATAGTTTATGGTAAACTACCATATGAATGACCATCTTGACATCTTATCTGAATTGATCAAAATATTGGTAATTAAGAAACTTTGAAAAGTTCAGAGATACATACCTGGAGAGCCTAAAGAAAAAAGGACACGCTTTGAGCAAGCTTGTTGAAATTGCTCAATACTATCCTTACGATTTTTTCTTCTCTCAGTTGAGTTTTAGACTCTAGTATTTTTATGCATTTTAGTATAAAGTCTATGAAAAGATAGAGAGCTGAGGAAGTAACCCTTAAAATTGGTAATAGAGCAAGAGTTGCTACTGTGGCCATAGGCATCTATCCTTTATGATTATCATTTGGATTTAGTTCTTAGAGATAGTCTCTATCATTTGCATAATGATGCATTTGTGAACTTAATTGAGCAAGCAGTGAATGCCATTGGATCTGAGAGATCTAGAGTTGAGATAAATCTTAAGTATATGTAGAATCTTAGGCTAGATCGTATAGGAGAAGAAATGATTAACATACTGGAGAAATATAGATTTTTAGGCTCATTGACTGTTAAGCCATATCTAGTTTGTGCATCATCTCTTTGAGAAAAAATGACCAAGCTACTCTTATGGGACAAGAAGAAAAGAACCACTGAGATACTTATCCTAGTACACATTTGATGTGTATAGCCCATTTGATATGCTAACAAAGAGAGTTGTCTCTACTTCGTTATCTTTATCGATGATCAGTCATTGTATGGATAAGTATATGAGATACAAATTTAAAATTTTTGAAAGATTCAAAGAATTCAGATGTAAAGTAGAGAAGTAAATTGAAAAATTTCTAAAAGTACTTCGATCAGATTGAGGATGCAATACTAATGAAAAAAATTTTTGATTATCTCATAAAATGACATAGTTTCATATTGGACCCCTCTGAGTATATCTCAGCTCAACGAGATAATTAAGAAGAGTTATGGGACTGTATGAGATATGATCCAGTCTATGATGGGCTTCACTGATTTATTTTTATTTCTTTAGGGACATACTTTATTTTTAAAATTTATTTCTATGAAATTGAGTTATCTCTAAATCTGTTCCTACCACACCATATGAGATATGGCATGATAAAAACTGAATCTTGATTATTTCAAGATCTAAGGATGTCCAGCCTGTGTCAAGGATAGCAGATGGATGTGTTAAAGGATAGGTTTATAAAGCTCATTTTAAAGAATATCCTAAAAAAGTTTGAGATACTATTTTTTCTTCTGAAAGTATCACAATCCGATTGTGACCCATCATGCTATCTTCTTGAAAAATTATTTATCCAAGATGAAGTAGTGGAAGGAAAGTTAAGCTCGAAGAGAGTGTCTCTGAAGAGCAGCGAGCCAAAGGACCTAAAGAATCTATTCATGATGAGCCAGTATACATATATTCCTCCTCCATCTCGTACATATAGTAGGATCTTCTATCCTCTCGAAAGATACTTGGATATGCTTAACAGAGGATGTAGAGAAAAATTATTTCTTATGAGAGATAGAAAACATAGAGATGATCCCAAAACCTACAACGAGATGATGTCAGACATCGACTCCAAAAAAGAGATATGAAATAACTTTCCTAACTGGATATCTTTTGAAGATTTCTATATAGATTAGCTTATGAATTTCACTTCTTGTGATAAGAGATCACTAAGTCTGCAATAATCTTGAAGTTAGAACATTCATCTCGATGAAATGATCAAATTATTTGATTAGATATGAGAAATTACGTATTTTCAAAAGGATCAGTGGGAGTATCCAATACTGACATTGGTTAAAATATGGTTGTATATTAAATTCTCCATGAAAGATCTAAAGCAAGCATCCTATATTCTGAAAATATAAAGATCTATAAAGATAGATGCAATTGAATGCTTGTGTTTTCATAAATAAAGTATAGAGAGTAGATGTTGAAAGAATTCAGCATAGAAATTTCGGAGAGGGATCTGCTACCCCCTTGGGCATAGATGTATACCATATAACGTACTTGAACTAATATAGTTAATACTGTGAATGTCATGAGTAGATATCAATTGTATCCAAGCTGAGTGTGCTGAATTACTGTGAAAATATCTTTAAGTACTTGAGAAGAATTAGGAATTTATTCTTCATTTTTGGAGAAGGATCAAAGCTAGAAGTGAGAGGATACACCAATTTAGATTTTATGTCTGATGTTAATGATAGAATGTCTACATCATGGGGTGTATTTCTGTCTAATCATATCAATATCTTGAAAGGATTTCAAGCAATCGATCGATGAAAGCTGAGTACACTGTAGATGTATAGGTTGTATTTTAGTTTTAATGTTAGTTGTAGAACTAGATATCATGCCATCAGATGCCATGACATTATACTGCAAAGACAATGATACCATAGCACTTGTTAATGAGTCTAGGTCTCACCAGATATCCAAGTATATAGAGCAACAGAATATGCGACTACCTCAAGTAGAAATACATAGAGGTGCATAGAGCAAACTCCACATGAGATGTGGTTAACCCACTAGTAAGTCACTTAGCTAGCTAAAAACTAAAGCCTGTCTAGAGAAGATGGGGCTTGGTATATGGCAGATTGGCTTTAGTGCAAGTGAGAGATTGTTGAATGTATGCCCTAGAAGCCAATCTTGACTGACACATATCATATTATTAGGATATATTTTTGTACTTAATGGGTACTTATATTACCATTCATATTTTATGTGTCCATGAATCATCCAAGGGATTAACAAGATGATGATATATATTCTCAAAAGATTAAGAATTTAAGACATGTGTCATTGATGGTTAATTCTTAAATTGCTCTCGATCATAGGATCATCATAGGAATGGTGATTGATCTAGATAGATCAGTGCACCGATCGCTTCTTTAGGACAGATGAGTCTTGAGTCTGCAGTGTAGTGACACTGGAGCAAGAGTGCAGGTGGTTGTTAGAGAATAACTAGCACTAAGCATGACGAACACGAGAAGTCATATGGATGTCTGCTCACTTATTAGTAATTTTTTTGATACTGTAGTAGTATGGTCCTTTGACCTGCGGTGCTACAGCTACTCGTAGTGAGGCTGCTGGAGTTTGACTACACACAAACATTCACTCAATGAGTTTTTGTAGTGGATGTTGGTGATAGTTAATCCACTATAGGAGGAAGGTACGTATCTAGATAAAATTTATCGATCCTAGCAGAAAGGAGTAGTCCTATAAAATTTAAGAAGCTGAGTCCTTAAATCTATGGCCATAGCAATGTGATTGATGGAAAAAAAATTTCATGAGAATCACACATGGATTCGAGCTAATTGAATCTATCATATGACCGATGATAAGATTTGATGATTTATCCATGATCTGTCATCTAGTCGGGACTCATGATAGAAGAACTATATTATACGTTAACTCCACCTAAAGGTTCATCAGCTTTTATTCTGCTGGATTGCCACTACATACTACTAGGTGTCACTGATAGATTGTGAGATCCACGAGCATCATCTCGATGATCGATGATCTTTGATGGACAGAGTTAGAATGGTTTCAACCCATTGAAAAGAGTTTTAATGATATTGTGATAGGGATCATAATATATCTCACTACTAGACAAAATAGAACCTATGAGATCACACACAAAGAGACTTTTGACTGATCAGATGGTTGACTTACGATTATGAATCGTGATAGGATTTAATTATCAATTTGATTGATAATTAATTCAATGTAAAAGTTACAATTAAGTAACTCACTAAAGAGTTAGTAAGTTATAGGAGGACTAATTAGCAATTAGATTACTAATTAGCTCAATTTGATTGAGCAATGGAGCTTGCATCAAGTCTAATTAAATTAGATTTAATTTGACTTGATATGGGTTTGATTTAATTAAGCCTAATTGGGTTATGAGATAACTAAATTACATGGAAGAATAATTTTTTGTTTGATTAGGATTTGGGTTTGACTTAATTCCTAATTAGACTATGATCTAATTAAAGAATGTTGGGATTCCTATTTGGACTAGAAATCCTCCTCTAATTAGGTGACATCTAATTTTTAATTGGATTAGATATTAATCTAAATAGTTTGGGCTCCTAATCAGATTAGAATTTCAATCTATTTGGGTCTAATCAATTCTTAATACGACTAGAATTAATTAGCATTTTATTTGATTAAAATCAGCCATCTAAAGAGGAGTCCCATGTGGTTTGGACTCTCCTTTTTCTCATGCGCCAACTAGTCCCACACCCACTTGGAGTTTGGATGCCATATATACCCCCTCATGCCCCTCTCTCTTTTGCATGTAAGAATTCATAGAATATCTCCTTTTTTGTGAGCTTTGTGGGTGCAAATAGGAATAGGTGTTGGGTGGCATCATGTGCAAGAGTCCTAAGATAGTTGGACTCTTATCTCCTACCTAAAATCTAACTCTCTTCCTATTTAAACATTGGATCATAAGGGGCGGTAACCAACCTGATATGGATCAATTTTTGGATGCTGAAAGCAGAGGAGGCATGCATGAAAATTCAAGGGAGAAGAGAGGCGCGGCATGAAGGGAGAACGTAAGGTTGGTTATGTGTTCTTATCTCTTCTTTCTTACCAATAACCAAAGGTTGGTTGTTAGGACCTCTTCTCTCTCTCTTTTGTTCAAGTTTGGATATAGATTTTTCTCTCCTCTTTGTCTAAGAGTTGGACATAAACTTCTTAGATCTTTAGCATAGAGATCATATGTGTGAATTTTAGGAAGAAAGAGAAGAAAATGTTCTTCTCATGATCTCTAGCATAGAGATCATTATCCTCCTATTCTCTTCTTCTTCTCTAAAAGAGTCTTGAGAGAAGTGAAGAGTTTTTAACTGTCAAGATATAATCTCTGTAAGAAAGCTAGCACTCCGATGAGATCAAGAAGCTTTTGATTAGATCGAAGTCTTCTGTGGATACCTATAGAGGTCGGATACTTGTACAGTTTCAAAGTATCTTCAGAAGGCATCTATAATCATTAGTTTGCAGTGTAGATCGATCGGTGCTAAGGTATGAAGATTAAATTTTTTTATTTATTTTTTTATTTATTTTTTATATCTGAATCCTATCTCACACATGTAGATCCTACTTTATAGTTTTAAGATTTGATTTTATGCACGCTTAAATTAAATTAGATTTAATATGAATTTTTTAAAATTTTTACTGCATGCATGAAATCATGAAATCCCAATACCAAAGACATGAAAATAACTAATATTGGGCTTTATTTCTTTCTAAAGTTTACAAGGAGTTTTCTTGAGAATTGGATGAATCAAAACACGGTTTAAAATGTAGCAAACTGTATTTATAGCTTCAGTCCAAAAATATTTTAGAAGTTTTCTTTCACATAACATAATTCTAGTAATTTTTTTCAAAGTTCTATTTTTCTTCTCAACAACACCATTTTATTGGAGTATTTTTGGAGCTGAAAAATTATGTTCTATACCATTGTCATTACAAAATATTTTAAAATTTTAGTTTTCAAATTCTATCTATGGTCACTCCAAATTTTAACAATTGTAAAGTTCTTTTCATTTAAAATTTTTTATAAAATTTTAAAAATATAAAAAATACTTTATCTTTATGTGCTAGAAATAAAATTCAAGTAAAATGAGAAAAAATTATCTATGATCACAAGTCCATACTTCTTTTCTCCTAGGTTTGTAATCCTAGTAGGTCTGAATAAGTCCATATGAATTAATTCAAGTGATTTAGTAGTTAAAATTATTTTTTTAGATTTAAAACTCTCTCTAGTTTGTTTACCAAATTGACATGTATTACAAACATGATCATTTTCAAAATTCAATTTAGGTAATCCTTTAACTAGATTTTTTGCAATCAATTTTGATAAAGTATGCATGTTTGCATGACCTAACCTACATTGCCATAGCCAAATAGTTTCTTTGATCTTAGTATCTTTAGCAACAAGGCATTGACTACTCTTCATGGCTATCTCATCATAATCAATCATGTAGATATTGTCATGTCTATGTCTAATGAATTTGATACTATCATCAAAAGGACTAGTGACTATACATAAAGATAATTCAAATATGATTTTAAAGTCTTTATCACACAATTGACTTATACTTAATAAATTATGCTTTAAGCTATCAACAAGTAAAACATTCTCAATAAAAGTAGGAGTGACTTTGATTTTATCAATTTCAATGATTTTTTCTTTGCTGTTGTCGACAAAGATTATCACTCCTCCATTCTTTCTCTCAAGGGTGATGAATTAATCCTTATCACTCGTCATATATCTTGAACAGCTGTTGTCAAGATACCAAGCTCTTTTATTCTCATTGGCTGTGAGACATTCTTATAAAATAGTCAAGTGGATGATTTAGGTACCCAAGTCTTCTTGGGTCCTTTAAGACTAGCATTTATGGTTTCTTTTGAAACTCAAATTTTTTTTACAATTTTTTCATCGAATTTTATTATGTTGCATGCATATGCTTTGTGTTCTACTTTATCATAACTAAAGCATGTAACATAAGAAGTGAAATATGGTGATAATGAACTAGTGTAAAAATTCTTTAAGAATTTTTGTTTCATATTAGGATTAAAATCAATACTAGATTTATCATAGATGGCCTTTGGGTTGTTTAGAATTATTTTCAATTTTTCTAAACTACATGTAAATTTTTCAATCAATGGTTTCAACTTTTGAACTTTCTATTAAAAAATATATCCTAAAATCAATTATCTATTTATAGATGATTGTGCATATTATAATTATATATGAATCATAAATTAATAAAAATTATTTAATTTTTTTATTATAAGTCTTGCATCTTTCTTATTTGAACTCTTATATTATGATGAAGTCCTTAGAACTATATATAATCGATAAAGAAGGATCTATTGAATAATTCTTAAACTTGTTTGTGATCAAATAATACATTATTACCAGGACAATGACATTTATCAAGTATAGGTTGCTATGTACCATATGGGTTGGTTGTCCTCGTAACCAAAGAGTATGGATTGGTATGGCATGCAGATCAAATATAGAAGTATATTTATACTGAACTTGACCCAACTGTGGAGCACTTTGTTATCAAGAATAGCTCGTCAAGGATATGGATATAAGTGTCCCTTTATTTTGAGTTCATTTCGATGACTTACAAATTTATGTATGAGTCAAGATGGAATTGATCACTCCAAATTGTTAGAGATAATGCTTTGATATATTTGAATTTAATAAAATCTTGGCTAGAATAATCTTTGTGAGGAGTTATAGAATTTATAAGATTGAGATACAATATGGATGTACTGATTAAGAGTTGATACTTTAACTCTGAAGTTATCTTGAGCATTGAGGATCAAAGGAATGAATTATATGGTAATCATATTCCAAGATTCTTGAATGTTACTTTGCAATAATTCGATCTATCCAGATGTCGGATATCATTATTAGATGGTCACTTTAATTAGTACAAAAATTAGTTCTTGTACTATCGACTTAGTGTTCGAACCTATGAGATCACATACAAAAAATATTTTTATTTGATCAGATGGCTGATCGACGATTATGAATCATTGAAGGATATGATCATCAATATGATTTATGATTAACCTTATACAAAGGTTGCAACAAATAATTTGCTAAGGATTAGTGAATTATTAAAAGATTAAATAGCAATTGGATTGTTGACTGACTCAATTTAATCGAGCAATGAGGTTTGGATCAAGTCTAATTAAATTAGATGTAATTAAGTCTAATTTGATTAGGTTATAAAATAACCTAATAGCTAAGAAAGATTAATTCTGAATTTAATCAAGTCTTGGATTCAATTAGTTTCTAATTAGATTGGGATTGACTAAGATAAGAAGAAGCCTAATTAGATTGGGTTAAATTATTATTTAAATCTAACCAAATTGGATTTGGTTGAAGTTTGAATTGAACCAAGAGTCCAAATTGGATTGGACTCTTCCTCTCTTGCGCCACCCCATATGAAACCCTATCTTATCCCTACGCACCCTAATTTTTGCGTGAGATTTTCACGCCCCTAGCACCTTCATGCGCGCCCTTTATCTCCTCTCATCACCCCCTTTGTATTAGGATTAGGATGGTTTCAATTTGATTTAAACCAATCCTTATCAAGTTGTTGATTGATCCCATCCTAATTTCCATGCCAACCACAAAAGAGTTATGGCTTTTGGTGTGAAGGTTGATCATAATTCACCATGCAAGCACTTGAGAGAGGGGCATGAAATAGAGAGCAAGCGGGGTCTTCTATGTGTGAAACAGAGGAAAATTATTTCCTTTTTGGGCATAAGAAATAGGGTGGGTGCGAGACTTTTGGTGTAGGTTCCCTAGGGTTTCATCTAGGGATTTGAAAAGGTGAGAAAAGGGTTTCTCCACTTTCTTCTTCCACCTTCTTCTTCCTCTATAAATCAGCCATCAAGAGGGTCTCTGTGCGAGCTAGCACTCCCGGGAGATTGTTCAGATCGGAGCTTCGAGTCGATAACCATAGAGGTCGAACGTCAGTCAGCTACTGTATAATAGGAAGAACTTCAAATCCATGATAATCAACTACAGTGAAAATTGACCCACACTTAGATATGAGATCAGATCTCAATTCCTTGTAGATATAATCTACTATTCAGATATGATCTATAGTATTCATTTTTAGATTATGCATTTATATCATGTCAACGATCCTTACATAAGTAGGTTTTAGATTAGATCTAATGTATGATAGATTAAATAGTTTAATTAAATTTATTTATTTATTTTTAATTTAAAAATATTTTAAAAATCATGCATGAAATCGTCTACACTTTTCATCACTTCCTTAATGAATCATTTTCTTCTACTAAGAGTTTGTTTCTTTGTAAAATTTCTTCCTTTTCTTTAGATAATATTTCAGTCTTTGTTTTTAAACTCTTGTTCTCAATATTTATTTTTTTGAATTCATTCATTAAATCATGAAAGTATCTTGTAGTTCTTCAAAAGTAAAATCTAAAATAATTTTAGAGGTTACCTCATTATCTTATGCTATGAGACGCAAGTTCATAATATTCTCATTTTCTTCATTGGAGCTGAATTCATCGCTGTCGCTCCAAGTGGCAACCATTACTTTCTTCTCTGTCTTTTGAAAATTCTTCTTCAAGTTAGGGTAGTCAGCTTTGAAGTATCCTGATTTTCTACACTCATAGCATAATGACTGCTCTCTATCTTTTTCTTTATCTTTACTTGACTCACCTTTAACTAATGGTTTCTTCTTGAATCCTTGTCTTCTTTTCTTTATGAATTTCTTAAATTTTCTTATAATCAAGGCTATATCCTCGTCCTCATCATCCTCTTCAGTAGACTCTTCTTCTTCTTCATCATATGCAACAGATTTGAGGGTGATTATCTTTTTCTTTCGGCCTTCATCTTCATTATGCTGCTTCATTATCAATTCATATATCATTAGAGATCTAATCAGCTTTTCTAATGGTAGCTTGTTTAAGTCCTTTGCCTCTTGTATTGCTGTGACCTTTACTTCTCAATATTTTGGTAAAGTCCTAAGAATTTTTCTCATCAAATTTTTATTAGAATATACTCTATCAAGACTTTTTAAATCATTAATAATATCTATAAAGTATGTAAATATTTTAATGATTGATTTAGTAGGTTCTATTTTGAAAAGCTCATATTGGTGCACTAGCATGTTAATTTTTGATGTTTTTATTTGATTAGTACCTTCATGAGTAACTTCAAGTCTATCTCAAATTTTTTTTGTGGAGTTGCAAGTTAAAATTCAGTTAAATTTGTTAGCATCTAAGGCACAATACAAAACATTCATAGCAGTATTTAGCTAAATTGATTTTTTATCTTCTTTACTCTAATCATTTTCATCAACTATAATGGTGGATGTGTGTGGTTCATTAATTATGATACTTTACATATCATAATCAAGAGCTTGAATAAAAATTCTTATATGAGCTTTCCAATATATATAATTTGTACCATTAAAAAATGGTGGTCTGTTAGTGGACTATCTTTCAACAAGTGAACCTCTCAATTGTGTTATCATGATCTTTATCTCTTGTTCATTAGATAAATATTTAGCTGAGAACTAAGCTTTGATACCATTTGTTGCCCAGCTAGACAACCTAAAAAGAGGGGTGAGTTGGGTTATTAAATTTTTTTTAAATTTAACCAAATATATATAGAACAGAATTAAATTTAAGCTATAAGTGTAGTAGATCAATGAGCAAAAAATAAATACAATGTAAGAAAAAAAATCACACACACACAAGTACAGCTAATTTATAGTTGTTCGGTGCACCTCAAGCACCTACATCAACTCTCCAAGTGATTTTTTGGAAATTTTCACTATAATCAATCAGATTACAGTAAGTTTATTTCACTGGGCTCATAAACTAGTCTAATTAATTTTAACATAGGTCAACTAATCAAAATCTTTACAAGTCTTGTCCCAAAGCTTCTCCAAACTAATCCAAGTTTGGTATAAATCAGCCCTTTAAATTTCAGCCCCGACTAAAATTTTTACAAAAAATATAGATAGAAGAAATTTAGTACAATAATAAAACCCCTATAACGGTTGATTTGTAGTCATTGAAGCTCTTTTTTAAGGATGCTTTGAATGTCAGTAATGAATGCTCTTGCTTCTCTTTGAATGTACTCAGAAAAATCAAGAGAAAATTGGTTGGAAGTAGGTGGACTCTCTTGAAAACTATTGAATGCTCAAGGTGCTCTTTTTCTTATGAACAGTACTCTTCCCTTGTTTTCTTACTTTTTTTTATCTCTAATCTTTTGCTCCAAGATCTGATTGATTTGAACTCAATTCTAGCCATTTTTTATCATTGGAGGTAGAAAATAGCTGTTAGAAATATTTTCTGGATGAAAACAGGTTTTTGCAGAACTAGCCGTTATATTTTGCATAAAATACTGAGCCGGCTAGAATTGGTCTTAAGTCGGCTTGAACTGCAGTCCTCAAAAATTAATATTCTATCCCACTGAGAGAGCTGGCTTAGATCTTGCTTCGAGCTGACTCGAGCTGCAGAACTCAAATTTTAACTTTTTGTCCATTGAGAGAGCCGACTCAAATTTATCTTGAGCTGGCTCGAACTGTAGGCTTAAAAATACTTTTTTTATCGATCTAAGAGAGCTAGCTTAGATCTTATTTCAAGTTGGCTCGGATCTTATTTCAAGTTGGCTCGAACTACAGAATCCAAAAAATCACTTCTCTGCCATCCTAAGAGAGGTGGCTCGGATCCATTTCGAGCTGGCTCAGCTGCGTGCCAAGCCAAAGTAGCAGAGATATTCCATGCCAGAGCTGGCTCGATTCTTGGATGGGTTGGTTCTAAATCTTTGAGAAGATTTTCTTGTGCTGATAGTCTTCAAAATCTATTTTATATGACTTAATTAATCTTCAATTACACTTGAAGTCTTTCAATGATATTTTTTCTCTATAAAAATATTCTTTGACATATTTGAAAAATGTTAGTATCACATTATGCTCTAATATTTTATAATCATCAAAATCACTTCTAGAGACAATAAAATGCAACTCGAAATATAGAATTAATCTAGTTTTAGAACTCGACCCAAGCCTATGGTCCTTTAAAGTGGATCGGATCAGGTTTGATTAGATTAAGTTATAGATTAACTTGACCTATTTGTAGCCTTAGTTCTTTATTATAGGGTGAGCATGGAAATTAGCTGGTCTAACCCATACCTAACCCATTGCCATCCCTATTTATAATTTATTAACTTCTTTTTTTACATATGGTAGTTGGTTAATGATAATTGGTTTGTTTATAAATTAAGATAGTGTCAAAATAAAGTAAAGAGAAACTAATAAAAGATTAGTATAATTCATAAGGTTGGCTTGATTGATGACAGTTCCATTAAAATGCTATTATGCAAACTATGACCACATTCATTATTTATATCTTGACACAAATGATAGTTGTTATAACCATTATAACAGTCGAAAGTAATTTTGGTAAGGTTCATTATAATAGAATAAAATATTACTAAAACATTAGCTAAAAGAAAGGGGTAAAATATAACATCATTATCTTTTGTTATTGTTTATTATAATATTATAACTGCTATTAGTTATTAATTTAAAAATATATAATTCCAAATTTGGGGAATGATGCCTAATATAATCATTTTTTTCAATCAATAATAGTTTCAAATAGATAATATTGGGGACCTTAGAAAAAAGAAGAAATAAAATTAAATAAGGATAGGAAAGGAGAAAATGAAAAGAGAGAAATGTGTTACTTACCATGCTAATTAAATTTTTGGTACATGTGCCAAATTTATTTGAGATCAAATCTTATCTTCATCAGAGGTTGGAAGATAGGGGTGTTGGGGGATGGCTACCCCTCATTGTGTGCTCCATTGTAGTCTATCAAAAAAAAGATATAGAATAAAAGAAATTGAAAAAGGAAAATGCTTTAGATGCCTATCATGCACACATGAAAAGTTCATTGGACCAATAATTACCAATTTGATAACTCTATAATCAACTAGTCCTTATGTTTGGCAATAAATTTTGCAAGTTGTATGAACTCTATCTGCAAGAAAATTATTTATATGCACATAACATGAACTTGTAGCATTGCTTGTTAGAAAAAGGTTGGATAGCCCTAACTTGCATAGTGACATTTTATAAAATTTTAGTAAAGAATGGTCAGAAACATAGATTAAGAAAAAAAGAAAAATGTGAAATATTTAAATTCCTATATACAATATAATTTATTTTTATATTTATATCAATTTACATGGACACATAACTTTATAAATCCTTATGCAAAACATTATTTTTTCAGTTTCTTAGGTCACACTCATATCCATTTTTATTTTCCTACCATCTCTCTCATCACTGCTAGTACTTATCAAATTCGTATTTTCCACCCTCTCTCTCATCACTACTCGCACTCACCATGATCAACCTAACCATTATTATCAATATGCCCATCTACTTTGCTAATAACCCTCCTGCCTCTTTTTCCCTCCTTGCAACTCTCACTTCACTCCATTGTGGCCATGAAATAATGAATGAATTTGTACCCTAATATTGATTGATCGGGTTGTATCACTTACTTTTGAATATCATCAACTAGTACGACACATGAGCTATTTGGACTGTGTTATAGAGGAACCCAAATCACAAGCCAATAAATAAATTAAAAGGCAATTTAGATTTATGGAGTCATATACAACTCAAGTTATAGATTCAGACTAGTTCGTTTGTTTAGACATCTACGACTAAAATTATACAGTAAACTAAGTTGCTCATTGAAGTGTAACTTAGGATCGTGGTGAGCGATTACAATGGCAGTGGAATTAGTTATTTTTTTTATGTAGATATCTTTTTTTTTTTGAGAAATTTTTTTCTTTTTTCTCCCTAACCTCCTCCACCTTTGCTTATCTCTTCTGTCTCAATGGTATCATGTATTGCCTTTAGCTCTTACTCTATCATTCTCCTTCACATCTCCACCCTCCTTAAAATTTGCACAATCGCTAACTCCCTCCCTTGCCATCCCGATCCATGCTTAGGCTCTCACCATTAGCAACTTCAGTGCCAATATTTTTGTCGAAAATATAATAGCTAATTTTCTTGTAAATTAACTATTGTAACTTAACTTGCAATGCAACTCAACTTGAAATGTGACTTTGGTTGCAATGTGACTTCAATTATAGGACTTCATAGGTAGTTCTTTTTTCTTAGAAACCATCACCTGCTTACTTTCTCAAGATTAACTTTGATGTACAAAAGTATTGGTGTGGTCCCTCCTCATATGGGACCCATCATTTTAAATAAAAAAGGGAAGAGAAGAGTCCAAAAAGGACTCATATCGGTTGGTGCTTGGGATTTTGTTCTATGTGCGTGGAGTTCTTTTGATAGCACGTAAAAAGCTTTATGTGAGACGTGTGAAAAAAGTAAGGCATGAAAAAAAAAAGTTATTTTCATGCAACTTGTGGTGTTGGCAAAAACCAGCAACACGCATGTGATGCGGAAAATAAGTCAAAAATGGACTCTAACTTTTGTTTATAAAAGTAGAGTTTATGGATGTGAAAATGAGACCATAGAAAAGGTGGAGGCGTAAGCCACCAAAAGGAGATCGAGAGAGAGAAAAAAGAGAGGTTTGGAGAGTGCTTCATTTAAGAAAAAAAGATTAAAGAATGTCGATTGGAGGAGTTTGCTCAACCTCATATTAGAATTATTCCATCAAAGATTCTATTGGAGGTTTGTTTAATCTTAGATTTTTTTTTCTTTCTTGTATTAAAAGTGCTGTTTCTAGTGTGGTGTTAGGAAAGATTTTATACTCTAAATTATTATTATAGTGAAGCTCCTTCTTACTTTGGTCCCTGTGTAGATGTAGATCTCGATCGAATCATGTTAAATTCTAATATTTTTATGATTGTTATGATTTCTCTGTACTTTTGGTATTATTATTAGCATGATTTTTTACTTTCGCTTTATCTATTATCTTTCAGCTCTCGAAATCTAGTAAGTGGTATCCAAGTCAAATCCTACCAAATTCAGAGTACCGAAGGAGTTAAGACACTAATAGATGGAGGATCAATCTTCGTCGAGCACTATAATCCAACTAAAGTGAACCAACTATTCGATTTGAAAGTCTTGCATGGAAGATCTCCTTTACTGTTATTGCTGTCAAATAGAGAATATAAGAAATTGAATCATAAAACTCTTAGACTCATCCGACGGTGGATTGATGATAGTATCTTCCACCATATTTCAATGAAGATTAACGCTTATAGCCTCTGGTTGAAACTAAAAAACTTATATGAGAGAAAAACAATGCAGAACAAGGCATGCCTAATTTGCAAACTGATGAATATGAAATATAAGAAGGGGGCTTTCGTGGTAGAGCATCTAAGCAACTTTCAGAACATGGTGAATCAAGCCACTGTAATGAAGATGGTGTTAGATGAGGAGCTCCAGGCCCTGCTATTGTTGAGTTCTTTGTTCGACAATTGGGAGACTCTAGTGGTGTCTCTAAGCAATTCTTCACTAGGGGGTTTGATAGCTTTGGTAATGGTAAAAGACTGTATGCCTAATGAGGAGATCAGAAGGAAGAAGTAAGGGGTCTCGAGCCACAATGAGGCCCTTGTTACGAAAAAAAGAAAGAAGCAAACAAAGAAACTCATAATCTAACTCAAATAATAGCTATACTAAATCACAAGGGAGATCCAAGTCTCAAAGTGACAGATATTATAACTATAGCAAATGGAACCACTTTAAGAAAGACTATCGATTATTAAAGAAGGAGAAGTCAAAGAACAAATCAGACGATAACTCCAGCTCGGACAATGAGATGATAACAGTATCTATGGGTGGAGAGGTGATTCTTGTCTATGGCACAACATACAATAGTCTTATAGGTGCTACTAGCTAAAATTCTATTCGGACGATCGATTTGACCATTTTGTATCATATTACAATGAAGTGAAAATTATTCTCATCTTATTGTTTCGATGATTTTGGGATAGTAAAGATGAAAAATGATGGAGAATAAAAAATCATTGGCATCGGGGATATTATGCTAACCACGAGCTTGGGGTATAGGCTAGTGTTAAAGAATATTCGACATGTACCAGATATTTGCCTGAACTTGTTATCGACATAGGTATTAGATGAGGGCTACTACAAAGTATGTTTGGAGATGGCAAGTGAAAGCTGACCAAAGAATTGCTAGTAGCAGCGAGAGGTATAAAGCAAAGCTCTCTCTACTTCATGCAAGCCAAGCTTGGTAAGAAGGAGATGAATGCAGTGAAAAAATCTTCTATCTCATAATTGTGACATCGACGACTGAAACATATGAGCCAAAAGAGAATATCAATTTTGGCCCAGAAGAATGATCTTCCTATTGATGGTTCTGAATTGAAGACATGCGAAAGCTATTTAATGGATGAGTAAATTTGAGTTTTTTTCAGAGTCTTCTCTCTAAAAGAAAAATTGGTACATTAGATCTTATTCACAGTGATGTTTATTCTATAAGTGATAAAACTCTTAATAGATGCTCTTATTTCATGATTTTTATTGTTGATCACTCTCGAAAAGTTTGAATATATATTTTAAAAATGAAGGATCAGGTGCTCAATATATTCAAATAATTTTACGTCTCTATTAAAAGGGAGACTGGACGAAAGCTGAAGTGCATAAGGACAAACAACAGAGATAAATATAGAGGTCTTTTTAATAAATACTGTCCACAAAATGACATCAGATTGGAGATAATGATGCCTAAGATGCCACAGTAGAATGAAATTGCTGAGAGGATGAACAAAACGATCTGCGAGAGGATTAGAAGCATGCTCTCTCATGCTAAACTAGTAAAGATATTTTGGGGAGAGTCATTGGTGATTGTGGTCCACATTATTAATCTTTCTCCTTCCTAAGCTTTTAAGGGTGATACACCATAGAGAATATGATTGGAGAAAAATATTTCTTACGATTATTTGAAAGTATTTTGATGTATGATATTTGTACATATTCTCAGGGATGAGAGGTTTAAACTTGATGTCAAGGTGAAGCAGTGTATATCTTGGGCTATGGTGAGGATGGGGAGTTCGGCTATCAATTGTGGAATCCTATGGAGTAAAAGATTGTGTGCAGTCACGATGTTATTTTCTTGAAGGATCAGATGATCGATGACTTCGAGAAGCCTAATAAGCCAAAGTTGACCCTGAGCAGCCCTATAGACTTGTGCCCAAATATTTTTTTGAAGAGTCTTAACAATGGAGAAACAACTACAGATGATGGTACATATCATAGTCACGAGGCTAAAAAGAGTGTGGATGGTGTTCAGATTGAGCCGCATACTGAACTACCTATACAAGAAGTCCAGAGATCTACAAGAGAGCAGAGGCCATCCATGAGATATCCACCATAAGATTGTATGATATTGACGGATGCGAGGGAGCCTGAGTTCTACTCCGAAGCCATTGAGCAATAGCATAGTGAGGAGTGGATGAAGACAATGAAGGAGGAGATGATTTTTTGTAGAAAAATAATACATATAAGCCGGTGAAGATACCTAAAGAAAAGCGAGCACTCAAAAATAAATAGATGTTCAGGTTGAAACCAAAAGAGAACAATTCACAATCAAGGTACAAGATAAGGTTAGTTGTGAAAGACTTTGGTCAGAGGAAGGGCATCAATTTTGAAGAGATTTTCTCATCCATCGTGAAGCTCACATCTATTCAAGTTGTCCTCGATCTCACTGCTTGTTTAGACCTTAAGGTGGAACAACTTGATATGAAGACGGCATTCTTTCATGATGACTTAAAGGAGTAGATATATATGGAGCAACCAGAAGGATTCAAAATTAAAGACAGAGAATCTAATGTGCTGCTTGAAGAAAAGTTTTTATGGGCTAAAGTAAACACCCCAATAGTGGTACAAAAAATTTGATTCCTTCATGATGGACAATGGATATAAGAGAACAAGTTCCTATCATTGCATGTTCATGAAAAAAATCTCTAGCGATGATTTTATTATACTTTTATTATATGTTGATGACATGTTGATTATGGGACATGATATTGTCAAAATCAACGATTTAAAGGTGAAGTTGGATCAAACGTTTGCAATGAAAGACTTGGGGCAGGACAAAATAATCTTGAGGATGAGAATCACTCGAAATAGGATATATAAGAAGCCATGGTTGTCACAGAAAGCCTATGTTAAGAAGGTGCTGGATATATTCAACATGAGTGGAGTTAAGCCGGTGGTGAGTCTACTTGCAGGATACTTTAAGTTGACTAAAATGCAAAGCCCAAAGAGTGAAAAGAATCAAGTAGAGATGAGTAAGATTTTCTATGCCTCTGCTATGGAGAGTCTTATATATGCTATGATGTCCACCATATCCGATATTGCTCATGCGATTGGTGTAGTCAGTCGATTTCTTTTAAATCCTGGGAAGGAGCATTAGAAAGCAGTGAAGTAGATAATAAGGTATCTTAAAAGGATATTCATGATATGTTTATACTATGACAGTGGAGATCTTATGCTAAGGCTTATACAGATGAGGACATAATGGAAAATGTAAATATACAACAATTCACATTAGATTATCTGATGATATTCTCAAGAGGAGTGTTGTCGTAGCAATCGAAGTTATAAAAGCATATCGCACTATCATCGATGGAGGTGGAATATATTGGCATGAAGGAAGCTAGTAAAGAAGTGTTGTGGCTAAAGAACTTACTAGAGGAGCTTGGCAAGGAGCAAGAAATGTACATCGTCTACAATGATAGTCAGAGTGCTATCCATCTTAGTAAGAATCCAATGTTTTATTCAAGAATGAAATACATCAACATAAGATATTATTGAATTTGGGATGCGCTGGAGATGAAGTAGTTCAAACTTGAAAAAGTTGACATTGAAGAAAATAATTCTGATATATTGATAAAGTTAGTTTTAAGGACAAAATTGATGAAGTGTAAGGGTGCTACAGGCTTGATGGAACTCCCCCATATAAGTCGAGAGGGAGAGACTTATTGGTGTGATCCTTCCTCATATGGGATCTATCGTTTTAAATAAAAAAAGGGAAGAGAAGAGTTCAAAAAGGATTCATATCAGTTGGCACTTAGGATTTTGTCCTGTGTGCATAGAGCTCTTTTGGTAGCACATGAAAAACCTCATGTGAGACGTGCAAAAAAAATAGGACATGAAAAAAAAAAGTTATTTTCACATAATTTTTGGTATTGCAGAAACCAGTGACGTGTAGAAACCTTTTGTGACATGGCAAATAAGTCCAAAATGGACTCTAACTTTTGTTTATAAAATTAAAGTTTGTGGATATGAAAATGAGACTATAGAAAAAAGTGGAGTGTTAGCCACTAAAAAGAAATAGAAAGAGAACAAGAGAGGCTTGGAGGGTGCTTTGTTTAAGAAAAAAAGATTAGAGAATGTCAATTGAAAGAATTCGCTTCATCTCGGATCAGAGTTATTCCATCGAAGGTTCTACTGGAGGTTTATTTAATCTTAGATTTGTTCTTTCTTGTGTTATAAGCAGTATTTCCGACATGATGTTAAAAAAGATTTTGTACTCTACTATTATTATAGTAGAAGCCCTTTCTTATTCTGATCTCTGTGTGGACGTACATTTTGGTCGAACTACATTAAATTTTAGTATTCCTATGATTGTTGTAATTTTTCTGTATTTTTAGTATTATCGTTGGCGTGATTTTTTGCTTTTGCTTTATCTATTATGATTTCTCTATATTTTTGGTATTATCATTAGTATAATTTTTTACTTTCGCTTTATCTATTATCTTTCAGTACTCAAAATTCAATAAAAAGTGAGGTACTTATGGTGGAGTAGATTTTGTTATCAAAAGTAATAGTGATGCTTTTTTACCAAAAAAAAGTAATAGTGATGCTTTATTGGCTATAGATGGTGTCGGGATATTTGACAGTGAGATTGATGCTACATAGACATTAACACTATATTTGGATGGAGTTATGAGAAGCAGGTTGCAAGACAGGTGGGTTGGAAGGATGAAACAAATCCCATCCACCATTTTTGTTCAAAAATTCTTAAAAGAGGGGCTTTGTCTTGAAAATTACTTTGAGAAAGCCTTCAATAAGATAAGCTGGTCTTTCCTTCTCTCACTCTTAGAATTTAGAGGCTTCAGTTCAAAGTGGAGATCCTAATCAGAAATCTCCTATCTTCCAACAAGTTGGCTCTACTCATTAATGAAGAATTGATACATTCGATACAAAATAAAAGAGGACTAAGGTAGGGTGATCCCCTCTTCCCCATGCTCTTCGTATTAGTTACAGGCACCCTTAGTCATATCTTCAACCCTGTAGCATCAAGCAACCTGATTACAAGGATCGAATCAAATGAAACAACATGAAGAATTCTAAGTTTACAATATGCGAACGACACTCTCCTCATGTACAATGTGAGTAGATAGCACGCTACCATCCTGAAGTTCATCTTCTATGCTTTCAAGTTATCCTCGGGTCTAAACATTAACTTCAAAAAAAGCAATTTGTATACCTTGGGAATCTTAGAAGGAGAAAGCAAAATTCTCATCCAAATATTTGGTTGCAACCTGTCAGCATTATCAATAACCTATTTGGGACTTTCCCTCCTGTTGGGATATACCGACCGGTCGCTCTCGCACCGACTCACCGTCGGGTCCGCCTAACCGGTGCCCGACTCTACCGATCGCACCGACTGACATCGTCCGACCGAAGGTATGTCGGTCGGGAAGGCCCTTTCCGTTCCCGACTGGTCGAACGACGCGGCCCGACCCCTGACTTTGGCAACGTATCAGACTGACCATCGGGGGTGGTGGTCGATATCCGATCCCCGCGATGCACCGCTCTAGCCGACAGTGTCCCTGGATCTTCACCCGACATCCTACAACCAAACATCGATGTATGGTCGGTCGGCTCCTCCAAACGCCGTACGATTGCTGGAGGTCGCCCATCCTGACAGAGGTATGCGGCATAACCGCCCTGGGACATCGTCCTACCCTGGACATGGGTCAACCCTAGTAATTTGACAGCACCACGGTGATTTGACAGCCCCACGACGACTCTGACAGCCTCCGACGATTTGACAACTCTCTCCTTGTCTGCGCCATTAATAACGGCGCCATGCCGCGCTCTACTATAAAACGGGGAAGGCAACAATGCTGGAGGAGTTCCTTCGAGGCCCCTGAGCTCTCCCTCTCTTGCTCTCGCTCTCTCTCTCTCTCTCTCTCTCGCTAAGCTCCTTGATTCTTTTCTACTGTTGCCTAGTCTCCTCTCTGACTTGACCGTCGGAGGGTCTCCGCCAGAGTCATCTCCGATCAGTGTGGACTTCCCTTGCAGGTGCTCGTTCCCGGCGATCAGGCGACGAGGGGATTGGCCGCAACAGATTTTGGCACGCCAGGTAGGAGGGCACGACAGGGATCACGACCCCCACAAAATTTGAAACATCCTTTCGAAATGACAAGAATCAAGGCTCAGCGATCGAGGGCCACCAGATCGGTGAGGCACTCTTTCCGTCGGAAAGAGGCCTCTCCTCCACCCTCCATGGCGGAACCTAGCTCTCCGCATCCTGTGCTAACCACGGAGGCGCAGATCGTGATGATCGTACGGCAGATGACCGTGCTGACGGACGCGATCAAGAGCCTTCAACAACAACCAACCCAGTTGCCGCACTCACCGACGGAGCAACCGACGGCACACCTGATGCCCTCCAGGAGCAGCCGCCGATGCCCGCATCGGTCCCCGTCTCCTCCTCGGGAGCAACTGTCACAGTACTCCCACCGAGGGGAGGGGAGGCAGCCACAGCATGATACCCATCAATCTCGATGACCGTCTTCTTCCCAGCTGGAACGAGCAAGGAAGGAGAAGCGGCCGCAAACACCGTCCGCCTCCCTCTCAGATTCGTCAGGAGACTCCACCCCCGGGGTCTCTCAGCACCGACGAGCCGACGATTACGAACGTAGGTTCGAAGAAATCGACCGTTGGCTTGCCCAGCTGCAGGTGGATGGACAGAAGTCCTCGAACGACGTCGACTTTCAGACCGCCCAACCTCTCTCCCGACTCATCCTCGATGAGCCGATCCCTAGTCAGTTCAAGATGCCCCATGTGGAGCCCTATGATGGCTCCACCGACCCAGTTGACCATCTGGAGAGCTACAAGGCTCTCATGACGATTCAAGGGGTGACCGATGCTCTTCTCTGCATCGACTTACCCACCACACTTCGCAAGGCCGCCAGAGCCTGGTATTCCGACCTCCGCTCGAGAAGTATTCACTCCTTCGGCCAGCTCGAACATGCTTTCGTGACCCATTTCAGCACTAGCCGGAAGCCTCCGCGAACCTCGGACAGTCTTTTTTCTCTCAAGCAGGGAGAAAACAAGATGCTCTGATACTTCATGACGTGGTTCAACGCGGCCACGCTCGAGGTTCGGGACCTCAACGAAGATATGGCTATCTCAGCTATGAAGAGGGGGTTGAGGAGGTCTCGATTTACGTACTCTTTGGACAAGACCCTCCTCCGGACGTACGCCAAACTGCTAGAGCGCACGTATAAATACATGCATGCAGACGAAGGAGCCTCCGACCGGTGCTTGACTGAGACCAGGGGCCCGAAGGAGAAACGAAGAAAAGGTCGGGCTCCTACCGAGCTTAGCGGGCCCCCGACCGACAAACAAGCCTCACCCCAATGATGGAGCCCGAGATCGCCCCGACGAAGGAGTCCGAGGCCGATGCATCGCAGGTATGACTCCTATACTCCTCTCACTGCTCCTCGTGCACAGATTTTGATGGAGATCGAAGGAGAAGAATATCTGCGATGGCCTCCACCTTTGAAGGCAAAGGGCCTCGACCGGCGAAAATATTGCCGATTTTATCGGGGGCATGGCCACAACACCGAACAGTGCATCCAGCTTAAGGATGAAATCGAGGCCCTCATACGCTGAGGGTATCTCAAAAAATTTCGAAGGAACCCACCGACTCAACCCGTCCTCGACCGACGATCCCAGCCGACTGGAGAAGCAACGACTAACCAGCCCATGGCCGGGGTCATCAACATGATCTCTAAATGACTGGGCCCGGGGATGACTGCTGGAGGAGAGTCGACGAAGAGGCTACGCCAAAATGATGTAATTACTTTTACAGATGAAGATGTTTGGGGTATCCAAACTCCCCATGACGACGCTATTGTTGTCTTGGCAACAATAGCAAATTATGATGTAAGAAGGATCTTTGTTGATAATGGAAGTTCGACGAATATTTTATTTTACTCGACCTTCTTCCGAATGCGACTATCGGCTGACCGGCTCAAGAGAATCCCTACACCCCTGATAGGTTTTGCTGGAGATGCTGTCACGGTGGAAGGGGAAGTTACTCTTCCCGTGACAGCTGGAACTGAACCACGATAAAGTACAGTCCACTTGACCTTTGCGGTCGTCCGAGTACCTTCGGCCTACAACGCCATACTTGGAAGACCCGGGCTAAATGCCCTCAAAGCTATAGTCTCGACTTACCATCTGCTAGTTCGGTTTTCGACCAAAAATGGGGTCGGAGAGATGCACGGAAATCAACAACTCGCTCGACGATGTTTCCAGATCTCTACCCGAAGTAATGAAGCAAAGGACTCCCTGACAGCCAACAAGTTGGACCAGCGGGGAGAGGAAGAACGGGACGAACCAGCCGAACAACTTGTTCCCATCCCGATAATGGAGAATCCCAAATGAGTGGTCTGGGTCGGGTCTCAATTATCCAACCCCAAGCAACAGCAACTAGTGGAGCTGCTGAAGGCCAATGCCGACGTATTCGCTTGGTCGGCAGCGAATATGTCCGGCATCCCTCTGGAGACGATGACTCACCGACTCAACATCAACCCAGCAATGAGGCTGATGAGGAAGAAGAAGCGGTCTTTTGCTCCCGAAAGACAAAGGGCCATTGACGAGGAAGTGGACAAGCAACTCGAGGCAGGCTTCATCAAAGAAACTACGTACCCCGATTGGCTCGCCAATGTTGTCATGGTGAAAAAAGCCAACGGGAGCTGGAGGATCTGCATCGACTATACCAACCTAAATCGTGCCTGCCCGAAGGATAGCTTTCCACTTTCAAAAATCGACCAGCTGGTAGACGCAACGTCCGGCCATCGACTGCTCAGCTTCATGGATGCTTTTGCCAAATACAATCAAATCCGGATGGTGCCCGAAGACGAGGAGCACACAGTCTTCGTGACCGCCAGGGGCCTTTACTGTTACAGGGTAATGCCCTTAGGGCTGAAGAACGCCGGAGTCACTTACCAACGACTCGTCAATAAGGTCTTCAAAGATCAAATCGGGCGCAACATGAAGGTGTACATGGACGACATGTTGGTGAAGAGCGCGCAGGCCACAGATCATGTTTAAGATCTTGAAAAAAAATTTCGCACTCTACGACAACACCAGATGAGGTTGAACCCGACTAAGTGTACCTTCGGGGTGACTTCAGAGAAGTTCCTCGGGTTCCTCGTTTCTCAACGAGGAATTGAGGCTAACCCTGAGAAGATAAAGGCAATCATCGACATGGGACATTCGGTTATCAAAAAAGAGGTACAGCAGCTTAACGGAAGGATCATCACGCTCAACCGATTCATCTCTCGATCGGCTGAGAGATGCCTCTCATTCTTCAAAACCCTGAGGCAGGTGAAGGACTTCTCTTGGTCGGATGAGTGCCGGCAGGCCTTCGAGGATCTGAAAAGGTACCTGACCTCTCTACCACTGCTTGTGAAGCTAGAAGCTGGAGAAATATTGTACCTCTATTTGGCAACCTCCCCAGAGGCAGTTAGCTCAGTGCTCGTCCGGGAGAACGAGAGCCGAATTCATCAACTCGTATACTACACCAGTAAAGTGCTCCACGAAGCTGAAGTTCGATACTCAAAGATGGAGAAGATGATATTCCCCCTGATCGTGTCTGCACAATGACTCCGTCCGTATTTTCAAACGCACGCTATCGTAGTCCTCACCGACCAGCCCCTGAGGGCGATACTATGCTGCCCTGATACATCAGGATGACTGGCGAAATGGGCGATGAAGCTCAGTGAGTTCGACATTCAGTACCGACCACGATCGGCCTTGAAAGCCCAGGTCCTGGCCGACTTTATCGCGGAATGCCCGACGACTGACCAAAGATCGAAAGGAGAGAGCCTCGGAGAAGTTGCAATCTCCGAACCTGACCCCAGGTCTACCTAGGTGCTGCACATCGACAGAGCTTCCAATGCTCGAGGGAGCGGGGTCGGGTTCCTACTCACCAACTCAGAGGGAGTGGTCACTGAGTATGCCCTCCGATTCGACTTTAAGGCCTCCAATAATCAAACTGAGTATAAAGCGCTCCTCGCTGGCTTGAGGATGGCAAAGGAGCTTGGGATCGATAGCCTCAGAGTCTTCTCTGATTTTCAGCTGATCGTAGGATAAGTTAAAGGTGACTTTGAGGTGCGAGACCCAACCATGATGAAATATCTTCAGAAGGTGAGAGATCTCGTGACACACCTCAAGTATTTCGAGATCTCTCACATTCTCAGGTCGGAGAATGCTCGGGCAGATGCACTCTCCAGGCTTGCGACCTCAGCCTACGATGCCTTGGGATGGACATTGGTGGAGAATCTTGAGCAGTCGAGCATCGACAGGGCCGAGGAGGTGCTGCAATTGGCGACCGAACCAAGCTGGATGGATCCGATCGTTCGGTATCTGACCGACGGAACTAGCCCTGAAGACCCCGCAGAAGCTAAACGACTCTGATGGGTGGCCTCCCAATACGTGATAATGGATGGCCGACTCTACAAAAGGTCATTCTCCCTTCCCTTGCTCAGGTGCTTGGGACCAACCAACGCGGACTATGCGCTCAGAGAAGTGCATGAAGGGATCTGCGAAAATCACTTGGGGGGCAAATCCTTGGCCTACAAGATCCTACGGCAGGGTTACTACTGGCCCACCATGAGAAGGGATGCGACCGAGTTGGTTCGGAGGTGCGAGCCATGTCAAAGGTATGCTAACCTACAACACCGACCAGCCAACCAAATTACTCCTATTGTCGCCTCATGGCCCTTCGCCCAGTGGGGGATCGACATACTCGATTCTTTTCCTTCGGTATTTGGCCAAAAAAAATTCATAGTCATCGCAATCGACTACTTTACTAAATGGGTGGAAGCTGAACCTCTGGCGCAGATCACCAAACGGAAGATGGAAGACTTTATCCAGAAGTCTATCATCTTCAAATTTGGGCTATCACACACCATTATCACCGACAATGGACAACAATTCGACAACCGAGACTTTCGGGAGTTCTGTGCAAGATTTCATATCATGCACCGACTGACCTCGGTCGGGCACCCCCAGTCCAATGGCGAGGTCGAGGTGACCAACCGGACTATCCTGCATGGACTCAAGACCCGACTGAATGAAGCCAAAGGCCTCTGGGTCGAGGAGTTGAATTCCGTCCTATGTGCATACCGAACGACACCCCGTATCCCGACCAGAGAATCTTCTTTCAGCTTGGCCTATGGGACGGAGGCGATGATCCCGCTCGAGATCAGGCTACCGTCGACTAGAGTCGAGCAGTACCAAGAGCCGGACAACTCCAAGTGTCGAAGAGCCGATCTGGACCTCCTACCCAAACTCCGGTGCGAGGTTCAACTCCGCATGACTTCTTACCGACAGAGAGTAGCCCGATACTACAATGCTAAGGTTAAACTGAAGCTTTCAGGCCTGAGGACATAGTCTTAAGAAAGGCAGAAGTTTCAAAGCCTCTAGATCAGAAAAAGTTGGCTCCGAACTGGGAAGGACCCTACAAGATAGCGGACACCTACGGGCCGAGAGCTTACCGACTGGAGACTCTAGAAGGATGCGCCATTCTCTGAACTTGAAATACCGACAATCTAAAGTTGTACTACCAGTGAACTTTGTGCGCCCCTGTTTAGAATACAAACTCAGTTTCAAAATTTCGGAGTCTAGAATCTCAACTCTCCGACTGTGCGTCGGCGCTCGCTAGTAGTACGAGCTCCGATGCCACGACTTGAGCCTAGCATTCCACTAGAAATCTGTGGCCCAACTGCCGACAGCGCGTCGGACTCTTACGACGATCGACATATCTACTTTGGCGGAAGGCTGGCGACGGCGACGGGACCCCCTGAGTCTAAGCCGTGCCCCTTCCCCAGCCAGCACCCGAGTGAGGCAACTGGCTAACTTGCCGACTTGGCTCCGGCCAAGAAAGGCAAAAGGCCAACGCGATCCATATCACGTTCGCAACCCACCGACCAGGTCACAATCGGTCGAAGGGTATTCGGCTTACCACCGTTTATCGCACGTCTCGACGTATACGCCCGATAGAGAATCAGGCAACAGATGACCGACTTGTCATCTACTAATCGCGTCGGGCATTGTTCAACTATCGGATCCTACAACATGATCGGCTCAAAGAGCTATGCCCGACTCGACGAACATGCCCGACTCAGGCCTGGGCAACGGGTGCTCGACTTAAACTCTCGACTGTCGGGTTATACGACAGTCGAGAAGCCGATCGAAAATTGAGGTTCGCTCAACCTTTAAAGGGCACGCGTGCTACCGACTATTCCGACTAGCTATCTGGGATCTTATCTAGTGCGTCGGGCCTACGACTTATACGTTCAAAGGTGTTTCGATGAAACATACATTCCAAACACACTAAGCAATTCAAGTAAGAGAGAAGGCTAGAAAAGTATGTTTTCGATTTCATTCAGACTTAAAATTGAGATTACAAAAATAGACCGAAGCCCGACTATAAGTATATCAAACAAAAATAAAAACAAAACTCTGACTAATCACCGGAGTCGGCTTCTTCCATCGGGAGAAGACCGGGGGCAATCGGCGTATCCGCTCGGGTCAGGGTAGCTTCAGGGGTCGGAGCCGCCTGCCCTTCGGCAGTCTGGTCTGCGTCGGCCTCCACCACGGTGGTGCGATCTCCCGACGATGGGTCGGCCATCTCTCCCGTGGCTTGGGCCTCCGATTCTGGCGGGATGATGCCACTAAGATCGAGCTCTGGATACAGGTTTCGGACAGCTTCCCGAGCGTCCTCGTACCCCACTTGGTACGAGAGGAAGCCACTCTCCAGAAGTTCTTCCCGGTATTCCTCGGAGCCGCGAAAGTCTTCCACGGCCCGACCCATAGCCTCTTTCGCCGACTCTGCTTCCGCCCTTGCTATGTCCGCGTTGGCTTGAGCGGTGGACAAGTTTTCCTCAGCCTTGACGAGGTTCCCTAAGCTTATTCGGAGCTGCTCGCGTTCGGCCTTGAGTTCCTTCACGGAGTCATCCCGCTCGCGATGCAGCCGGCGAACAGTGCGGGACTTCCGCTTGGCGTCCTCGCGAGCCGACTGCAGCTCGATCCCCGAAGCAGCAAGAGCGCCGTTAAGTCGAGAGACCTCCTCAGTGAGGTGGGAGATCTCCCCCTCAAGTCGAGCCTCCCGATCAACCGACTGCTTCAGCTGGTCGACCAATATCACCTTGTCAGCCTCAGCAGCCATGGCCTTATCTTTCCAGGCCGCACGGAGATCGTCGAATCTCCGATATCCGGCCTCCAGCTCGGATATGTTATAAATCAGTTGCAAGCAACAAAGCCGACCGTCAGAAGACCGAACTTATGAAAAATGACAACGAAAATGAAAAGGAGAGAGACTTACCTGGATCATAGTCAGGTAGAAAGAGGACAACATGTCAGATATCCGCTGATTCTTCATGACCTCAATATCGGTCGGGAGGATAACCGCCTGGCATAGCCTCCTGGCCAAGTCATGGTTGGCCAGGGCCGACGCTCCTTCGGGAAGCGGGGAGTCGGTCGACGCTTCGCGGCCGGCCGATCTCCTGTCGTCGCCAAGTGCCATCGGGGCCTTTCCTCGTGCGGACACCCAGGCCCTGACGTCAGAAAGGGAGGGCATGCTCGAGCCCGACTGGGTCCCTCTCGAAGGTGCGGCAGCCGCCGACGCAGGTTGTTCGGGCTCGCACGCCTCTGCCCGAACTTCTTCCGTCGGCTGAGCGGCCGGCACATCCTCGATCGATTCCTCGGCCATCCGTCCCTCGGATGGGGCTGCTCCCTCGATCGATCGCTCCTCAGACAGGACTTCAGTAGGCACTATCAGCACCGACAGTGCGATGACCAGCTCCCGATCCAACACCCGTTCGGAGCCGGGCTCCGCCCCGCCCCCGTCGGCTCGCTCGGCGGTGCTACCTGAGGCCTCTTGGGAGGCCGCGACGGTTCGGCCCCGTGCGTCGGCCTCTTCCGCACCACGTATTATCGAACATCGACTGCCGTCAACCTCATCCTCGGTGGCATATCTGCAACGATGACAGAGGATCAGCATCAAAAAAAAAAGGGGGGGAGATGAAAAACAGACCTAGGTGAGGAACCGAGCTGAGACCGACGTCATACAAGGCTTGATCGGTGACGAGCTCCTTCTGCTTCGGCACCGAGATATCCTTCAGACGGTGGAAGTCTTCTCGATCCCCGACCTCCACCCGACTGTTCTTATTTGGTTGGGTTCGGGGGTCCCCCCAGCGGAAAGGAAATCCCCAAGGTATGGGAGAAGAGACGAAGAAGAACTGGTTCTTCCATCCATGAATCGACGATGGAAGATCAGTGATAAAGGAGAGACCCTTCCGAGGGTTGAAATACCACCACCCTCGGGCTTTAGGGTGGGATCGGAGAACAAAAAAAGCTCGGAAGAGCGAAAGGCGAGGATTGGTCGGCAAAAGCCGACACAGCAAAGCAAAACTGACTACCAATCGGATCGAGTTTGGCGCAAGCTACGTCGGACACAGGCCGTAGTAGTCCAGCACGTTTCGGACGAACTCCAGAATCGAAAAGTGAAGATCGGCCCGGAGGTCCTCGACGTAGAAAGCCACCTGACCCGCGGGAGGGTTGTTAACCCGATCGTCGGCCCCAGGGACGAACAGTTGAATCTGCTCCGGGATGCAGTACTGCTCCCGGAGCCGATCGACGTTCGGCCCCGAAAGTGAAGAGACCTCCACCTCTGGGGTCGATCGAGAATTGTCAGTCAGGTTCTCCGACCGACTTCCTCGTGGAGATGTTCTAGCCATTACGCTAGAACCGAAGTCAAAAAAGAAGAAGAAGAAGGAAGAAAACTACGAGGAAGCAAGGAGAAGACGAAAGACAACGACGAAGGCTCCTAGGAAAAAGACTCTCTAAGGGGGGAGGCGGAGGCGAATACCTGAGGCAAGGGACCACACGGCCAGAGTCTCGGCGACAGGTTTGAAAGGTGGAGTTTTGGATGCCGGTGGCCTTGTATATATAGTGCTTCTCAACGGTCGAGATGAAAGCACGACCAGCGAGGATCTCCCAGATCGTGACACGTGGTAGCATCTGGGCCTTCCTTCGGCCCGACGATTCGACGCACCTGCTCCAGATCAGGCCACGTCGCCTCCATCCGCTTGAGCGGATTCGGCCCAATGGCCCCCTGCCATGCGGTGGAAAAGTCATGGTGGTTCGCGTCCCCGAAGAGACGGCAAAAATGGCGTTTTCTATTCCCGACGGGATGCCTGACACCGACGGGACGCCTGACACTAACGGGATGCCTGACACCGACGAGACACCTGATGCCGGTAGGATGTCTGGCGTCTGGTGCTGGACCAACCAACGGTACGGTCGTCAGAGTCGGAGCTTAATGCGATGGATGTTCACTCCTTTCGCCCGAAGCCGCCACCCACGCAAGGACGCTGGCCAGCACGGCATCTGACTCAGGAGTGGGGGGGCAACTGTTGGGATATACCGACCGGTCGCTCTCGCACCGACTCACCGTCGGGCCCGCCTAACCGGTGCCCGACTCTATCGATCGCACCGACCGACACCGTCCGACCGAAGGTATGTCGGTCGGGAAGGCCATTTCCGTTCCCGACTGACCGAACGACGCGGCCCGACCCCCGATTTTGGCAATGTATCAAACTGACCATCGGGAGTGGTGGCCGATATCCGATCCCCGCGATGCGCTGCTCTAGTCGACAATGTCCCTGGGTCTTCACCCGACATCCTACAACCAAACACCGACGTATGGTCGGTCGGCTCCTCCAAACACCGTACGATTGCTGGAGGTCGCCCGTCCTGACAAAGGCGTGCGGCATAGCCGCCCTGGAACATCGTCCTACCCTGGACATGAGTCAACCCTAGTGATTTGACAGCACCACGGTGATTTGACAGTCCCACGGTGACTCTGACAGCCTCCGGCGATTTGACAGCACCACGGTGATTTGACAGCCCCACGGTGACTCTCTCCTTGTCTGCGCCATTAATGACGGCGCCATGCCGCGCTCTACTATAAAACGGGGAAGGCAACAGTGCTGGAGGAGGTTCCTTCGAGGCCCCTGAGCTCTCCCTCTCTCGCTCTCGCTCTCTCTCTCTCTCGCTGAGCTCCTTGATTCTTTTCTACTGTTGCCTAGTCTTCTCTCTGACTTGACCATCAGTGGGTCTCCGTCGGAGTCATTTTCGGTCAATGTGGACTTTCCTTGCAGGTGCTCGTTTCCGGTGACCAGGCGATGAGGGGATTGGCCGCAACACCTCCTTCACTGCAAACCAATAGTAGGAGATTAGAGATTTCTCGAGGAAAATGTTGAGAGGAAGTTGGCAGCTTGGAAAGATAAAGTACTCTCTCTGGGAGGACAACTAACACTCATAAACCATATACTAAGTTCTATACCAATATGCTGGATGTCTTCGCTGCTAATTCATCCAGAAGTCATCAACAAAATAGATAAAAAATGGAGGAGCTTCCTATGGAGGGAAAAAAATTTATTGCTAGGGCATTCACTGCCTAGTTAATAGAAAACAGGTTTGTAGACCTAAGCTATTCGGTGGATTAGGAGTTATAAATCTTAAACTCCTTAACCTGCGTCTACTATAGAAATGATGGTGGAGACTTTATCAAGAAAATAACAAGATGTGGAGGATTTTGATACATAACCTACACTACCACAACAACATGCCAAGCCGGCCGAACGGAAGGAATGGTACCCAAACATGCATCAACAGCCTGAAAAAATGTGGTGAGAGTGGGCAAAATATTTCATGAAAGCATCCAGTTTGAGTTGAAAAATGGAGCAAATGTCTCATTTTGAAATGATCAGTGGTTAGAAGGTGTGTAATTGAAGTATGCTTACCCGATTCTATATCATTTAACTTCAACTCCAAACTTGTCAGTTTAGGAATTTAAAAGAATGAAGGACATGGAGACCATTTTCAGAAAAAATGTAGTTACGCACCTTGAAGCCACCCTTCAAGATTTTAGATGTTGCACTGCTAATATAAACCTCTCTAACATACCAGATAAAGTAATATGGAAATGGAGCGCAACTGGAAGATTTTCTATCGGAGAATGCTATAAATTTCTCAATAATGGTGGTATTTGGTCATCTAACACAGGGAAGATCTAGAGTACCCTAGTTTCAGAGAAAACAAAGATCTTCAATTGGCTGCTTCTCAACAAAAAAAATTCTAACAACAGAATTCTCAATTATGGTGGTATTTGGTCATCTAACACAAGGAAGATCTAGACTACCCTGGTTTCAGAGAAAACAAAGATCTTCAATTGGCTGCTTCTTAACAAAAAAAATTCTAACAACAGAAACCCTCCAGAGAAGGAATGTTCGAACCACACATGATTGTTCAATGTGCTACACCTTCCCTGAATCCAACAATCACCTCTTCATCTTGTGTACATATGCAGCATCTATTTGGCAGAGACTCACCATAAAGCTTGACATCTCGGTAAAATAATCATCTGTCAAAGATCCATGGGAAGGCTGGCATGAATGACTACTAACCAAAACCACCAAGCAAGCATGGAAGGTTATTGCGTCAACTGCCTACTGGCTGATTTGGAAAGAAAAAACGTAAGACTATTTAATTTTGAAGCCCTTACAGCAAATACTCTCTATCAATGAATTTATCAAATGTTGGTCAACTGGTCATTTGTTGTCGAGATTAAATCTAAGCCAAGCATTCAAAACAATCATTCAAAAACTCCAATAAGTTTCTATTTGTCAGGCTATTTGATGCCTATAAAATTTTCAACACAAACAATTCCATATTATATTTATTATCTCCTCTGCAAATCTGTAAACCTGAAACCTAAAACTTGTAAACTTGAAAACCTGAAAACACTTAAACTTATAAACCTCTGACCTATAAACATGTCTCCTTTGCTGGTTGACCAAAGTCAACCAAACTCCCTTTGTACTTATTGGTAAAAGTCCTCATTCAGAATAATAACTTAGAATAGTAATACCTCCCGCTTTCATCAAAAAAGAAAAAAAATTCTTAGGAAGGATGGATGAAAAGAAGAAATTATCCGTTTGTCCTAATCCCTCAATTTGCATCTTTTCAATTCAGAAGGATATAAGAAAAAATAGTTGGAGCATACGAAGGATAGGTTTCAATATTGATAAAATTACTTCTTATTATTTTTTGATGAGAAATAAGAGACTTACACTCCATCTTTATTTTTTATAGATAGTTTAATAAAAATAGCATACAAATATCATCTATCTTTCCCTTCATTCATACATTATCGACAAAAAACTCATTTATATCTATTTTTATATATTTTACTAAATATATGAAAGGATAGATAAAAGATGCATCTATTATCTTGCTCATCCATTCTTCTTCTCTATTCATATTTTATCTAATCCATTCTTTGTACCAAATAGAAGATCCAAGCTTTTTTGAGGGAGACTATTTTGTTATTATCAAATAGATTTCGGTACACTTCTGTTGATACCAAATTCCAGTTCCTTTTGGCAAAATTGTTTTTTTTTTTTTTTTGGGTAAAGCCTTTTGCAAAATTGTTGATGAATGATGTTTATTCTTTATTGAGATAGCACATATATTTAGAAAAGTTAATAGTAAAGCTGATTAAATAACTTTTTATATGGCCAATCATATTGAGTCTACATGTTCGGACATGACATAGATCCGACCCGAGTCCGACCCGTTCTACAGCCCAAAAGAAAACCTTTCTTTCCCCAGAAGAAATGAAGAGAAACGTGACCCTAGCGAAGCAGAAACAAAAGCAAGCAAGACCCAGCGGTTCCAGGCCTCCCGGTTTCATCCCCTCCTCCTCCCACCTCAGTGACCATGGCTTTGAGTCGTAACTGGATGTACGAGAACAACGGAGGGTAACGGCTTCCTCTCTCTAGCCATCTTCTCTCTTTGTTCTTGGAATCATCTCCTAACATGGACCGTCTGATCCGCAGCACATGCGTGGCGATCGCGGGAGCGGACTACTGCGTGGTGGCCGCCGACACGAGGCTGTCCATCGGATACAGCATCTACACCCGCGACTACTCCAAGATCTGCAAGCTGTACAACGCCTCTCCTCTTCTTTCTCTCTAAATCGATTTCAAACTCGTAATATTTGTTAAATTTGGTTGTCTCCTCAGTGGATACTTTAGGGTTTGATGCAAGATTTTGATTATTTTGTGTTCTGAGGTTTTGATTTCTCATATTATGCATGCTAAGATACGGATTTTGTAATTTATGACCAATCCATTACGATCGCAACTAATTTATTGGAGCTTAGTTTGAAGGTTAGAAGAAATGGTTAACTTTGGCTCTGGGCGCGGACTTTTTCCACAGGGAAAGAAAGCACTGGTTGGTGAAAAAAATTGTATAATGAATAATGCCCTCGAATGGAGTTAAATGTGATGGTTTATATGACCATCTCGTAATTTTACGGACGACGATTTATTTCTGACTCCTTGTTTGATTAAAACGGCACGCAGATCTATTTATAATTCATCCTAGGGCACAATGAGTATGAGCAATACTTAAGCTACGTAGTATTTGCAGCAAAACTACTTGAAAGCATTAGAGATTTTTTTTTTCCCTTTTACATGCTACATTTTTCTTGAGAATGTTGGTTGTGTTAGCAAAGATTACTTATATTTACCCCAAAAGGTGAAAGATTGGCTATATTTCTCACTGCTTCGTTACTGAATAGTGCTTGAATTTTTGATAGCTGGCATTTCTGAAGGATCATAATTTCTGTGCAAGTACCCTCCTGAATGGTGGTTTTTTTTTTTTCTTCCAAGATGGTGATCACATTTATTTGCCAGCTTATTTCTTGTCTTTCACAATTAACCTTTTCTTATACTTTGTCATCCTCATATTCCCTTAGTTCAGCTTTTTCCCCTCTCTTTCGCATCTTTCAGGCCTAACGGTTTTTTTGGGGCCATTTATGCATGTTCTAGATCATGCCTTCCTACTCCATCTTGTTTTGAATATTTAGATCCTATTTCTTTATCCAAATGCTCCATATTCTAGTTTTAATAGATTCTGCTTTCTGGTGATCTAGTATTATGTGCAGAATATTGAGATTTGTTTAAACAACTGGGCATATCTAGGGCTGTTTCACTGAAGTGAATTTGCAATTGGAAGTCTTTGATAGCAGTTTAGCCTCCAAATTAGTTTAAAGAGCCTAGAAACCCTAGAGATGCATCAAAACCTCCTAACTAAGGATTTTGTTTGGTAGAAATTCAACCATAAAATCTCCAGTTGATTGAGCCTTCTACCTTCATGATTACTGTGTGTCATTGGACTTCAGCATTGTGGTTCGTCAGTTCATCCATCTAAATTTGTCCTCCCAGAGATTATCATCTTCTTGCATCTTGCTAGCAACTTGTTGAGATTTTTTTTTTTTTTTTTAAATGGCTACTGGTTGTCCTTTTTGTGCTGAAACTTCTGCATTGGTTTTGATGTGGGTTGCTGAAAATTCAAAAATTATGCCAAAACTCCTTGATTTATTTGATCAAATGTTCCATGGGAGTCCTGTGCTTGTTTTGAATTTTTGTGCATCTCTGTGTGCTTCAGTTCACAGATCCATATCATGAATACCCTGACAAGTGATATTCGAATATATCAATGATGTAGATCAGGCTTGGCATGATCAACTTTTTTTTTCCTAGCTACTTTGATGGACTCTGATCATAGGTTCATGCTGGTATTAATTTTAAATCTGACATAATTTTGACCTCCAGAACAACATTGAAAAAGGAGGTCTGAGGGTGAAATCCCTATTTTGTGGTTCCTCCATAATCAAAAGGATAAACTTTTCTCAGAATTTCTTCTGCCTTGTGAAAAACTGATTTTAGTGCAATATATTATTATTCCAAGACATACTTTGAACCCCAATTATATGATGCATCCATCTATTGTGTTTTGCTTAGTGAGATCCATTGCTTTAGTAATAATGAGAAACATGAAGAGACTTAACATAAGAACCCTGCCTTCACATGGGTCCCACTTACCTATTAGCAACTGGCAATTAATTTTCCCGATTTTATTTGGGCGATGAATCTCTATTTTACCCCTAAAGTAACTATATGTCTTTTTAGTTTATGAAAAGGAACATATTTCGTTTGCTATATTTGTCATTTGTAAACTGTCAATTTCCCCCCTGACTGCTTTATTTGTTTGTTTGTGTATATAGGGCAGACAAATGTGTGTTGGCATCTTCTGGATTTCAAGGTGATATAAAAGCTTTGCAAAAAAACTTGGCTGCTAGGCACTTGGTTAGTTATCAGAAGATCCTAATGATGGCGCATTTTCCATTTACTTGCTACATATTTGTACTATTCTTAGGGCTATTACATGTGTCCTTTTGACCATTAGACATATTTAGTAATTTTTGAAAGAGATTCTCAGGAGAATTGCAAATCCATGTTCATGCCAACCATTGGATTTGAGCATATAAGATTTTGCCTTATTGGACATTATGCATTTCAGCTGTATGCGGCCTTGTGGATTTGATGTAGTGTACCTTGAATAACTGTTGAAGTTAATTCCATCATTGTTTCAAGCTTTTTTATTATTAAATATATTAAATGCCACAATTATGGCTTAAATAATCTTTTGCAATCATATTAGATCACGCTAATTTTCTTTGAAGTATGTTTCTGATTTGTTGGACATTGGTGGATGAAGCATAGGGAATGCTTCCATCATTGCATGCCCACGAGGATTAAGTTTAAGTCAAAGTCATATAACATATGAACCACACTTTATCACTTCTAGCTTATTTGATCTATAGATTCCAAGTATACTAATTATTCACAGATTGGATTTTGCATACCTGAGATTTCTAGAGTCTTCACCATTTTCCTTCTAACACTTCTATGCCTGTTGTAAAGTTGATATCTCTGAGTCTTTATTGAATAAACATCAAAAATTGTGTTTCTGATAATTTACTGCAACCAATTCTTCATCTATTAGAGTCTTTTACAGTTTTTTTTTCTGAACAATGTGGACTGAAGCATACATGTGCATCTTGAGTATTATTCAGTCATTGCATGCAAATGAGGCTTAAGGTTCTTCCAGTCATAGTCAGATCTTTGTTGTCTTATGAAACTGTTGATCATTCTTAAAGAATGCGCAATCTTTATCCAAGGTTCATCTTTTTGTTAGGCTTGTACATGGTGCCTTGAGGTTATATATATATAGAGAGAGGCACATTAGCACACAAATGCAATTAAGAACACAATGATGTCATATCAAGGCTAGCAACTTTTTAACATATATTCTTCAAGACTAGCAAATATATAGGATTAGAATTTTCATTGTTAACATATTTGACAATAATCAAATTTAAAGGCAACTCTCAAATCCTTTACATTGTGGATATCTAAAATATGAAATATTAGATTTGCCAATGCTTGGTATGATAATCAAGTCCATGCATAAGAACAAAACCTTGTAGTATGTATATGTATATGTAGATTATGTATAATCTATATACATACATACAGACATATATAGATACATACATACATACATACATTTCTATATATATGTACGTATGTATATATATGCATGTATATGTATGTGTGTGTATATGTATGTGTGTACTATACATACATATACACATATATATGCACACATATATGTATATATGTGGGTTTAGAGTTGATATAGAGCCAGGCCAGGCATATAAACAATAGGCCATGGCCCTATACCTTAGATCTAGATATTGGGCATGCATGTCTATGGACCTGATGTGGGTTGGCTCAACTTGAGCCCATGAATATGTAAATCCTAGATCCTCAATTTCCTTTCCTCTTATCAAGTTCCATTCTCGTGAGTCTAAACCTGAGGTGATTGCTGTCATTGTGGGGATGAAGGGTAGCGGCAAGCTATGGAGAGGACAAGCAGCGAGTAGTGGAGATGGTAAGAGAGGAGTGGATGGTGGTAAGTGGCAAAGAAGAGGAATGACAAGTGGTGGAGAAGAGCGGCGACCGTGGGGAAAGGCCGACAATGACTAATGGAGGAGAGGAGCGGTGGTGGTGAGCGGTAGATGAAAGGACAAGGTGGGTGACTAAAAATGGAGGAAAAGGGTGATGGCAAAAAGGGGGATGGGGGCAAGAGTTCTTTGTTTTCTTTTTTGAGGGGGGGTGTTGGTGGGGGCAGGGGTTGGGGGCTAAGTAGAGGAAGAGTTCATTGTGCCAAAAGTAGGGCACTATCATGTGATGGTCTCGAGATGCCTTCTCATGAGTTAGGCTATCAGCTAGGCCATGCCGAGCCTAGGATTGAAGGCTTTAGGCCTAGCTTAGCCTAGACTGATAGTTATTTTTTTGGGGTTAGGCCTGGGCCTGAAGCTGGTCAGCTTGAGATGGCTCATTGTTAATCCTATATATAAAGAGAGATTTGGACCGCACCGATGTTTGTTGTATTGCCCCAAACTGCTTGATTTGGGATGTATTATCCCATATCAGGTTGGAACCAGCATGGAAAGATCATTGGAGTTGGTACAGGCCTCAAACCAACCTGTACCAACTCAAACCTACCGTATTGCTTGGTAGCACTCCAAACCGAGGTGCATACTGTACCATACCTACCCCTCTTGACCTGTATCGCCAAGTTTCAAGTGGTACCATGATAAAAAGTGGAAAAAGGAGTCAAATGCTTGCTCCGTACAGAGTAGTACCCTATCGAATCGGTAATGTACCGATATGCACCGACACTGAGATTGCGGGCGGGCCTTGGACTACGTATATTATGTTAACTCTTTGGAAAAAGGAGTCAATGATTTAAAACCAAGTTATAATATCCAAATTCAAGATCCAAACTATTGACATGATCCACACTATAGAAAAATGCTTATAAATCAAAATTCATATGTTTTGGTGGTACTCACCTAATCATCAAGTAGGTGTCAAAATGGATAGTTTTAATAGCATGCTACTATGTTTTGCTATAATATGATCATCAAAATCTAGTGAATTTAAATCTAGCCACATTTTATGATATGTAGATGATGATTCATAATGTGGATTTTCAATTTATTTGCCCTTATTATGTATTTTACCACATTAGTGCCATTGATACCATTCATTTTTATACTGATTTGATGCATAGGTTAGAGACCACCAAAATTTGTGAATTTTGGTTTGTAGGTTCTTTTTTTTCATACTGTAGATTATGTTCCATGATTTGGATCTTTAATTTGGATGGTCTATCACTTGTTTTTATATTGTTAACTCCTTTTACAAGGAGTTAATATAAAGTCTGTAGTCCAACTCATGTTGTGTGTCTGTGTGCACGTGCGTACGTGTATTATCAATACACTTCTTTAAAAAAAAATTGTTAAGAATCCACCTTATTTCTTGAGAATTGGCATATAAAGTCCATTTGCTCTATTACCTTCCTGCCTCCAATTCTTAAATATTAATTTTTTAATAAAGATGACACATGTTCTTAATATGAAAATTGTAGAGATGTGGATATTGCTCTTTTGATTTGAGCAAAATTAGACATGGCAGGGCCAGCAAGAGAAAGAGGAGGGAAACTTGTTACGTTAAATTTGAGTATAGAAGGATGCGATTGTAATTTGGGGTCATGAGAAGCATCTTTCATGAAGTTTTGACCTTAGGCAGACTATATGTGGTTTCATCATCATTGTTAATTCCTTCTTGTTCTCAATCCTTCTCTTTTCCTTTACCTCCATCAGCTTTTGTGGTTGGTTGGGGTGGGTGCATGAATATGCATTCATGTGAGTGCATCTCCGTATGTGCATGGCATATGTGTGGTTGCACAGCCATTGGATCAGTGATGTGTTTGTTGAATGCAATGGTATCTGGTCATTGTGATTTTGTTGAGTGCCTTAAAATCAGTTTCATCTACATGCTTCACCCCTTTTGTATCAGGTTAGCTTGATGAATCAAATCATGATGGACCATGTTTGAGAATGTCTTTCTACATCAGCCCTATTGATGAAAAGAGGGGCTTATCAGTTAATATATAAGATCGGTTGGCAGATTGGGAAACAGAGCTCATTGGTTATGCATATTTAAAATCATCCAACAAAGGAGCAACCTCCTAAGGTTTCTTTGGAAACATCTAGTTAAAAAAGGAAGGCAAAACTTTGCTATGGGGAATTGTGTCCAATTTTTAAGGCACAACTTTACGAAGGATATGTTAAACTCAAATTATGCTATTATTGACCAATGATTTGCATAATCCTTGTAATAGTGTGGGTGCATGTGAAAAATACAGAAATGGTACTGTGAAAGAATATCTGTGATAAATACGAGACACTGTGCTGCAAAGCACTGACTATAGAATAATTTAGAATAGACCTATAACATTGAGAAGTTGATGTAAGCTAATTGGTTTTACAAGCTCTACATGCCTTGATGAGGGAAATGATAAAAATGATTGAGTGGAGCACATCATTTGCTGCATGCCAACCTAGGAACAAACTATTTTTGCTGGGCCAGCTTCATAAATGCTTTCATTTCATATATTCCTTCCATTTAGAGTCTTGGTTCTACAAGTGGATACCAGACCTTCTTAATAGGATACTAAAATAACAAATGATAGTATTGGTGGGTTGCCAGGCTAACACACTTTAAGCATGGTGCTAACTTGTCTTAAACTTTTAGAGCAATCTAAGTATGACTATCTTTTGCTGCTGTCCTTTCTAGGGACAAACACATGCAGCATATAGGTGCATGTCTATGCATAGATAAGAATTATTCTTTTATTTTGAGACCTAGCAATAAGCTACATGTTAAATAATACATAAGAGAAGATTACTAGGATGGAAAAGGGTAATTTTAATTATTAAGGTGATAGATTGAGGGGGAAAATAGAAGAGATTTTGCATGGGAAGGAAGAGAAAAGGAAAAGAAAAGTCAAGATATGTCGTCATCATTTCTCATGGTTGCTGCTGCCTGCTATGTGAGAAGTGTTTGCTTGCCAAGTTAGGTCAAGCATCTACATGGAGTTCTCAAGTGACCTGTTACAAGTTGAACTCCAAGGTTGGCTGGTTGATTCATTAAAAAATGTACGAAGCAAGGTTGGAAGAATTGGTATCAATAGGTGTGCATGTTGGTGACCAATATGATACGGTATTAGTCGATACCGTGCCAAACCACAGCATATTGGAACCACGAGGAGGGAGAGGAGACGACTGGGGGAGGGAGGGAGAGAGAGGGGGAGAGAGAGAGAGAGAGCGGACTCATCATTAGAGAGAGGCCAGTGGGGGATGTTGAGGTGGTTGAAGGTGGCAAGGAGGTCGTGGTTGGCCCCGTCGAGGGAGTGGAGCTTGGGCTTGCAGTTGGACTCTGAGTAGCAGCTGAGGGACTGAAGTTGATTGGGGAAGTAGCAGCTTTCAGACTAGCGGAGGGAGAGGAAGTGGCAGCTTTGGGGATGGAGAAGGACTTGATATTGGAGACAAAGCCTTGTAGTCCTACTTTAGGAATCGCTGGATCTGGTCGCAGCAGTTGGTCTGGACGATGCAGATCCAGAGGGAGCGTTTCTTGGAAGGAATTAGGTTTTATTTAGGTAGGAACCCTAACCCTAGCCTCGGATGGAGAAGTGAGAAATTCATTTTGTTTTTTAATATTATTAGGATTTTAGATTTTTTTTCTTTTTTGGGGGGGGTGGGGAGGGGATGGAATCACCGGTGGGGGGAGGAGGGAGGAAGAGGAGGCTGCCCTGGAGGGAGGGAGAGAGAGAGAGGGAGAGAGAGAGAGAGAGATGAGATGAGATGGGAGTGAGAACAAAGATGGGAGAAGAAAGGGGGTGTGTGGAACCCTTAAGAGACAGAGAGAGGGAGAGATGATTTATCAGGGATTCGAAGAGCAGAGAGAGGCACGATCGGCATAGTTGAAGAGGGGGAGAAGAGGAGGAGGGGGGCGGAGGGAGGGAGAGAGAGAGCATAAGTGATCTCAAAGCTTCAATCGAAAGGGTGGGGAAGCTTTTATAAAGGAACAAACCCAAACGGCTGAATGTCCCAAGCCAGTGTGGGTTTGCTTCTGTTTGGGCCAGACCACCTAGTAGCCGGAATGTTCTTTCTAAGGTGCTGCAGTCTGCTTCCCAGTCTTTCAGGAGACTCCCACACCATCTGTCTAATCTAATATTCTTTAGTTTTTTTGAGAGACCTGCTTCGCTGCAGCTGCACCTGAACCCACTCCTGCTTTCAGTTTAGGTAGCTAAGGCCAAACCTGCTGCTAACTGCAAAAACTCAGATTTTATCATTTCTTTCAGTATCGGGCTGGATCCTAGGGCATGAAATTCAGATATGAGATATCATTTGAAAAGAAAAAGGTCTCAGTTGAAAGAGGACAATCCCTTGAACTCTTGCTTCATATGTGGTGGAAATGGTTGTTAAGGAGTTTATAAACCTTATTTTCTCTTTTCAAGAACCATCCATTTCACAAGCTCTAGAAGAAGCCAATGTAGGTGTATTTTTAATGAAGAGAAGTATAAAACTGCAGGTATGTTTTGTGAAATGGTGTGATAACACAAGCCAGGATCAGTCTGCAAAAATATGCGCTTACTGTTCCTTTGGTGATTATGGACGTTGTGATGAGTGTCAAATCTATGAACCAAAATAATAAGCTTTAACTGATTTTACATTCTATGAACAATTCATGAAAGCCTCAAGTCATATGTTCTTCTCTATTTATTTTATTTAGTCAAAAGCATCAAGAGTTGTTTTGCTTGAGCCAATGGTTTGGACTATTTTTAGGGCATGGCCTTGTAAACCTTATATTTGAAGCTTACACTGTATAATATTTATTTATTGATCTTCAATATAATTTGATGTGCCGTGATATATTAACTGAAATCTAATTCTATAACTGGGTGCATTTAGCTGAAACTGGTTACTCATATGGTGGCTACTATTGACTATCAAGAAAATTAGGTGGTTCCTATTGTAGAATTTTTTTAAAAAAACATATGTACTGCTGGCAATATGGAGTGTTTAATATACGGTTATTTGTGGGTGTGATGTCAAGCTTCATTAGGTGCTTGTCTACATGTTTTGATTTTTTTTCTGTACTGTCTTGTAATTTAAGAATCTTGTCACTGCATATAAATTTTGGATTGTCGTTGCTTAATGTTTCCTCCACACCAAATGCTGCTGTTGTTTTCAAGATTGCTGGGGATCTTGATATATTAAAAATAAATAGACCCAACTATTTGTACTCCTGTGATACCTTGGCTTTCAGTGATCTTGAATCTTTTCTCTTCCTAGTTCCTACCTTTGGTACTTGAATATGTAAAGTATAATTGCAACACCTTTTTATTTAATTCTGGCAATTGTGCAGATCTATCAGCATCAACACAACAAACAAATGAGCTGCCCTGCGATGGCTCAACTCCTCTCAAATACCCTTTATTACAAACGCTTCTTTCCATATTATGCTTTCAATGTTCTAGGTGGACTTGACAATGAAGGTATGGTCAGTCATTTTTGTGCTTTGCTTTGCTTTGCTTCATGGTTATTCCATCAAACCCTTCTCCAGGGAAGGGCTGTGTGTTCACGTACGATGCTGTTGGGTCCTATGAAAGGGTTGGGTACAGCACCCAAGGCTCAGGGTCAACACTCATCATGCCTGTTTTGGACAACCAACTTAAATCCCCTAGTCCTCTCTTATTGCCTGCTAGGGTAAGGTTCCTGCTTAGCTTAAAAATATCAACTTTGTATTTCAGAGATTTTATCGAGAATTTTAGTTCTTAATGGTTGTAAATCTTAACAGGATGCTGTGACACCACTCTCGGAATCAGATGCAGTTGATTTGGTAAAAGATGTTTTTGCATCTGCAACTGAAAGAGATATATACACTGTATGGTTCACAGATTCTGGTCTTTGATCCATTTCATTCTTGTCATGCTATCAAAAGCTTCATTGCCAACAGTTTATTGGGCACATTTTTTTTTTTTAATTCTCACTGTTATTTCTTTGTTATAATTTTACAGGGAGATAAACTAGAAATAGTCGTCATCAATGCATCAGGTATACGGCGTGAATTTATAGAACTCAGGAAAGACTAATTTCACATAATTGTGGTCTCTGCAGCTGTGACCCAGTTTTCGGATCTGGGAGGTCTTCCAATATCATTGTCATGGTGGAGCTGTGCTCCTTGGTGATTGCCCCGATTTAGCTTTTACATCCCTCAAACATATTCTTGTACTTTGAGATATGGATTCTTTCAGACCAACTGAAGTAATGCATGTTTTATATGAACGAGGCCAGAATTTGTCATTTATATTGGCATTTTATCAAGTTTTACTCCTTTTTCCTGCATGGCTTGCCTTCAGGAGTTCATATTTAGAGTTTGAACTGTACTGACTTTATATTTAGAATTTGAACTTCATATTTAGAGTGAACCATAGCATTTCAGGCATTGCGTTCATTTTCAAAAACATTGCTGATAGCTATACTTGGCCACAACTGAAAAGTTTGCATGTGTAGGTTTTGATAAGAGTATGTACAGGTGCTTGTGAGTGCAAATATCACTATATTGAGGCTGTTTCAAACTCGTGATAATAGAGCAATCTTACTGCTAAGCCAAGACTCGCCCTCTTTTTTGGTGCATCAAGACTCACCCTCTTGACCCGTCATTTAATGACCTTCAAGATAATTTTACAACTGTCCCAGCAAATGTGACCTTGTTTATTCTGGTGGCCATGCGTGAGCTTTTGCCATTGGCTCAACTTCATGTAGAATCATTCAGTGATGGCCTGATGGTCAGATAGACCAACTGACCCATTCCATGACAATGCGTATGAGAGATAGTTTGTGCGAAACGTGTGTTTGATAATTAATGTCTGCATACATTTTGTATTGCCAACTTTGCTCATCCTTTATCTCATCCGATTCAGGGTGTTGTCCACAACATCTAAAGTTGTTGTGAGATGGATGGCTTCCTTAGGGGCCAATGTGCATGAAGTTCCAGCTCCCCTAGTAAGAAACTGATCGCCCTGGGGTTCCAATTATCCATGTATCATGTCCTTCAGGTGGAAGATCAAGATTCTGACTAGTTGATCTCTGGTGGCTACATGAGCAATCTCATAGTGGCTATATATTCTGGAGGATGATTGATAACTGGATTGGAGTGTAAGTTTAGTAGTTGATGCAATTCACTTATATTCTTCTAACTTTCACTCTGGGTGAGTTAAAATGAATTATGAAGCCATTCATATTGGCCGAAAGCGATCAAGGTAGTCTCTTATGGCCAATTTGCACCATCCTTGATCGACTGTCTGTGCATTGCTCTAACATCTACCTATGCAACTGAATTGTTTTCATTGTTTATTATTTCTCTGGCAATTTTCAGTTTCGCTTTTCTCTAAATTCTTTTTTTTTTTGGGCAGTAGAGAGCTTAAAACTGCATCATGAACATCTTTACTAGGGACCCTGTTTAAATGTATGATACTGCAATTTGTCACTTCAGAGACTGGTTGATTCTTTATTTTTATTTTTTATTTTTTATTTTTTGCGACAAGACATATATGGTCCTAAGTTGGTTAGAAAGGTCTTAAATTCAATTATGTGTTGCTTTACTTTTCCTGCTTTTCTTAGACAGCAATCTTCTGGCTGTTAGATCAGGCTTTCCTGATGTTTCTCTCTCTCATGCGTATATGGCCTTAGAAGGGCAAAGCCAAGTACATTGCTGAGTGCTTTTTATTCCTAATTTTCTTTTTCTCCTTTACATTTCACTTTTGGTTATTCCCAACGAGTATAAGATGTTAGTGTTTCAGTTTTCTGCAGCAAACTTTACCAGAGCATGTATTGTTGGAGATTGTATGTAATGATATTATGAAGGTATCAACCAGAAAGATTGGATAAAGTTATAAGAGCATTGTCCTGAGTGCAATAAGTCCAAGAGGGGCTTGCATAAAGTGTTGCGAGGAGAGAGAAACCAAGTAAGCATCACTCCAATGACGAATGGGAGAAATTTGAATTGAAGGCACTTATCAACCTTGTCTCTATTAATAGTTGGCAGATGTCCATTTCCAGGTGCAATGTATTATTTGCTTTTACTAGCGTGATACCTACGCTATGTGGCGGGTTTGATCAGAATGCAGAGAGAATAGGCAAAATCATTTCAAAGATGTTTCTCTTAATTAAAACATATATAGTATGTAATTTTGTCATGGTACACTGACATGTTCCACTTTTTTCGGAATTTTTTTTCTTCACTTATATTAAAAAAAATTTTCAGGATTTTTTTCTTCACTTATATTTTTTTTCATGAGGAAAAAAATGAGTTAAAAGAAATCACTGCATGCCTCTCGCTAAAGGAAAAAAACAAGTATCTCACCTCTTGTCCCTGCAACACTTTTTGTTCACCCTTTTTTATCTCTAGAAAAGAATGCATGGGAAAAATGCCTATTTCTGGAATGAAAAAATATATATATTTTTCAGATTTTTCCATTCATTATCTTTTTTTCTGCATCATTAATTTCTCTAGCTATTCACATTTTTTTTCCCACTTTATACTCCACTATTGTTTTTTTTTTTTTCAAACAAAATCAGCATTTAAAAAAAAAAAGAATTGCAATGTTGGATGTAGGCACATCAAACCCGTCCGCAAACGAATGTTGACACCCGACCTCAGTGTCGCGTGTCCACCGACGGAAAGCACATTCTTCGTCCTTATATCTCTATGCTATGAGATGCGGAAGGCCATTCCTCGGAAAGCAGCACGCCCATCCAGCAGCAAAAAAAAATGATAAATTTTTTTGTGCACCATGGATAATATAAAAAATTTAATAAAAAAAATATTATTTTTTTTATTGATCTATATAATCATTATTTTTCAATATATATTTAATATCCACAGATTGATTTTTTTATTTAAAAATTTTTATTTAAAAATTTTATATGATAAAAATATTTCTATCTTTTGAATAAAATTATGATATCCTGTGGCATAATATAGTTTAAAATATCATAATATGATTTTAAATATTATAATATGAGAGAAGTATTTTTGTCTAACTATTTTTTCATGCACATTTAAGATCTGTAGATCAATTTTTTCGTTTGAAAATTTCGAATGACGAAAATATTTTTATTTTTTTAAAAAAATTATGACATTCTGTATATATTATGGACGTAAAATATCATAATATTGTCATAGGATATCATAATTTAAAAAAAAAAAATATTTTTGTCATACTAAATTTTTAAATAAAAAATCTGATATTAAATATGTATTAAAAAATGATGACTGTATGAATCAATCGGATGAGATGATGTACTTCACATCAGATTTTTTATATCATCATGGTGCACATAAAATTTTGTAAAAAAAAAATATAATAAAAATGAGACCTACGTATTGGGCTTTAAAGGCAAAGAAAAACAAATAGCCGTAGATACTAACTAGCATGGCGCACAACCACTACCAACCATGGTTATCCGATTGTAACTAGGTTACCAAAGTCAAACAAAAACTAAAATATATAATCCTATAAGCGACGTGTTGATTTCCACCTCTTTCCATGGATCAAAAATGATAAGTTTAAGACATGCATAATGTACAGGCTAGGTCCGGGCCTTTCATATTTGCAGCCCCACATCCTACCTCATACAGCTACATATTATATACATAAATACACGATCATATCACGAGCATTTATTCACCATGCCCTTCTCGCATTTATTCACCATGCCCTTCTCTTTTAAACTATGACTTGTCTTGCCATTGTTAGCCAATCACTGACCAACAGGTACATTGGAGAAAAAATTTGTCCAAAACCACACCATTCCCTCCCCCTTCTCCCCTCTTCTAATCCATACCCTATCTTAACACTGTTGGCCAGTCGATTAATGTGGCTACCCCATTACCCAACACTCGTCATCCGAAAAGTGCCTCTGCATTGTCCTTTAGGCTTTGTTTGGATTGGAGGTACCCGAAAGTTCATAAAAGAAGGAGAGAGAAGGGTAATGAAGAAAAAAAAGAGAGATGGATGAGAGAATTCTTATTTGGATACGTTTTGTTTGGATTGAAGGTACACAAAAGTTCATAAGAGAAGGAGAAAGGAGGATAATAGAGGGGAAGGGAGGGATGGGTAAGAGAATTAATGAATCTTTGTTTGAAAAGGATGGGGAAAGATAAAGAAAGGTACATACCTTATTCTTATTCGGATAGAGGAGTTAAGAGAGAGATAGAAGAATTTTTATATATATTTTGACAAATATATCCTTTCTCATTAATAGATGTACTATTTAATGTTTGTGATATTTTGACAAAGATCGTGAATCTCTGTCATTAGAATCTGCCTTCCAAAAATCATGATATCCGAATTTGCATGAGGAACGGCCTGCGGATAAAGGGACAGCTATAGATTTCTGAGTTGTGCAAAGAGCAAAAGAGCGGTTGGAAAGATATAGTATATAATGATCTAGTTGTAATTTTAAAATTTTATTAAGGATAAGTTAAGAAAATAAAAATTAAGCATGAACATTCCTCTCCATTACATTCCAAATCGGGAGTACAGAAAATTGAGTAAGTAAGGGATACGGAGGGGTTGAAAGAACCCTTCTCTATCCTCCTTTATCTCTCAAAAAATTTTACCAAACAAAGGTTTATTCTTTACCCTCCCTTCCCTTCCCTTTATGAACCCTTTGTACCCCCAATCCAAATAATATGTTAATGTATAGAAACATTACTAGTCTGAAAGTGTGCTTTTTTCCACGTGGAGCTGCTTAACCTCCTGTTGTAGATGATCCTCCCTTCACAAGCAAACTAGAAGATTTTGGATCCCAGCAACTGTATTCATGCAATATCAATTCCCAACAGTTTGCATTGTCTAACCAAACTGATTTAATTTCTTATGATTCTTATGATACTAAAGTTTTCCAAAATCTACTGACGTAGATTGATATGGGTTTGAAGTAGGTACACTCAGACCAACTAGCTTCAAGAGAGGCTTAATAGTAATTGCACAATCATATTTTTGATTAACAGTACATAAATGAAAAATATAAATAATTGACAGCTTAATAAAAACGAAACATAAATCGTGCCTGAAGTGTAAAGCTGTGTCACATACCTCTCTTTACTCATAACATGATCTCACTTGACATAATGACAGTTTCAGGGCCCCTTTTCTAGCAAAAAAAGTCAAGCATAAGTGACAATTGGTCTTTGAGATCTACCAAGAAAGTAGAAGTTCCAAAGCTTTAGTCATTTAAATAGCCATAGTAATTGATATATCAATGTATACCAACAAATTAGGGGGCAGGGGGCATGGACTGAACTAGTAGGGACCATTAGGATTTACAATTCTGGGCTCCCTAATTGTACCTTTTCCACTTCTCTTTGGCATTTTCAAAGAGTTGGTAAATCATGCGCCTATACCTAACAACAGCTAATCCCATAAACTGGAGCTCCTTTTCGTCAATGAATATCTCCCTTCATAATTCCACCATTTGAAGGTAGTAAATCAGCTCAAGGAGCAATTCATGCACCTCATACACTCAGCCAAGGCATGCAATTCCTCCACCAACGTAGTAATCAGCCATGAACATCTGCATTTCGAGCAAGGAATACTTGAGAAGTTTTTGATGCAGCTAAATGCTAGCACTTGGTCGAACCTGTTGTTCATGGATTTCAGACCTTCAACATGCCAGCCTTAACCCAATGAAATGTCATTGGCTTTACATGGTATGATACACCGACATCAAGCACTTTTTAACTCTGAATCACAGCTTAACATCAATCCTGCTGTGTTCAAACAGAAGGGTTTTCATGAGGATTGCACCCAGCTAAACCCTGGGATCTTAGTTAACCCCTTTTCCACCATCACCTTCCTTAGTCTCTTCGCCTTGTCCCATTTTCCAGCTTCAGCATAGATGTTAGCCAGGAGGACATAATACCCACTTGCTTCGGGCTCCAACTCGAAGCAATTCTTAGCAGCCAGCTCCCCAAGCTCTACATCGCCATGCAACCTACAAGCAAGAAGCAAGGCTCCCCATACACCAACATGGGGACGCATCGGCATCTTCCTAATCAACTGATATGCTTCTTCCAACCTTCCACTCCGACCAAGAAGATCTACCATAACTGCATAATGATCAGCTGAGGGTGGAATCTTGTGCTTGCTCCACATTGAAGCAAAGCATCTGCGCCCTTCCTCAACCAAACCAGCATGACCATATGCTGTCAGAAGCCCGACAAAGGTTACAGCATTTGGGGTTATTTTTGCATCTAACATCTCTTTAAACAAACTGATTGCATCCGAAGACCTCCCATTTATGCCGCAACCCAAAATCATTGCACTATAAGACACTATATCTCTCTTTTTCAAACCATCAAAAAGCACAAAAGCCTTGTCCATTCCTCCACACTTTGAGTACAAATCAATAAGAGCAGTACTCAAATGATCATCCAATTCGATCCCACTATAGGACATGTATTCTTCAACCCACAATCCAAATCTCAAGTCCCCCAACTGCGAGCAAGCTGATATGACACTAGAAAAGGTCATCTCATCAGGCTGCACGCCCCCCACATCAGGCTTCCGCATCCTGTTGAACAACTGAAGCGCCTCTCTGGGGCATCCATTCTGTGAATAACAGGCAATCATCGCATTCCACACATAAAGATCCCTCCTTTCCATTTTGTCAAATAGTTCCCTAGCAGAATCAACATCCCCGTTCCGCGTGTAACCAGAAATCATCGTGATCCAGGAAACATTGCTTCTCACGGGCATTTTATCGAACAGTTCCCTCGCCATAACCAAATCCCCGCGATTAATATATCCGCTTATCATCCCATTCCAAGAGGCAGGGTTCTTCTCGGGCATGCAATGGAAAAGAGCCCCAGCGCGGTCCATGTCCCCGGCCTTGGCGTACCCGGCGATTATCGAGTTCCAGGACACCACGTCCCTCACTGGCATCTCATCGAAGACCCTCCGGGCGGCCTCCAACTCTCCCGCTCTTATTCGGGAGGAGAGGATGGAGTTCCAGGAGACGACATTCTTCACGGGCATTTCGTCGAACACCCTCCTGGCGGCGTCGGGGCCGTCGAGCTTGGAGTAGAAGTCGGCGAGGGCGGTCTGGGGGTAAACATGGGAGCGGAGGCCGAGCTTGTGGAGCTGGGCATGGATGGCGGTGGCGAGGGGGATGAAGGGGAGGCGGGCGCAGGCCTTGAGAGCTGCGCAGGCGGCGAAGGCGTCGGGGTGGTGACCGGAGCGCTGCATGCGGGCGTAGAGGGCGACGGCGTGGCGGAAACGGCCTAGCTCGGCGGAGGACCGGATCGCGTGGGTCCATGAGGAGGCGTCGCCGGTGGTTGGAGAGGGAGGGAGGGGAGTGGAGGCGGAGAACGCGAGACGGCGGTGGTGACCGTTGGAGGGGATTATTATTCTTTTCCTTCGTCGCTGGGAGGCGAGCATTCGGAGGCTGTTAGCTCTCTTCCGCAGCTGCCGTGGTTGCAGCATTTAAATTAAAAATATAAGCCATTATATCAAAATAATATTTTTAATTATCTCCCTACAATGTTTTCTCCGCTCTCTTAAAGATAAATACTTATTAAGTTCTTTTAGTTTCACGTTAGATTTTATTAGATTGGATATAAGGCATTAGTTTAGTGGTTATACCCATTTCCTTAAAATTTATTAACCAAATGGATTTATTAATTTATTAATCAAGGTAATGCAAAATTTGCATGAATTCCAGTGAACCTACCAAATTTATGTCAATATTTTATTTTTTATTTATCATTGGTGACAAATGTTAGGGAGTCATGTTCAAAAAATAATGTTGTGGCATTTAAGACCCCCTTTTTTTTGCTTTTATATAAATATTAATTTAATATTATATAAATATAAAATAGATCATAATAATTTATTATATTAATATTTTAACATAATAAATTTATTAATATTATATTAATATTATATTATATTTTGTAGAATTTCAATCATAAATTTTTTTAAGAAATTTTAAAATTTTTTGCTCTCTTAAATTTTTATTTTTCATGAAATAATTATTTTTATAAAAATAATCCTTTTCGTTCTCTTGCTCTCAAAGGGTCCTTGGTATTTTTCTTTGTTTTCTGATCGGACGTAGGATAAACGCACACGACATATGTTGCTGCTTTTGGAGAATATGGGGATCGCCTTCTTCCACTAGAATATTCCTCCTCTGCAATTAAGACTGCAAATGGGTCGAGTTGATCTATGATCCATCCTGACTCGATCCGATTAGATCTGACCCAAACCCATTTAAAAGACCCATGGAGCCGAGTCGAGTTCAAAAATTATATCCGTTCTCTTTTGTGGGTCGGATCTGGATTTTCTGAATTTGGATCCGACCCAATCCGTGAAGATTTTTGGGTTAATTTGGATCTTAAGATACATGATCCAACACGATCCGATCTGATCCAGATCCAAACATAGGACCTGAACTCAATTAGTGTGACTCACCCAAATAGAGATTTGAATTTGGGCCAAAATTTTTCAAACCTTTCGATCTTCCGAGAGCATATGCTCGATCTATACCACGAGATCAAAGCACGTGGTTTGAAGGTCTTTCTCATTTCTTCCAAATGGGAGCATCTGAGAGACGCCACTATCGACAATCTTGTCAAAGTTGGGTACTTCAGTTGAATCGATTTGATCTTAAAGTTTGTCGTTCTTATCTCCTACAATCTCTATATTTTGATGCCGTATGTTCTGATTTCTTCTTTATTTGATTTTGAGTCATGATTTTTTTTAACGCTAAAGCGCTAGAAGGCAACACTAATAATAATAAAAATTTTAATTTTCGAGTGATCTGGTAAGTTTAGTGCTAAAAAATTGAAATCAGAAAAAATATTAATCACAAGAAGTTAGAATGATAATACATTCATGTCATATTGGAAAAGGCTCCCATCAAACCCATCCATTTGTAGATCATGAATATTTTCACGATCAATAATAATCAGAGGGTAACAAATATAAGAAAAGAGGCCTCAGTGTCATCTAGCATTAGTATTTACGTTTTAAATAAATTAAACCCGTGACTCCGCCCAACTTGAATCGGATCCGTATTTCATAGATTGAGATCGGATTATATATAGATCCAATCTGATCCGATCTGAATGATCCAATGGATCAATAAATTTGATCATGGATTCGATCCAACCTAATTCGATTCAATTTTTTATCGAAATGAGTATAAATCTAATATCAAGATCAAAAAATTAGATCGGATTGTGATCACTCGGACCCGATCCATTTGCAGGCCTACCCGCAATCCATCCCTCACGCCGCGTCCGTGGTTCCTAATTCCCATCCCTCCATTTTTCTAGTTATCGAAATAATAGCCCGATATCCCTCCGTCGTTATTTTCTCTCCTTCTCCGTCATTGGCGACGTTCGATTCCTTCTCGATTCGGTCGCAGGTGGTAAGTCCCATCTCTCTCCTTTTCGTGCTTATCTATTGATTCACTTTTTTCGAGCAGAAATTCGTCATAGTAACTGTTTGCGATCATTTTTTGCCCCAACAATAAAAGGGATTTTATAAGGGTTAGTTCTTTTGGGATACTCGATTTTTGGTCGGTTAGGGTTTTTGCGGAATCGGAGTTTTTTCTTGGTTTGTTTTGATTGGTTGAAGGTGGAAAGGATCCATTTTGGTAGATGATGACCATTTCCCGGATTTTTATTTGCTTTTAGATGGCTATTTTTCCTGGATAATTTGTCTTCTCGTGCTAATATTACTACATTATGATAAAAGTTTGCCAATCGATTCTATCAGAAAAGCTCTGGAACAGTGAACGAGAATTTTTCCCAATTCTTTTTTTCCGCTGCAGAATTTGGTACTGAGAAAAATGCAGAGGGGCAGAGGTGGTAGGGACGATTTCTTTGGGTTTGGGGATCCGTTTGCCGGATTTGGTGGCTTTGGGAGACCAGGGAGCCTGATGTCCAGCTTCTTTGGTGGGAGGGATCCCTTTGATGATCCTTTCTTCACTCGACCCTTCGGGAGTTTGATGGGCCCAAGCATGTTTGGACCCAGTATTTTTGATGAGCGGGGTAGTTTCTTTGGGCAGACAAGCAATGCTGGATTCCTGGAGCAAGCTCCCCCGCCTAAGCCGAAGGGGCCGATTGTCGAAGAACTGTCATCTGATGATGAAGAAGGAGATGAAGAGAAGACTGATATGCTGAACAAAGGTAATCCAAGAAAACATTCTAGTTCAAATAAAGAACCGTATGTTCAGGATCCTGATGAAGAAACTGAAGGTATAGATTAGTCTTTTTCATGGTCTCTGCATGGTATTGTTTTGCTGGTTGACTACTTGGAGTGAGCTATGGTGAAACTATGTTACTTATTTGCTGCTTTACAGAGAAGAAAAGCAAGTATAGGCAATATAGGAATGAGTTTAGCAGGCCTAGTACATCGCAACCACAGGCTCGAACTTATGCTTTTCAGAGCTCAACTGTGACCTATGGTGGTCCAAGTGGAGCATATTATACTTCTTCTACATCAAGGAGAACTGGTGGTGATGGAGTAAGTAGTGAGGAGTTGTTCAAGTTCATTTTATTTTAAGTTGAATTTATTGTGATGATCATGGTGATATGTTTCGATATGGTTTTGCTTGTGATAGGTCGCTGTGGAAGAGCATAAGGAAGCTGATACAACTACGGGTAGAGCAACCCACCGGATTTCTCGAGGAATTCATGATAAGGTATGTCTATATGTAAACTTCTTAGGTTATTATTGTCTGATTGCTGCAATGCCTTATGTGGAATTTGCGATTTGAAATGTTACCACATATTATCTGTCTAATTTATTGCATTGAGGTGTCATGAGGTTAATATTACTTTTTGTATTGTTATTGCAGGGTCATTCCTTAACAAGGAAGCTAAACTCAGATGGGAGGGTAGATACAATGCAGACATTACATAATATGAATGAAGGTATTCTTTTTTTCTAAAACTTCAGTTGCTGTTGTTGTTTTCTGCTGATATCTGGTTGTAACTTGCTTCACATGCAATCTGCCGAGCAACAGACGAGCTGGCTGGCTTTGATGAGGCATGGAAGGGGAATGCAAGACAGCACTTGCCTGGATGGAATCCAGGGCTTAACATGCTTGATAATGGCAATATTAGTAAGTACATTGCTAATAATTTAATATAGATGTTAGATGTAGTACATATTGCTAATTATTTACATTTAGATATTTATAAGTTTTCTGCTGATTGTTGGATAGCCTTATCGAATTTCTAGATTGCTGTTGAAAGACACCCGATTCTTTACTAAGTTAAATGTGGATTACACCTTTATGTGTATATATGTGTGGTTACCTGCCTTATCTAAAATATTTACCGGTCAGTATTTGCCTTTGTTTATTAAGTAACTTTTAGTGTATACTTGCCTTTGTTTATTAAGTAACTTTTAGTGTATACTCAAATTTGATGGTCTTCTATGTGTGTCCCTTCCATGCATCGAGGAGGAATTTGCTTTCTCATTTAAATTGTTTGTGGGGCTATTGCCTTCTGATCTCCTGAAGCTTACTTCTACTGTGCTGCTTGTATATAATTACAACCCACCTCTTGTGAATTTTCTTTCATAATTCTGTTGAACTCATCTCCAACATTGGTCACAAATGACCAAAATAAACCCAAGTAGGAGTCCATGCTAGTCGTATTTGCATGGAAATGATGTTGGATGGACTTACGATGAATTTTTTGTGAAATAGTTTTCAAGTGTTTTCTGTTTTATTATGGCTGATTTGGCCTTCAGTTGAGGTGTTCATTTAAAGGGAAGGAGAAAAGATATTGTCAGTTTGAATGATGCTTGGAGAGAGCGTGCTGGTAAGTTTCTATTGTTATCTCCATTCAAGGTTCATAGGTTTAACCTAAGGAGAAGAATGATTGATAGGTTTCTTTACCAATGATTGACATTTGGGAATTGGGAGTTGATTTGATTGGTTAATTATTATTAGGTTAATATGGCTAGGATCTGATTATAGGTCATGGCTTTGAAATTAGGTTAGCATGGTCAATTGAATAGGGTAACTCTAGGCTATGTAGACTTTATAGAGGATCAATGGGGTTGACAACAGGATTTGGAGCACAGCTCTTTTGAATAAGGGTTTTCTTCAAAATGACATTCATTCTCTCCTTTAGAAGATCTCAGCTTGCGTGCTTCTTTGCACATGCTTCTATTTGATTGGTTTCTCTTGGGTGAAATTCAATAATTGACACCTTAAATATCTTTCATCTTTATGTGCCAAGTATACCACTTTGATATATGAAACTAGGAGTATATATTCTGGGCCTGGATCTGCATATCTGCATGGCTGCATGAGTTTCCCTTCCTTTATGTACTGTCATCTTGCATTTTGATTAAGATAGTATTCAGTCATAGTTTGGTTCTCATTACTCATCCCAAACTAGGCTCATGGATTTCATCTCACCACATTCATGTCAATGGTTGCGTAGGTAATGGGAACTGGAGCAGCAGGAGGCAAGACGAACGGTCAGCCAGGGGATGGGCTCTTCCATCATCTGAACGACCCAATGACTCAGGAAGGATGAGGTCACATCCCCAGACTGATTCTTTCAGAGGGCGAGCCCATTGAACAAAGAGTTGAGGTTCCTCTAGGCATTGTCAGGGTCAGGGATGGATTAATCGTTTGTTCAGGCAGTAGGGATGAAAGTAAGGGCCTATTGTCTTTCTTATGTGAGTTTTAGATGGGTCTCTTGCTGTCCTTGTCAGGGGTTATAAACTGTAGGGCATTGTATTGGTAATTGCGGTACTGGCCATAACTCTTGCATTTTTTTTTTTTTGGTGAGTACTCTTGCATATTCAGTTTGTGAAATCATTAAATGACATGGTGACCTATATGAGGTCTGCCTTTCTACTTACATTCTTGTGGCTCTGGATGGTTGGGTATGAACTCTACACTCCACAGTATAATAAACAGGAAAGAAGTGTTATGCAAGTGAGGATGTTAACAGCTTGAATGCTTCGTGCATTGGATGTATATTAGTTTATACACGCTCTCTGTGTTGACCGATCCTTGTCGGTTAGATTTGAGCTGCTTGTATCTATCAAGTTGGTGACCAGGCTAGTGGTGCTGGCGGCGGCTCTGGATGTGTTTTAAGATCATGAAGAAGAAAGTTCATACCAGGAATATGCAGCGGTTAGCAAGAAAAGTCAGCGCCAGAGTCTTGTTTTGGTTGGTGGCATGGTCCATGGTTCGTATCTTCGTTCCTAAGCGGTGCTGAGGTGACCGGGAAATCTGAATTTAAAGGAGTTATGGTCTTTGGCACTTTCGAGTTTCGACACCGTAAATGCCCAAGCATGAATTAGTTCTGCAATTGTTGAGGGGCGCTTTGAGCGATATTTTTGAGCTACCAAGCCGTTTCTTCTGCATTAGAAAAATGTCACTAACTTTGAAGAACCAGAGAGACTGGTTGGGAGGGAGTAGAATCAGTACTTCATTTCACCAGGCCATGGTTTTGGACGTGATTTAAAGTCCTGCTGTTGAATGTGAAGTTGAGTCAGCTGTTTTCTGTGGATTGGTGTATTGAGTAAGAAGAATAGGGATGCACGCTGTGAACGACTAATGTGGTGAGAATGCGGACATTGAACTGGATTTGTGGCAAAACTGTGGATGAAAAGGTTGGAGATGGAGAACTCAGTTGAAGCCTTGAAGTAGGATCATTCACAGATGAGTTTTCAAAGTTATAAATTACTTTTAGAAAGTTATAAATTACTTTTAGATATAAATCACTTTTAGATTGGTCAGATATGATGAGGAAAGAGAGCAGGCTTCTGCGAGGTGTGGGTCTAAGATTACTTAAATTGCTGTGATTGAAAAGGAGAGACTTGAGTTTTGATCATGATCTATGATCCAGTGTGCTCAATTAATGCATAAGAAGGAGACCTCCAAAAATAAATGACTTTAGTATCTAGGCGTTTTATATAGGATACATCATGATCCAAAGTGTTGATTTTTGTTTTGAGAGGACAATCATGGATTTCTATTGGAAAGCATTTAGGGCCAAATGCACTTAGTACACTCTAGCCAAATTCTCTCCCTCTCTATATATATATACACACACATGCAAATATATTGAAAATAGGGATGATAATTTTAGCTGACTCGCTAGATATCCGATCTGATTTGATTCGAATGTAGTAGGTTTTATCTGATCTGATTGGAGTCCGAGATAGATATAGATTCTAGAAAAAATATCAAAAGCGAGTTCAGGCTGGATATGGGTAATAATTTGCCCCGATCCAAATTCGATCCCATATGACCTTAATATATATCTCATTTCAAAATTATAATAATTTTATATTATTTACATGTATCCAATCCAATCCAATCTACATCTCTATTTGATCCGATCCGAAGAGATACAAGGTGGATATGGGTATGAAATTTTTACTTGGAGGATGGGTACGAGTATGGACGAGCCGATTCAAATCTGATTTGTTGTGATCCCTAACTGAAAGAAAATAGGGTCGTAAAAAAGAAAAATCAAATATGTTTTCACGAGTACACCTAGGCTTCCTTAAAAAGTCATAGATGCAAGGTTGCAATGACTTACTCTCTTTTAGACATAATTTCAGCTTTCCTAGCATCATCATGGAAAGATTGTTTCTTTACCTCTAGAAGTATAGGGTTTATGCCCCCACTAGACATTAGTTGACACCAAATGCAAACATTTATTTTTATGATATTTATCTCTTCAACCCTCCATGCCCTAACTCTAGGTTTAACACCACTAATTTATTTTTTATCAGTTCATGAGGGCATATGTTAAATATATATGTCAAATCATTGTGGTTGTCCAAATCAACAATCAAATAGTGATCATTGTGACACCTATGCCAACTTAGGCATGTTATTATGCATCACATGCACGAATATCAAAATCTTTTGTGCTTATGGCAACACCTTCCAAAAATGCCTTATGTCTCTTATTCTATATCTGATTGGGGTCATGAGAAGGTGGATGGTGGGCTTGGAAGTATGGATAGCCTCCATCCACCATTTAGTTCAAAAAGTTACAAAAAGAATAGATGAAAAATGAAGTATTGTCCATCCATTCTGACCCATCAATTTGCATCCTCCCAAATTAGAAGGATGAAGGAAAGATGGATGGAGCATTGAAGGATAGACCTTTGTATTGACAAAATTACCCCTCATTAAATTTTTTTGATAAAACTATAATATTTCTTTAATTTTTTCATTCATATTATTTATATATATTTTTGTATATACTATTAATTATATATTATTAAATTTTATTAGTTATTATTTTCATTTTAGTATATAATTTTCATACTCATAATTAAATAATTAGATTATCTTCTATTTCTCTATTTATATTTACATATTTAATTAACTATTTGTATAATATTAATTAAATATTTAAACTAAATTATAAATTAATTAGTTATTTACATAATTAATTCATTAAAAATTAATTTATAAAATTATGTATTTAATTAAATATTTATATATTTTTTATATAATTATATATATAAAGATTATGAGTTTATATATTATTTATTTTTTCAGTATAAATAATATTATAAATTGATAATAATAATATTTTGATCAAAAGGTAGTTTAGTAAAAATATTATATAAATATTATCCATCCATCTTCTCATTTCTTTTATGCTAAATAAAAGAGAAAATCATTTTCATCTATCCTTCCATGTTTCACCGAACATATGAGAGGATGGAGAGGATGGAGAGGATGGTTGGAAAATCCATCCATCCTTTCCTCCATCCATCCTTCCTTCAATCCATCCTTCATCCCAAACAGAGAATTAAAGTTCTTCTTAAAGCTAGAAATTTTAATTCTAATTGTGACATTTACCTAGCCTCCCATCGTATCAAATACTATTGTTTTAAAACATAATTTTGAGTAACAAAATAAAAGATTCAGTTGAAAGGAGTTCAATATTTGAGGATGACTTCAGGAAGATATCTCCCTTCTTGGTGTTTGAAGCCTTGCAGGCTTGATTCATGTCTTCGCTTTGGCTCTCTCTTACCTTTTTCCGAGGGTTCCTGCCTTCCCTTTGTTGAGGTACCCTTCAACCCTTTTTTCGGCGAGCACTACCTGTGGGTAATAAACTCCTCTCAGTTCAGGTTCATTGTTGGAAGAGTCCCAACACACCACCAAAATTTTTAAATCTGCAGTTCAAGAATTTTCTGAACATCAAAATTTATGACATGTCTCCAGGCCGTTGACGTGTCTGATCCAGATGTTTTGAGCTAGTCCAGATGATGGTAATGGTAAGCCTAGCAGTGACAAATGCATTCTTCTCAATGCCATGAATACTTGAATTTTTCTTTAGGATAAAATAATTTGGTTTGATATTAGGCTGCATCTGAACCAAGTACTAAGCTGCTTGATCTTGAATAAAAGCAGTATCTGAGCTTGAGTTGTGCCTAACAGCAGATGTTCAAGGTCACTCATTTGTTAGCTGAACAAGCTTGTTATGAAACCAAACCAAGCTTGTGTTTTTGTTTGCAAGCTTAGAGCCTTTTCTTGTTTATTAGTTGAGCTTCTAGGTCATGTTTGAGCTTGGCTAATGTCCAAGTTGAACAAGCTTAATAAACCTTGCTATTGAGCCATGCAGCTTAGTTGATTTGCAGCCTCCAGGTTATATGAAGGATGGTGTTTAGCTAGTTTTTGGTTTTCGTAGGAAGGTGTAAAATGGCATCTATTGTAGTCGAAATGTTCTATTTAGATTTTAATTGACTTGAAACATAAATATTCTTGTCATCGTATTGGTTATTTTATGATACATTAAAGAATATATGCTTGGGGAATGAGAACACTTGTGATATTGTTATTGGAAGTTCAGTTGTTCTGTGCATCAGAATTTTTTATTCTGTGGTTATCTTCTAGAAATGTGCTTCATTTCCTTCCTTGGGATTACATAATATATTATGTGGGCAGGACAACATTGCAATGAGGTTTATTTTCAGGCATTGGAATGTGTTTCTTTGTTGCCTGAGGATGTTAATTTTGGAGAGAGTAGGATGAAACATAAGCAGAAAGTAGGACGAGACATAAGCAGAAAGTGTAAGTAGTGTTATGAGTGTTTTAAGCTTATTTATGATTCTTAGAAGTCCAATTGCTTTCTGTGGCTTCTGTTTCCTGCTCGAAATATGGTTGTCAAAAAGTTAAAACAGCTACTAAACACTCTCCAAGCAATCAATGATTTATATGGATTATTAGAATGTGAAGTGGCTAGAAAAGTTATGGACAGTCTCAAAAAAGCCTATTTGTTTTTTTACTTCGTTATGTTTAGGGGGACAAATAAAGGAGCAAAGGGTGTACATTGTATCATCTTTTACATAATCTAATCAGATTACCCAGGTAGCAAATCAGGTCTATTCGACATGTGTTTCAAGCTGGATTCTGTAATTGAAGATTCCATTAGTTCTATAAAATTTTTAATGTTAGTTTTATGTGAAGTTAGATTTCTACTGTTGATAGAAACATATGCACATGCACAAAAAGATAGCAAATGCGTAACTCTGATGAGCCCCCTTGAGTGGCTAGATGAATTATATATATATATATATTTTTTAGATAAAAATTCGTAGACAATGGGTGTGAATATAATCTAAAAAATCAGAATAAAAGATACTCGAAATGTTATCGGTAAAAAAAATACATCAGTCCAACTGCACTCTTCAGAATAATCAGCTACAAAACCAACAACCTAGTTGGCCGTGGGATAAATTATATTTTTGAAAAATTATATTCTACACTGTATGCATGACATGTGGTTTTGTATATAATTTTTTTCGTCATCTTATAGTGAGATGAATGGAGCCTATAGAAATAAGATGAAATGATTGACATGATGCGTAGCCATCTAAAACATGCGGTGTAGCATATAATTTCTCCCAATTTGATGTCATTTGAAGTCTGAGAAAACAGAGCTCTTTTCTCGAATAATATAAAAAAAAAACTTTTTTACCAAAATATATTCAAACCAAACTTATTTACCAAAGTGATGTAAGAGGGAAAAACGCCATTCAAAATGGCGTTTTTCCCCCTGCCACGTCACTCCCCATTTCCACGGTGGCATCGTCCCAAAAAAAAAAACAAAAAGGAAGAAACGCCATTTGGAATGGCGCTTTTAAAAACGCCATTCCAAATGGCGCTTTTAAAAACGCCATTTTGAATGGCGTTTTTAAAAACGCCATTCAATATGGCGTTTTTCAATTTTCCCACCCAAAAATAAAGGAAAAAATCGTGGGAAAATGGAAAATTTTATTTTTTAAAATTTGAAATTAGTAAATAAATTAAAAATTTTAATTTTGATTGAATTTTAAAATATAAAGATTTGAATTTGTAATTCATTAAAAAAATTAATTTAGATTTTTTATTTCAAATTTTTTTTAAAAGATGTCCAAAAAAATCTTAAGAAATTAAAAAAAAATTATCATAGAAAATAAAAAAAGAGAAAAAAATATGAAAGAAATAAAAATTTGAAATTAAATTGAAAAACATCATTCGAAATACTTGTCTTCAAAATTTTTAAGAAAATTAAAAATTATAAATTTTTTTTTAAAAAAAAAAAGAATTATAATGTAAAAATAAAAAATAATAAAATTTTAAAGATAAATTGAAATTAAAATATTATTTCAAATTACTTTCTCAAATAAAAAATAATAAATTAAAAAAAGATTCAAAAAAATTTTAAAAATAGGCTAAAAAATTTTTATAAAAATACAAAGAATTGAAAAAAAATAGGAATTATAATTGTAATTGAATAACAAATTTTTTATTTTTTAATTTTAAGAAATAAGAACAAAAATTTTTAAAAAAAATTTAAAAATGACCTTAAAAAATTTATAAAAAGATAAAGAATTGAAAAAAATAGAAATTGTAATTGTAAGGAAAAAAAGGGAGGAAAATTTAATTTATAACTAAATTAATTTAAATATTATTATTTAAAAAATATTTTAAATAAAGAAAAAAAGGGAGAAAAATTTAATTTGAATTAAATTTTGATCAAAAAATAAATCCAGTGTAAAGTTAAAAAATAAGGAAAAATGTGGAAAAAAAATTTTGTAAATTGAACTTTAGAAAAAATAATAATTTTTTAATTAAAGAAAAAGAATACGTAATAGAATGCTAAAAAGAAAAAAATGGAAGAGAAATGAAATTATAATTTCAAATGATAACTATTTTAAAATAAATAAAAAAAAGTATCATAGGAAAATAAAAAAATAATAATAAAATAAGAATTATAATTATAAATTTTAAAGAAATTTAATTTTAATTTAAATTAAAAATTATCATTTAAATTATTATTTTCATTATTTAATTTAATTTATTTATTAAAAGATTACAAATACATAATATAAAAAATTGTAAGAAAAGTAGATTTATATTTTTTAGTCGACTCCATGAATCGACTCATGGCTAAAAGAGTTTAATGGCGCGCAAAATTTTTGACTGCGACACTCTGTGAGTCGATCCCTTGACTTTCTTTCTAGTAATTTTTATTTTTTAAATTTTATAAATAGAGGAAGAGAGAGGAAGAGGGAGAGAGGAGGCAGCTCACCGTCGTGCTGTCGGAGAGACGCCGGAGTAGGGAGAAGAGGGAGAAAGAAGAAGAGGGAGAAGGAGAGAAGAAGGGGGGAAAGGAGAAAACGCCGTTTCCTTCGGTGTTTTTTTATTCTTTTTCTTTTTTCTAAATTTTTTAAATTTTTTTTCATAATTTGTTTAATTATTTGTTTTAATTTATTAAATTTTTTAATGAGGATAGTAATTTGAATGATAATTTTTAATTTAAATTAAAGATAATTTTTTGTTTTAAATTATAATTTCTATTTTATTACCATTTTTTATCTTTTATTTACTTTTTTTATGATATATTTTTTAATTTAATTTGTAATTTTTATAATTTAAAAATATAATATTAGTTTTTTTTCATTTTTATGATATATTATGTATTCTTTTCCTTTACTTAAATTTGTAAAGGAAGAAGGAGAAGATCGAGAAGGGAGAAGGAGAAGGGAGAAGGAGGGGAAAAATGGGTTTGGGGAGGGGAGAGAATGGCGTTTTCTCTTTTTTTTATTTTTTATTTTTTTTAATATCTTTACTTATCTATTTGTAATTTTTTAATAAATAAATTTAATTAAATAATAAAAATAATAATTTAAATGATATTTTCTAATTTAAATTAAAATTAATTTTTTTTAAAATTTATAATTATAATTCCTATTTTATTATTATTTTAATATTTTTTTTATGATATTTTTTTAAAAATTTATTTTAAAAATTTTATCATTTCAAATTATAAGTTCAGTTTTCTTTTATTTTTATCTTTTTAGCATTCTATTACGTATTCTTTTTCTTTACTTAAAAATAGACTTATTTTTTCTAAAATTCAATTCAAAGAGCAACATTTGATATATTATTATTTACGTTATAATTTTTATAATCCTTTCAGCATAACATTTTCTCTCCTAATATTCTGAGACACGTTCGAGTATGTGTATCCATATGCACCAATCATAATATCCAATCATTTAAAATTAAATAATATAAAATAAAATCAACATTTAATATTATTTAATAGAATAAAAATGTCAAACGTAAAAAAAAAAATACAACAAATATGAAAAAATACTAAATACAAATACAACAAAGACTAAGTCCCATAAGAACGTCGCGGCGCCCATGATCGTCTGTCGGATCATCTACGGACTGAGAGACCCGTTCAACTCTCTCATCTGGATACACGGATGGACGCCTCTCAAAAAAGTATCATACTCATGTGGCCAACTGGTACCCGGTGATGGCATCTGGGGGATGTACGAAGAAGAAGACACTGCCATCTGTAGATGAAAAGGCGGTGGCATCTGTGCAGCATCAAATGATGACATATGCGGTGATGGCATATGTGAAGCATATGGTGACGGCGTATAACTCATATCTGGCGCCCGAACTGCTCCATACCAAAGCGCACAGGTATGTGGATCAACACCAATCGCCACCAATGTTCCGGAACCTGTTCTCTCCATCTCCCGCAGTATCTGAATCCGCTCGTCCTCATCAGTCGTAGATAAAGCACGACGAGCGTCCAACACGAGATCCGACATAGAATAAGTCTATAAAATAAAAATAGAACAGTTAGTATAAAACAATCAGTATAGTGTACAATATAAAACAAAAATATAACACAAATAACATGAAGTAATTTTCATAATCTTACCAAAAGACGTACAGTAGAACTCTCGCCCTCGTATCCAGAAACTGCATACTGAGACTGTCCAATGACTCGCACCGTAATGCTAAAAAATCAAGTAATGTAGTCATCAGTATATGAACGACCTCTCAAAATAGGATCACCATGAACAATATGATCTCGACGTGCATCCCAAATATCGATGTACTGTGCATGTCTGATACGCCAGTCGATACGAACTCTCCCTCGTCGATCAATACGATGAAGTCCCTGGCTGATATCAAACTGCTCTGGACCCACAACCAATCGAGACGGGACCCACCGTCGGGAGAGACGGGGGCTGAGGACCACCGTCGGGGCGCGGGAGCCCGCCGTGGCCATCGGGATGCGGGGCTCGGCCCCGGAAAGTACGGCCCACCGGCATAACATTTTCTCTCCTAATGTTCTGAGACACGTTCGAGTATGTGTATCCATATGCACAAATCATAATATCCAATAATTTAAAATTAAATAATATAAAATAAAATCAATATTTAATATTATTCAATAGAATCAAAATGTTAAATATATCAAAAAAAATAATACAACAAAAATGTAAAAATACTAAATACAAATACAACAAAGACTAAGTCCCACAAGGACGTCGCGGCGCCCGTGGTCGCTTGGACCTTCTCAGGAAGGTCCTCGCCGGCTGCTCCTGCTGTGATAGCTCCTCTCCTATATCAGTGGAGGAGATCTGCTGATCATGCTGCTCAGGAATAACTGATGCTGTCGGATCATCTACGGACTGAGAGACCCGTTCAACTCTCTCATCTGGATACACGGATGGACCTGAAAAAAAAGTATCATACTCATGTGGCCAACTGGTACCCGGTGATGGCATCTGGGGGATGTAGGACGAAGAAGACGCTGCCATCTGTGGATGAAAAGGCGGTGGCATCTGTGCAGCATCGAATGATGACATATGCGGAATATGCGGTGATGGCATATGTGAAGCATATGGTGACGGCGTATAACTCATATCTGGCGTCCGAACTGCTCCATACCAAGGCGCACAGGTATGTGGATCAACACCAATCGCCCTCAATGCTCCAGAACCTGTTCTCTCCATCTCCCGCAGTATCTGAATCCGCTCGTCCTCATCAGTCGTAGATAAAGCACGACGAGTGTCCAACACGAGATCCGACACAGAATCAGTCTATAAAATAAAAATAGAACTGTTAGTATAAAACAATCAGTATAGTGTACAATATAAAACAAAAATATAACACAAATAACATGAAGTAATTTTCGTAATCTTACCAAAAGACGTACAGTAGAACTCTCGCCCTCGTATCCAGAAACTGCATACTGAGACTGTCCAATGACTCGCACCGTAATGCTAAAAAACCAAGCCATGTAGTCATCAGTATATGAACGACCTCTCAAAATAGGATCACCATGAACAATGTGATCTCGACGTGCATCCCAAATATCGATGTACTGTGCATGTCTGATACGCCAGTCGATACGAGCTCTCCCTCGTCGATCAATACGATGAAGTCCCTGGCTGGTATCAAACTGCTCTGGAATGCCCTGAGTCTGACCAAACTGCCGCAGGACACGATCGGAAAGATGCCACTCTACCACATCAAAACAAATAAGCGGCACCCTAGCAGTCCATATGTCGTGTCCAACTGTACACATCTGCGGCAGTATAGCCAATATCCCATCTGTATATGGCTCCCACAAAAACTGATATAATATAGTTAAAATAAAAAAAATTAATAAAAATTTATAATAGATTATGAATACTGTAAATTGATAGAGAGAGGAGGGGGCCGGGGTCCACCGTCGGGATGCGGGGCCCGCCGCCAGGATGTGGGCCCCGCCGTCGGGAGGCGCGCCCCGCCGCCGGCCGTCTGTGGCCGGCGGCCAAGGAGAAGGGAGAGAGAGAGGAAGAGAGAGAGGAGGGGGCCGGGGTCCACCGCCGGGACGTGGGACCCGCCGTCGGGACGCGCGGCCCGCCGCCGGCCGTCTGTGGCCGGCGGCCAAGGAGAAGGGAGAAAGAGAGGAAGAGAGAGAGAAGAAGAGAGAGAGGAGGGGGCCGGGGGCCACCGCCGGGACGCGCGGCCCACCGCCGGCCGTCTGTGGCCGGCGGCCAAGGAGAAGTGAGAGAGAGAGAGTGAGAGAGAGAGGAGGGGGCCGGGGGCCACCGCCGGGACGCGGGACCCGCCGCCGGGATGCGCGGCCCGCCGCCGGCAGTCTGTGGCCGGCGGCCAAGGGGAAGGGAGAGAGAGAGGAAGAGAGAGAAGAAGAGAGAGAGGAGGGGGCCGGGAGCCACCGCCGGGACGCGGGACCCGCCGCCGGCCGTCTGTGGCCGGCGGCCAAGGAGAAGGGAGAGAGAGAGAGGAAGAGAGAGAGAGAGGAAGAGAGAGAGGAGGGGGCCGGGGCCACCGCCGGGACGCGGGACCCACAGCCGGGGCGCGCGGCCCGCCGCCGGGACGCGCGGCCCGCCGCCGGCAGTCTGTGGCCGGCGGCCACGGAGAAGCGAGAGAGAGAGGAAGAGAGAGAGAGAGGAAAGAGAGAGAGAGGAAGAGAGAGAGAGGAGGGGGCCGGGACGCGCGGCCCGCCGCCGGGACGCGCGCCCCGCCGCCGGCCGTCTGTGGCCGGCGGCCACGGAGAAGGGAGAGAGAGAGGAAGAGAGAGAGAGAGGAAGAGAGAGAGAGGAGGGGGCCGGGAGCCACGGCCGGGACGCGGGACCCGCCGCCGGGATGCGCGGCCCGCCGCCGGGACGCGCGGCCCGCCGCCGGCATGAGAAGAAGAGAGAAAGGGGAAGAGGAAGAGAGAAAGAGGAAGATGGAGAGAGAGGCGGGAAGACCTCACCGCCACCGAGACCTCGCCGCCGTGCCGCCGGAGAGACGCCGGAGAAGATCAAGAAGGGAGAAGGGAGAAGGGAGAAGAGGAGAAAGAGAAGAGGGAAAAGGAAGAAGAAGGGAAAAAGGTCCTGGGAGGGGAAAACGCCATTCTCTATGGCGTTTTCTCTTTTTTTTTTTTTTCTTTAATTATTATTTCTAATCTTTTAATAAATAAATTAAATTAAATAATAGAAATAATAATTTAAATGATAATTTTTAATTTAAATTAAAATTAAATTTTTTTTAAAATTTATAATTATAATTTTTTTTTTTAGATATTTTTATTTATTTATTTTAAAATAATTATCATTTGAAATTATAATTTTAGTTTTCTTCCTTTTTTTTATCTTTTTAGCATTCTATTACGTATTCTTTTCTTTTAATTAAAAAAATATTATTTTTCCTAAAGTTCAATTTATAATTTTTTTTTTCATATTTTTTCTCATTTTTTAACTTTACACTGTATTTTTTTTTATCAAAATTTAATTCAAATTAAAATTTTAATTTTCCTCTCATTTTTTTTTCTTCATTTAAATTAGTTTTTTAAATAATAATATTTAATTTAATTTAATTATTTAAAATATTATTTTTTATTTCAATTACAATTTTAATTTTTATTTCTTAAAATTAAAAATTATAAACTTTGTTCTTCAATTACAATTACAATTTCTTTTTTTTTTCAATTCTTTATCTTTTTATGAAATTTTTTAAGGCTATTTTTAAATTTTATTTGAAAAATATTTCAATTAATTTAATTTTAATTTTACAAAATATATTTAAAAAATTTTTTATTTTAATTAATTTTTATAATTTTTTTTAAAAATTTTAATTTATAATTCTTATTTTTGGTGACTTCTTAAAAATTTTCACTATTTAACTTTTCCTCATTTCTTTAACTTTTTAATGTATTTCTTTTTTTATCAAAATTTTATTCAAATTTAATTTTTTTAAGTCACATTGATAAAATACCCTAACAAAAAAATTATAATTAATTTAATTTTATTTTATTCTTTTATGATATATTTTTTCAAATCTTTATATTTTAAATTTAAATCAAAATTAAAATTTTAATTTATTTACTAATTTCAAATTTTAAAAAACAAAATTTTTCAATTTTTCATTCAAAATGACGTTTTATATTTAAATTAATTTAGTTATTTAGAATATAATTTTTAATTTTATTTATAATTATAATTCTTATTTCTTAAAATTAAAAATTATAAACTTTGTTCTTCAATTACAATTATAATTTCTATTATTTTCAATTCTTTATGTTTTTATAAAATTTTTTAACCCTATTTTTAAAAAAAAATTTAATTTTTTTAAAATAAATTATTTTTAATTTCTGAAAGTAATTTGAAATAATATTTTTATTTCAATTAATCTTTAAAATTTTATTTCTTTTTAATTTTCAATTATAATTCTTTTTCTTTGATTACTTCGTTTTTTTTTAAAAAAAATTTTTAAGACAAATATTTCGAATGATGTTTTTCAATTAAATTTCAAATTTTTATTTCTTTCTCTTTTTTGAATTTCTTAAGATTTTTTTGGACATCTTTTAAAAAAAATTTGAAATAAAAAATCTAAATTAATTTTTTTAATGAATTACAAATTCAAATCTTTATATTTTAAAATTCAATCAAAATTTAAATTTTTTATTTATTCACTAATTTCAAATTTTAAAAAAGAAAATTTTCCATTTTCCCACGATTTTTTCTTTTATTTTTGTGTGGGAAAATTGGAAAACGCCATTTTGAATGGCGTTTTTAAAAGCGCCATTTGGAATGGCGTTTTTAAAAGCGCCATTCCAAATGGCGTTTCTTCCTTTTTTTTTTTTTTTTGGGACGATGCCACCGTGGAAATGGGGGGTGACGTGGCAGGGGAAAAAACGCCATTCAAAATGGTGTTTTTCCCTCTTACATCAGTTTGGTAAATAAGTTTGGTTTGAATATATTTTGGTAAAAAAGTTTTTTTTTCGTATTATTTGGGAAAAGAACTCGAGAAAACATCTATTCCATGATAAAATAAGAATCATAAAAACGGTAAGAAGAAAATAGTTCAATATTGCTCATTGTACTATAGTTGCATTACTAAAATAGGCTATTAACTCACCAAACTGACCTTCATCTTAAAACTTTCACATTATTGTTTTTTGTTTCCAGAACAAACAATTCAAACACCTCTCTCGCTCTCTGTGAAAGAGTGGAATTGTCGCTTAAGAAAGACCTAACTTAAAAATCTCCCCAATCCGTTAGTGCATGCTCTGAAGAGAGCAACGCCACTAAAGGTTCCATTTAAGCAGAAGAAAAGAACGGTCCTTTCTAGGTTAAATTCCATTCCATGAAACGCTAGTGTTCTTAGAGCAGTGTCTTACATGCACATTCCAATAGTCACTTGTGATCATTCACAAATTTTAGAGAAACTTAGCAGCAACCAGAGGTGTTTGCACAGTACTGCTTTGAAACAAATAAGACTCCATCACCCACAAATCTCCTGCCAAAAAAATTTCATTGATCAGATTCTATGGTCTGCAGATAAAGCTTGGCCACCTAAGGAAGTCAGTATTCATTATTCAAGCTACCACCACACCAGGGGGCAGTGAACAGAGTCCGGCAGGTTCGAGATCATGTCTGCCAACCTGAGGCATGGTCCACAATTGCCCAGCCTCCATCAACCATCCACAGGCCCCCACACACTGTACAACAGCTAGCAACATTCATGCTCCACTGTTGTTTAGCTAATGCTGCCCCCACCATTCTTATATTGGGATACAACAGAGACATCCACAATAGATATGCCTCACCTCACCCACTAATAACAACAATATGAGAATACTACAGGACAACATCACCTTGGTCACATCACATGTTGCCCAAAGTCTTTGGCCTTTTATATATGGAGTCATTTCACAACCCAGACAACACAGAATTTGTGACAGCTACAACAACTGCTAAACTAGGATTCAGACAAAAAGAAAAAAAGGGCAACTACAGCTACAATCATCAGATTCTAATCTTCTCTTGAGAGCTAACATGTCCCTCCATCCAAGGATCAATGGATGGGGATAGGGAAACAAGCATTACATAACATGAAGGTCCTCATTTGAGGACAACGATGTGCTTCAACATCAGTAGTTAGTGACAGGTGCAGACTATCATAGCAACATCTCTCAGACAAGGAATCTGAGCATAGGTTAGGAGGATGACGACCAGCACCACCACCTCAAAACAGATCAGTAACCGATGCTTAGTTGTTGAAGCACGGCCTCCATCGTAGGCCTCTGGCTTGGAGTCTCACTTGTGCAAAGCAAGGCAATTCCTGCCAGCTTTGCTGCCTCTGGTTTGGAGAAGTTTCCATTGAGATTTTCATCAAGGAGGTTTTCAAGCTTAGCAGACTCCGGATTGAGTCGCAGGTGGGAGACACTGCTCTTCCCTGCAAGGATTTGGAATATAAGAACTCCGAAGGCATAGACATCACTCTTTTCTGTGAAGCGGCCGATGGTGGTATATTCAGGGGCCAAGTAACCCATGGCAGCACTGGCTTTGAGGGTCGAGAAGACAACATCATCAGCCAAGAGTTTGTGCAGACAAGAGCCAGAAAGTTGAGGAGTGAAGTGATGATCAATGAGGACCTTTTCTGCTGATATGTTTTGGTGGACGAGAGAAGGCTTGTTTGCTCGATTACTGTGTAAATACTCGATGCCTGGATAAGTAACAAACAAGGCAACTAAATCCAGTTAGGTTCACTGTAGAGAGAGATTCTGCTGATTCAATCAAAGTTGAAACCATAAGACACAAATCAAAAACAACAAAAACTGGAGTGGTTCCTTGTTTTTTTTTTTTTGTTGCAAGAAGCTTAATGAAAAAAAAAACTCCTACAAATGATTATTGATTAGCATGTAGCACAAATAATTAAAGTAGAAAAAGACATCATGAGTTTGTTACCGAACAATGACAAAATTGAAGAAGTGAAAAAGATCATCTTGGATGATGTAACTAAGCATTAAGAGTAAGCATCAATGGAATCTCCAAACCATATCGAGTTATGCACTGAAACATGATAGCTAAGAATTAAGACAAAGAAGAGGTTCAAATTTAATACCTTGGGCAATGCCTTTGATGATAGACACTCTAGTAGGCCAGTCTAGAACCCTGCCATTCACATGATCCTTCACATCCAGATACTGTGATAGGTTCCCATTTGACACAAAATCATAGACAAGGAAGCACTCCCCTCTTCCTCTAGAACAGCAAAAGCCCCTCAGGCCAACAAGATTCTCATGCTGCAACAAAGTCAGTATCTTCAACCCCTTCAAGAATTCAGCCTCCTCCGTTTTACAGCTTGTCTTGTTGATGCTCTTAATGGCGACCATAGTCCCATCTCGCAAGATGCCTTTATAAGTTGCAGCAAAGTTGCTCTTCCCAACCAGGTTAACCTCTGAAAAGTACTGAGTTGCACACTCCACCTCCTCGAGATTGAACCGAAAGCTCTGGGAAACCTCCTGAGAGAACCCAACACCGCTTCGCCCATCAGCTAAAGGATCCCATCCATTGGAGTACTCAAGGCTGATAAGTGGAGACGCACACTTTCGATACAAGTCTCTGGGCTGGTCAGTGCTTAGCCGGCTATCTGTAGCCTCTAGTGCACTTCCAATCTTTTGCTTCCGGCGACGATGTAATGCAATGGCCAATAAAATGATAACCATCCCTCCAACTGCAACGGCAACTATTCCGATAACAACATTTCCTGCTGAGGATTTTGAAGAGTTTGAGCAGTGGGTGTCATTGCAATGTGCATTTAAGTTAGCTGATTGAGGAATCTCCGGCTGCCTGAGACCAGTGGCATCGGATCCAAAGGGTTCAGGTTTGCCAGGCTTGAGGAGATCATCCGAAGAGCAAACTTCAAGGGATGTGAATCCAACTCCACAGAGACCCGTATTGTTTGAGTACTGGAATCCTTCATTCAGTCTCTTTAAATCTTTATCCAGATGAAAGAGTGTGGGTGTCAGTTTAATAAGAATTCAACTTAGGCAACAGGGAAGAATCAAATTTTAACAGAAGGGAGCAAGTGAGAGTTACCAGAAGGGACACTGCCGGAGAGGGAATTATTCCTAAGATCGAATACTACCACGTGAGGAAGCTGAGCTAGCTTCACAGGGATTGAACCAAAGAGATGATTGAAGCTCAAATCCAACCTCATCAACTGAGTTAAATCTCCCAAAGTGGCTGGAATAGCTCCAGTTAAGTGATTAGATTGCAAGGCAAGAACAGTGAGCTTCTTCAAAAGCCCCAGCTGGGGAGGTATACTCCCTGTCAATTGGTTATAGCACAGCTGCAACACTACCAATAGAGAAGGAAGATGGGAAGAAGCTAGTATAAGAAAGGGCTAAAGGTTACAAGAGAAGAAAAAAAAAAAGCTTTATTAGTTTTAGCCAATCAACTACCATGAAGAGCTAAAATCAAATAAAGAGAGTAAACTCGGATCAAAAGTTTGCAAGGAAAATCCAAATGCACCATCAAAATCTAATCTTTCTCTAACTTTAAATAGAAACTTGGCAGAGTTGCAGAGCTTTATTAGTTTTAGCTGAACAATAATCTGTGAAGATGTAAAATTTAAACCAGAAGGAAAACCCATGTAGAAAAAGATGCAAGAAAACGCAAATACCAGCATCAAAATCTCATTCTTATCTACATTTGACGAAATGTTAAAGAAGAGCTGCACAATCTCATTAAAAAAAATTAAAAACAGACAGCAAATGAGAGACAAAGGAAGAAAATTCAAAGTTCAACAGTAAAGCTGAAGTCTTTCCGAGAAGAAAATACTGAGGAAGAGAAAAGGTCCAAAACCCAGCAGAGAATACGTCAAATAAACTGAAATCTTGGAGAAAAATCGAAACTTTTTTGTCCGTTTTAAAACGCTCATCCCCACATAAACTAACCAGTTGGAGAAAAGCATCGAAACCCAAGATTTAACCTCACTTCTAGTACTCACTACCTTCACTCGGCTCCGAACTCACCTTGGAGGCTCGCCATTTTGCCGATCTCCACAGGAATACGGCCGGAGAGGTCGTTAACGTTGAGGTAGAGATCGGAGAGCTCGGTGAGGTTAGAGATTTCTCTTGGTATCTCCCCTCTGAGAGCATTGTAGTGGAGATAGAGCCCTGAGAGGCACCGGAGCTCAGCCACCGCCGGCGAGATGAACCCGGAGAGGCCCTTCCCCTGGAGCGAGATGTTGGCCACTTTGCTTTGCTCGTTGCACGCCACCCCCTCGAAGTCTCCCCGGCAAGGGTCCCCCTCGCTCGTCCACGAGGCTAGAATCCTTCCCTCCGGGTCCAGCGCCGCCTTGACCTCCATGAGAGCTCTCAGCTCTGCATTTCCCTGAACAGCCCTGGGGTGGTGAAGGAGAAGAGAGAGGAAAAGGAGAAGAGAGAAGCCACGGAGAAGAGGAACCGATTCCATTGGCCTGAAGAAAGAAAAGGAGGTAAAAGAGGTAACTTTATCTCTATATTTGTCTCTACGGTGAAAGAACTCTGGAGGGAAGAAAGCTAGCAAGTTTGCATTAGAGAAAAGGCCAGAAGAGAAGGAGGGAGAAGACGGCTCTATAATAACGAGAGAGAGAGAGACAGAGATAATTAAGGCTGTATTTAGATGCTAAATAGTTTATTAATATTCATACCTTTTTTTCTGGTACAGTATTAACATTCATACCTTAACTGGCTAATCAAAAGATAAAATTGCTCGCTATTTGATTGGTATTCACTATCCTCTGTTAATTATAATCTTACAAAAAATTAAAAATGACAAAAATAATACAATATTTTTTCCAGTCAAAAAAGTTATAAAGTAGACATTGGAGCACTATTAAAATAATTTTAATTTGATTATCTTTTTTTTTTTGGGTACAGGATTATTATTTATTTTTTTAATGCAGCATGTAGCTCAACGACAATATTGCAACATTCAGCTATTTTTTTAAAGAAAAGGAAAGATTAGCGAAACTTTTTGATAAACTCGGTTTATTATACCAATTTGATGTAAATAAATCTATAAAAATAAAAAAAATAAAATATATATTAAAATTTAAAATATTAGCTATTAGATAGTTCATAATATGATATATTTGGACATATATATCACCAATCATTCAGTAACATTATTAACTTTTTTATAAATATATACTATCTCATGCGGTCATAGAATTACTTCCATTCTCTAGCAATTCTTAATCAGACAACGAGAACTAGTATCTCTAATCATAGTTCAGGTATCCTTAATGATAATAATATTAGAAGATACAAATGGTTTTGTTGGGATATACCGACCGCCTCCATCCGATCGACCAACTCCATCCGACCGACCGACTCCATCCGGCCGACCAACTCCGTCCGACCGACGGCGGGCGACACCGACAGTGACTATCGATTGTGCCCCGATCGGAGCGGATCGGCCTAACGACCCTACGTTGCCTCCGATCGTCTGAGGGCCGACCCCCCATCACCGACTTCCTATCGGATGGGACACCGACGACTCACCATCAGTTTGGATGACTGACGTCCCACCTCTACAGGCCCTCCTAGACGCTGAATGAGCGGCGTGGGCTGCGGTCCCATCAAGTAAACGCCGTACGAATGCCAAGAGGCATTACCCTGCCAGAAAGCTTGGGGCACTGTCCTGCTAAGGACGAAAATTAATTCCTAGGACCTGTCAACTTTGTCAATGGCGTGACAACCTCCGACAATTTGACAACTCTCCAGATGTCTACATCACCGACGGCGAGGCCATACCACCTCCTACTATAAATCGGGGAGGGCAACAGTGCTAGCGGGGGGGCTCCAGAGAAACAAAAATGCTCAGGCTCTCCCTCTCCCCCTCTCTCTCTCTCCCTCTCTCCGTAGAGCTCCTTGTCTCCTTTTTGTTGTTGCCTAGTCTCCTCTCTGACTTGACCGTCGGAGGATCTCCATCGGAGCTGCCTCCAATCAGCGTGGATTTTTTTTTGTAGGTACTCATTTTCGACGGTCAGACGATGAGGGGATTGGCCGCAACAGGATCTTTCAAAAATTAAAATAAAAGATGTGGGTTGATCACTACATGACTACTAGATATTATCGACCATCTGATTAAATTGGGTTCTGGAAGCCTGGAGAAAATTGATATTGGACTGCAAAATGGTCAACACGGCATATGCAGTCTAGAGGTAAAAGCAGTAGTTCTTGGAAATTCGTGACACTTTTTGGAATGGAATGCGTTTATTAATGTCCTTTGCATCCGTATTCCACCTCTCTTTCTTTTCTTTTTCTGATAAAGACCTTATTCTATCTTTTAATATTTCCATTGGTCCGGAGTGGAGACTCTATTTGATTAATTTTTTGTGAAGACGAATCCTTTTTGCAGATAGCTTTTATCAGCTTTTAATCGACGCAAAAAACAAAAGAACATCAATGTTCACCTTTTGGATTTTGACTCACCTTTCATACAAATTTACAATGATACCCTTTCTGAGGACCGTACTTTTTTATTTTTTTTCAGGATCTGGGCTATCCAGCGAAATAAAATGTTGATTCTTGGCAAAAATTTGAATCTAACGTTCAAAATAACGACCGTTAGAGGAGACATGTAAGAAGGCATATATGGTGCATTTAAATTGCAGTTATCTTGTTATTTGGGTATTATACGACAAAAAAAAAAAAAAAAAATCCTGTTTTGACTATTTCTGCACTTTTTTTTAAGTCTAAAAATATATATTAATTAAAAATATACTATTATTCTTGTTATTTTTATCCATAATGACCAACAACACTTATACTGCAGCTATTATAAGTTTATTTTATATAATTACAATGGACCACACTAACTATTGAAATCTTGGTCTTAGAGAGATCCTTTATCCAATAAGGAGTTTTCTAAAATCATTATTTACACAAACCGGAAAAAAAGTATGCTCTTTATTTAATAATTTTTTTTTTATTTTTAAAACTTGTTATAAGGGTCATTATTACTAATTAAATATTATAGTAGGATACTAATAATTTCATAATTGCATTATTTGATTCTAGATATCTGAGTTTTAAAGGTGATATTTAATCGGATGACCAATAAAAATGCATCCACTAAAACACATCATTTTTGCTATAGCATCATTTGGATAACTGCTAATTTACTAGCATTTATATAACTACCATTTTAACACTTAACGGCCTTTATTTCAAGCAATGGTTCTGGATGACTGCACTGCGTTAAGGATGTTGTCCGTTTCTATACACTGTTCCCACTACCTAAAACAAGTAAAAACAATCACAACCCTTGGAATTATGTGATGGATGAAAAGACTATCGTTTGATCCAAGTATACTTGACAAGTAGAGACACTGAACAAAAATTTGGATCTAGCCGGGGTCCTCGTGGAGATCCACTGATGGACCTAACTGTGGAATTCATCATTAAGAGGAAGAAAGGTGAGGTCATGAAAAGTCCATTGGGTATCATTAGTTTAATTATTTTTTGAACTAATGGAGCCATAAAGACATGATTTGTCTTTATAGTTGTTTAAGATATGGTACTGCTTGTAATTATTCTCTAATTGTGGCAGCAATATTCTATTTCTACTCCTCCTTGGCCGCTTTCAAGGCTGGATGATTTGGTGGCTGAGCAATATAGCAGTGAATCAATAGTGTAGTAGTCATCAAAAAATTATCAATTAAAATATATTATGTAAGGTATCACTTATACCATTTGATTTTCCCTTTAAAAGCATCTTTTTCTTTGATCGAACTTTAGAGAAAATGATATATTTAACCCTCGCCCCACTTTTGATTTTAAAGATCTTCTTGCAAGCGGGGGCAAGACTTAATTTGAAGTTGTAAATATTTTGAGCCAAGTTTTACCGGACAAGTTTATCTTGGACCTATAAAATTTGCACAGGCTTAAAAATAAGCTCATATAAACTTTATGGACTCAAAATAAACTTGTGTATGTAATGTTTGTATAATTTAAATTGAGTACTTTTGACGCTATAACAATTGTCTTGACTCGTGTATGGCTAAAAGTGCTGTTGGAATCACCACTCCCTTATTGTTTACTTATTGGTTTAACTAATGAAAAGACACTATGCAATAGATGAGGGTTAACATGTACACCATGACGGCGATTCATAAAGGAAAAAAAAAATTATGTTGGCTCTCCTCTGGTCCAACAGCAGAAGAGGGCGAGATAGTGATAAGTTTAAAAATGTTGAATCTATTTAGGAGGTGCTGGTTAAAAAAGATGGAGGTTTGAAATCGAAATTATAATGGATGATTTTTATTTCAATCGTTCGGTTGGGATAAAATTTAATTTTGATTTCAATTTCGAGGTGAAATGGGAATGGTCCAATGTAAAATTCAATCTTTATTCTCTTCTATGGATTCAAATTTTCATTCCAATTTCAATTTTGATTTCAATTTCGATCACGAATCAAGCACTTCGGAAGATTTGGCTATTCTGATTTCGATTCCAAACTATTTCGATTTCTATTTCGATTTCGATTTCGATCGTGAACCAAACACCCACTTAAATTCAGTTACCAAAAAAAATAAAAATCCATTTAAACTCTTTTTGGTTTTTGAAAGAAAATCAAAATCCCTTTCTCTTGTATTAAAAGAGCAAAATATTCGTGGAAAAGTGACTTTCCAGGTGAGGGGTCGTGTGTGGAAAGATAAATTTATCAATTTTCCTAAATTTTGCTTAAAGATGAATGAAACTTTGCAAAGTGGGTAAATCTAAAGAAACAAATACTATGAGTAAATATTTATGTAATTTGCTACCAAAATACAAGATAAATATTAAATAGAATAAAGTATATGGCTATGAACATACGAGAATGTGTATCCATGAGAAATTGAATATTGATATTGAATGAAAAATGCATATGCTTATGACCATACATCCAAGAGCAAGTCAGCTATCTCATAAATAACCTAAGCACATCTTGCATATGGCTTTAATTTTTTAAATTTCTCAATTACTCCTAATCACATGTAAAAGCTTGGATCTTACCGATGTCTTTTTTTTATGTTTTGCGGTATTATAGGAGCTTCTATTTTAATGTTTATTTTAAAACTTAGTGCTCCAAATAAATGCTGTTGGGGTAAACCGATCGACCTCCGACTTTAATCACCATGACTCCGACTGTACATCGACTGAACATATAGTTTCGACTCTTTATCGACTGACTGAACGAACCGCACCGACTTACTGTCGGCTGACCGACTAATATCGACTGACCGACTAATGATTCGACTACTACCGATCGACAGCGAATGACTTAGACTGTCAGCATAATAGAACTACTAGCCGACGGTCGCTCATAGATTCTACCGATATATGGTCGGTTCTACCGACATATGGTTAGCTAATCTGCTCAACATACCATAACCATCACAAATGGTTATCAGCTATGTGTCACGACTATTAAGGAGAATTAACGTCCCACTAATTTCATATTTATGGTCCGATAATTTAGCGTCATAAAAAGCAGAATCACGTGCTCAACAATTACACCAGAACCATCTATAAAAAGGAGGTGAGTGAGCAGTACTGGTAAGCCATCTCTGGACCAGAACTCTGCTACTTTCTACATTCAAAAATTACTGTTCACCAACTTTCTTCTCTGACTTAAGCATCGGAGGGTCTCCGTCGGACACCAATTCGGTCTGTGTGGATGCTGTCTTACAGGTGCTCGTTATCGATGACAGATGATGGAGAGTTGGCCGCAACAAATTGACGCACCAGATAGGAAGAAGATCATATACACCATGATGAACATCAGAGCCTAACACTCGACTGCAACCAGATTAGCGAGGCACTCTTTCCATCGGGAAGAGGTTCCTCCCCCTCCTCCAGTAGCAGAGCCTAGTTCCTCACATCCTGTGATCACCACGGATATCCAAATCAATGCGCTTGTGCAGCAAATGAATGTTCTCACAGAGGTAGTCAAAAGCCTCCAACAATAGCAAACCCAGCAGCAGCTGCTGGTGGAGCAACCGGTGGCACAGTCGGTGCCGTCCAAGCACAGCCGCCGTCATCCATGACGATCATCTTCTCCTTCTCTGGAGCAACCGTCTTGGCTCTCTCGTCAAGATGAATAGTGGCATTCTCGGCACTCTCGTCCCACCACTCGTGGTATTCCTCTCCTTCTCATCTCGACCGCATTAGGAAGGAGAAACAGTCGCGGACACCTTCTGCTTCTCCTTCAAGTTCATTGGGGGGTTCTACCTCCAGAGTTTTCCAGCAACAGTAGTTCGACTACTACGAATGCAAGTTTCAGAAAATCAACTGCCGACTCGTCCAGCTTCAGGTGGAAGGTTGGAAGTCCTCCAACAACTACGATGTTCAAACCGTCCAGCCTCTCTCTCAGCACAACTTGGACAAGCCGATCCCATCTCGATTCAAGATGCCGCAAGTGGAGCCATATGATGGCTTCACCGATCCGATCGGCCATCTTGAGAGCTGCAAGGCTCTCATGATGATTCAGAGGATGACCAATGCCCTTTTATGCATCGGCTTCTCGGCGACTCTTCAAAAAGCTGCTCGAGACTGATACTCCGAGCTTCAGTCGAGAAGTATATACTCTTTCAGACAACTCGAATGCTCTTTTGTAGCTCACTTCAGCACCAGTCGAAGGCCACCATGAACCTCTGATAGTTTTTTCTCGATCAAGCAGGGAGAGATTGAGACACTTTGAGATTTTGTGGCCTGTTTTAATACGGCCACGCTTGAGGTCAAGGACCTCAATGAAGACATGACCATATCGGCCATGAAAAGAGGTCTGAAGAGATCTCGATTCACATATTCTTAGGACAAGACTCTCCCTCGAACTTATACTAAACTTCTGGAGCGTGCATACAAGTATATGCGCACAGACGAAGAAGCTTCTGACCGACATCAGACAGAAGGCAAACATCAGAAGAAAAAAAAATAGAAGAAGGGAGGAGCTCCGGCCGAATCAAGCCCGCCACCTTCCAATAAGCGAGCTTCATCCCGACGATGGAGTCCAAGGCCAAGTTACGGCAAGTATGACTCCTACACTCCTCTTTCTGCTCTCCATGCGCAAATCCTCATGGAGATCGAAGGAGCAGAATACCTACGACATCCTCCACCAATAAAAGTATCGTCAAGAAATCACGATCGGAGGAAGTATTGTCGGTTCCATCGTGATCACGGTCACGATATCGATAAATGCATCCAACTTAAGGATGAGATAGAAGCCCTGATTCGACAAGGCTACCTCAAAAAATATCGAAGAGATCTGCCAACTCAATCTCCTATCGATCGATGATTTCAGCCGACTGAGGAAGCTGTAAATAATCAGCCGACTGCAGGGGTGATCAACATGATCTCCAGATGACTGGACTGGGAGGCAACTTCTGAAGAAAAGTCGACGAAACGGCGATGACTCAACAATGTAATATTTTTTTCAGAAGAAGATGTTCAGAGAATTTAGACTCCCTATGATGATGCTGTTGTTGTCTCGACAATAATAGTAAATTATGATATAAAATAAATCCTTGTAGATAATGAAAGTTCAACTGATGTTCTATTTTATTCGATTTTTTTTAATGCAATTACCGACTGACCAACTCAGGAGAGTCTCAACGTCATTAGTTGGCTTCACAGGAGATGCTGTCACAGTGGAAGAAAAAATCTTTCTTCCCTTAACCGCTGGAACCGAACCACAACAGAACACTATCTTCATAATATTCATGATAGTTCGAGTACCTTCGACTTATAACGCCATACTCGGACGATCTGGACTCAATGCTCTGAAAGCAGTGGTTTCGACATACCATTTATTAGTCCAATTTTCAACGAGAAATGGAGTCAGAGAGATATATGGAGATCAGCAACTTATCTGACGCTGCTTCCTTGTCTCCATCCAAAATAATAAGCCGGAAGACTCTCTACCTATCGATAAATTAGACTAAAGAGAGAATCAGAAAATGGGTGAACCAGCTGAACAACTGATTTTTTATCCCGCTGAAAAAAGAAGATCTCAAAAAAATGGTTCAAATTAGATCACAATTGCGCGACTCAAAGCAGCAACAATTAATAAAATTACTTAGAGCCAATGCTGATATTTTTACTTGATTGGCCACCGACATGCCTGGGATTTTTTTAGAAGTAATAACTCACCGACTTAATATTAACTCGAACGTTAAGCCAATGAGACAAAAGAAGCGACTTTTTGCCCCTGAAAGATGAAAGGTCATTGATGAAGAAGTCGACAAGCTCTTTGTAGCATACTTTATCAAAGAAGCTACATATCCCGATTAGCTCATCAATATGGTAATGGTGAGAAAAACCAATGAAAAATGGAGAATCTGTATCGACTATACAGATTTGAATGAAGCTTGTTTGAAAAACAGCTTTTCATTATCGAAGATTGATCAACTGGTTGATACAACTTCAGACCATCGACTTCTGAGTTTTATGGATGCCTTCATCGGGTATAATCAAATTTGGATGGCACCAGAAGATGAGGAGCATACAGCTTTTGTAACCGACAAAGGTATACACTACTACAAAGTAATACTTTTCAATTTGAAAAATACCGGAGCTACCTATCAACAGCTTGTCAATAAAATCTTCAAGGCACAGTCGGATGAAATATAGAAGTATATATGGATGACATGCTGGTGAAGAGTCTCCAAACTTTAGATCATGTTCGGGACTTGAAAGAAGTCTCTAACACACTTCGACGATATCAGATAAAGTTAAATCCGATCAAGTGTGCGTTTGGGATAACCTCTGAAAAATTTTTTAGATTTTTTATTTTACAACAAGGAATCGAGACTAATTCTGAAAAGATAAAGGCCATCATCGATATAAAGCACCTAAGCTCAAAGAAAAAGATACACAACTCAACGGAAGGATTGTCGCACTCAACCGATTTATTTCTAGGTTGGCCAAGAGATGCTTGTCATTCTTCAAAATTTTGTGGCAGACAAAGGACTTCTCATGATTGGATGAATACCGATAGTCCTTCGAAGACTTGAAAAAATACTTAGCTTCTCCATCTTTGCTTACAAAATCGAAGGTCGGAGAGACATTGTATCTCTACTTGGCGACTTCAACAGAAGCGGTTAGTTTGGTACTCATCCAGGAGGATGAAAATCAAATCCATCGATCAATCTACTATACCAACAAAGTGCTTCACAATACCGAAGTCCAATACTCAAGAGCAGAGAAAATGATCTTTGCTCTAATCATATCGGCTCAACGACTTCATCCATACTTTCAAGCACATCCAATTGTGATCTTGACAGATCAGCCGTTGAAGACGATCTTACATCGATACGTCAGGTCGGATGATGAAGTGGGCAGTGAAGCTTGACGAGTTCGACATACAATATCGCCCATGATCGTCTATGAAGACACAAATTCTGGCCAACTTCATCGTAGAATGTACAATATTCGACAATAAATCAGAAAATATGGATGATAATACAATAAAGCAGGTTACGACTCTCAAACCCGATCTAAGGTCGATCTGGGTGCTACACATCGATAAAGCATCTAATGCACAAGATAGTGGAGCCGGCCTTATACTCACAAATTTTGAAGGGGTGGTCATTGAATATGCCCTTCGGTTCAACTTTAAAGCCTCAAATAATCAAGCCGAATATGAAGTACTCTTAATCAGTTTGAAGATAGCCAAAGAGTTTGAGATCGACTATTTGAAGATCTTCACTAACTTACAACTGATTGCTGGACAGGTCAAGGGTGAATTTAAAGCCCGAGACCCCACTATGATGAAGTACCTTCAGAAGATAAAAGATATTACATGAGATTGAAATATTTCAAGATCTTTCACATTCTCATAATCAAAAATGCTCAGACCGACATACTTTCACGATTGGCTACTACCACTTTCAACTCGCTAGGTTGGACATTCGTTGAATGCCTCGAACAGTCGAGTATCGATAAAGTCGAGAAAGTATTGTAGCTCACTATCGAACCAAGCTGGATGGACCTGATCGTCCAATACTTGATCGATGGGATTCTTTCTGCAAATCCTTCAAAAGCCAAACGACTCCGATGGACGGCCTCTCAACATGTAATAATGAATGGTTATCTCTACAAAAGGTCGTTCTCACTTCCCTTGCTAAAGTGTTTGGGACCTACAGATGACGACTATGTACTTAGAGAAGTACACGAAAGAATTTGTAAAAATCACTTGGGGGGCAAATCTCTAGCTTATAAAATCTTGCTACAAGGATACTATTGGCCCACCATGAAGAAAGATGCAGCTGAACTTGTTTGGAGGTATGAACCATGTCAAAAATATGTAAATATACAATATCAACCGGCTAGTCAGTTGACATCAATTATAGCACCATGGTCCTTTGTACAATGAAAAATCGATATACTTGGTCCTTTTCTCCCGATATCTGGTCAGAAAAAATTTATAGTGATTGCTATTGACTACTTCACCAAATAGGTAGAAGTCGAACTTCTGATCCAAATCACTGAAAATAAAATGGAAGACTTCATTCAGAAATTCATCATTTACAGATTTAGTTTACCGCACACCATCATCACCGATAATGGTTGATAATTCGACAATCAAAATTTTAGAGAGTTCTATGCAAAGTTTCATGTCACACACAAACTCACGTCAGTCGATCATCCACAGTCAAATGGAGAGGTGGAGGTAACCAACCGAACAATCTTGCATGGGCTCAAGATCCAACTAAATGAAGCCAAAGACCTCTGAGTGAAAGAATTATATTCGATCTTATGGGCATACCGAACAACTCTCCGCATACCGACTGGAGAATCTTCCTTTAATTTGGCTTATGGAACAGAAACAATGATCCCGCTGGAGATCGGACTGCCAGCAATAAGGGTGAAACAATACAGTGAGCCGAGCAATTTCGAATGTCGGAGAGCTGACTTAGATCTCCTTCCAGAACTCCGACAGCAAGCTCAAGTTTGGATGGCTGTATATCGGTAAAGAATAGTCTGATATTATAATGTAAGAGTCAAGCCGAAGATCTTCCAACCAGGAGATTTGGTCTTAAGAAAAGCAGAAATCTCAAAATCTTTAGATCAAGAAAAACTGTCTCCAAATTAGGAAGGACCTTACAGAATATCCGAAACTCTTAGACCGAACGCATATCGACTAGAAACCCTTGAAGGGTCGGCAATACCCGGAACATGGAATGCGGACAATCTGAACATGTATCACCCATAAAGTTGTTGATATATACATTATTTGGAACATAATACAGAAATTTCAGAATCACAAGCCTTGGTCAAGTTCTATCAACGATCGACTATATGTCGGTTTTCATTGTAAAAGCCAAACTATCGACTATACTTCGACATGGAGTTTATTTCAGCTTTCATTGTAAAAGTCAGAGAATCAACTGCTTCAATGTCGACTGTATTTCGGTTCTCTTGCAAAAACCGATATACCGACTGCAATCTCAAACCGACATCAAATATACATGCTTTCACTGCAAAAGCCGTAGTGCTGATTATATCTCGATTTTCAATGTCGGCTTTCCACTGTAAAAGCTGACTATAGTCAAAAGACTAATATGTCGATTTAGTTCTAACTAAGCAAAATGAAATGCTAAGATGATCAAGATCGGATTGGAATTATACCGACATGGCTACGATCGGTCGAAGGATATTTGGCTTGCCACCGATTATCAAATAATCTGACGTATAAATCCGATCAAGCATCGGATACAGGATATTCGACTTACCATCATTATCCTAACTTCTATTAAGTACGTCAAAGACTACACGACTAATGAATATTCTACAAGTTCTACTGAATGATCGGATCACCGATTAATGTTCGGTGGCTACTTTACATTGCAGACTTAATATTCCAGACAAACAGTTTAAACTTAGAAAAAAATACTTTCATTCATTATCAAAAAGAAGATACAAAATTAGACTGAAGTTCGATTACAGGTATTTAATTACACAAAAAGGAAAGCAAAATACACCGACTAAGCTTTGTCGTCGTTCCTATTCCTTTGCTCTAGTATAGTGTCGGTGATTTGAACAACTTCAGGCACGATCGGTGCTTCATCTTGAGTCGGTGCGACTTCTTCTTCAGCAATCCCGTCTTTCGATCTTGGAGGGATGATGCTGCTCAAGTCGAGGTTCGAATATAATTTTTCGATCACATCTCGGTCATTTTCATACCCGATGCAGTATGAGGCAAAGCCATCTTCGAGGATCTCTTTCTTGAATTCTTTCGAACTTCGAAAATCTTCGATTGCCTGACTCAATGCCTCCCTTGCTGACTCTGCTTCCGCCTTCGCCAAATCAGTATCGACTTGAGCGAAGGATGACTCTTCTTCGACCAGTGCCAACCTTTCCAGGCTGGCCCGATGACGTCCACATTCGGTTTCAAATTCTTCAATGCATCCATCTCACTCCCATCGAAGCTAATGAATAGAGTGCTTTTTGCTCTTGTCCTGCGACTCAAGAGCCGAAATAGCCTCGAGAGCCGACTTAAGTTCGGCCCCCGAGGATGCTAAGTCATCAGTCAGTCAGAAAACCTCCTCCTAAAGCTTGCCTTCCTGCTCTGCTGCCGACTTAAACTTTTCGAGTGCAGCTGCTTTCTTAACATCAATAGCTGCCACCTTATTCATCTACGACCTACAAAAGTCACCGATCTTCGCGTAGCCGGTTTTCAGGTCGAACATATCGTGGATCAACTGCAGACAGAAGATAAGTCGGATTTAAAAAAAAAAGAGAAGAAGAAAAGAAACTTATCCCGATTATCATTAGATAAAAGGACGAAAATATCTCCGCCACCATCCGTTTCTTCTGATGCTCCCGATCAATCGGAAGAAGAGCGGCTTGGCACAGTCGCTTGGCCAATTTTGGATTGATCAAGACCGATTCATCACCAGGCACTTGAAGGTCGAAGTGAACCGTCTGGCCCTCCGATGCTGTATCTTCCGTCGAAGTCACCGAAGCTTTCTCCTGGTCTCTTGTCGGCGGCCCCATGCTCGAAAGCGAGGGGAAGCTTGAACTCGACTGTGCCCCAGCTAAAGGAGCAACTGGTGTAGCCACAAATTGTTCGGGTTCTCCTGTCTCGATCCGAACCTCCTCAGTTGATGGAACTACCGACAGTACTTCGGTAGTTCCCCTTGCCACCCTTTCTTCGGATGATGCAGCAGGGAGCACTGTCGGGGCCGACAGTGCCATGACCGGCTCAGAAACTGATGCAGACGGAGCATCGGGTTTCTCAATCGATGTTGAAGCAACGACTGGAGCTGGTGTTGAAGTTGCCACTCGAACTTGCGTCAAAGCTTGATGCCTCTTCGACGGTCGAGAAGGTCCAGCCTCGGACGCTGCCCTCTTCCTGGCAGTGTGCTAACGAATGTCAGCGCTCGACACTCGCACCCTCGGCTATATGGCTGCAATTACAACAGAAGTCAGTACAACTCAAACAAGTAAAAAAAAAGTGAAGTCAGAAATGACCGACCGACTATACCTAAACGGGCGACCGAACTAAGGCCGGCATCATAAAGGGCTTGTTCGATCACAAGCTCCTTCTGGGTCGAGACCGTCATGTCTTTCAGCCGATGGAAATCCTCCCGATCGCCGACCTCTACTCGACTATTGTCATTGGGACCGGTTCATGGATCACCCTAACGGGAAGGAAAACCCCAAGGAAGGGTAGAGAAAGTGAAGAAGAATTGGTTCTTCCATCCATGAATGGATGATGGAAGACTAGTAATAAAAAAAAGACCTTTTCGGAGGTTGAAGAACCACCATCCTCAGACCTTCAGATGAAGTCGGAGGATGAAGAACGCTCGAAAAAGAGAAAGATGAGGTTCAGTCGGTAGCAACCGACACAACAAGGCAAAACTAATTATCAGTCGAACCAAGTTTGATGCCAGCTAAGCCGGGCAAAGTCCGTAGTAATCCAAAATATTTCAGATAAATTTCAGAATCGAAAATCGAAGACCCATCTGAAGATCTTCGACATAGAAGACCATCTGGCCCGAAGGAGGAGTATTCACCCAACCATCGACCCCAGAGGTGAAAAGCTGAAACTGCTCTGGGATACAATACTGTTCTCAGAGCAGCTCGACATTCGGCTTCGAAAGTGAAGAAACCTTCACCTCTGGACCTGACTTGGATTCGTCAGTCAGATTCTCCGACTGACCGTCCCGAGAAGGAAAAGTCCTAGCCATAAGAGACAAAACTCTAAAGAAGGCGGAGTTTCTAAAGGAAAAAGGACTCAAAGAAAGACAGGAATTTGATCTTAAAAAGATGGGAATAACAACCTTAAACACTGGGGCGACCGTCCGACAGAGTTTCAGCACCAAGAAAGACAAAATGGAAAGTAGAAGTTTGGTTGAGAGCGACCCTATATATATAGGATCCCTCAACGGTCGAGATGAAGGCGATCGAATCAAAAATTTATCAGATGATGATACGTGACAACATCTGGACCGACCATTGATCGAATAGTTCGACGCATCTGTCCCAGATCGAGCCATGTCATCCTAATCCAAGTGAACAGATCCGATCTAATAACATTCGGATACGTGGCACAAATCTACTTGTCAGAATCATATCGTCCGACGTCGAATCGACTTTTCAAAACGACATCTAACACTGACAACTGATACTGAATCATTCGGTCAGTGTGACAGTTTAAAAATAATCATACCCACCAAAATGATAAAGCAGCCGGTCGTTCATATCTCAAAGAAAGCGACATCAAAATTGAAGTTTGATGTGACATAAATAACTTCCTTCGTCTAATGTGACGAACCACGTGACAATATACACGTCGGTTCACCTTGGACTTGAGAGTGGGGGGCAACTGTTGGGGTAAACCAACTGACCCCCGACTTTGGTCACCATGACTCCGACTGCGCATCGGCTAAACATGCGATTCCAACTCTTCATCGACCGACTGAGCGAACCGCACCGACTTACGGCTGACCGACTAATGATTCGACTACTATCGATCGACAACGAACGACTTAGACTGTCGGCATAACAGAACTACTAACCGACGGTCGCTCATAGATTCTACCGATATATGGTCGGTTCTACCAATATATGGTCGGCTAATCTGCTCAACATACCATAACCGTCACAAACGGTTATCGACTACGTATCATCGCTATTAAGGAGAATTAACGTCCCATTAATTTCATATTTATAGCCCGACAATTTAACACCATAAAAAGTGGGACCATGTGCTCGACGGTTACGCCAGAATCATCTATAAAAAGGGGTTAAGTGAGCAGTACTGGTAAACCATCTCTGGGCCAGAACTCTGCTATTTTCTACATTAAAAAACTACTGCTCACCAACTTCGTTATCTGATTTAAGCATCGGAGGGTCTCCGTCGGATACCAATCCAATTTGTGTAGATGCTGTCTTGCAGGTGCTCGTTACCGACGATAGATAACGGGGAGTTGGCCGCAACAAATGCTTACGGAAAAGTTGATTGAAGTCAAATTTTGAGATGAAATTCTATAACTAAATTTTAATTACTTAAAAAATATAAATTACATATGAAAATAGATGCTTTTGATTATGAAATGTACTTTTTTTCAAAGTAGATGCTTTTGATTATTATAAATGACTTATGCTTCCACCAGAATTAATGTATTTAAAGTATGCAATTATCAAGGAAAAAAAGGGTCACGAGCCAGATGAGGTGGGGAAGGAAAAAATGAAAGGGCAATATGCTTGATCTTGGAGGGGGGTCGGTTGGGAGTCAAAAGAACCAAACCACCTATGAATGGTAAATCCATCCCCTCTAATGGTAATATCATTCCTCCTACATAGTTATATTTCTAATTACAATTTTGGTAGTCATATTTAAAAAATCTTTCAATAATTCAGTACATCAAGATATTTCCACTAAATGCAACACAGGCTACACACTACCAAGACTTTCAAACTATTTTAAACATTTCCGCCTAACCTCTTTTGGGTTTTGTTGCAGGTTTCATTGGTAAATGCTTGTATATTTCTTGCTATGGTCCGCCTATTCCATGCTTTTACTTATTTTAAAACACAATATATTGAGAGTTGCAGTTTCTGGGAAGATGCATATTTTCTTCTTGCATGGCTTCATACTTGTGGGTTTTTGTTTTTGGGCTCTCAATATACTATAAGCTTTTGGTTATTTTCACTGAGCATATCAGAATCTGGTTACTATTATGCTGCCTCTAAACTTGAGGTTCCTCTATTCACCTTAACTGATGGGACTAACTTTAATGCTGTGCTCTATCATCATACAAGTTATACTTCAGGACTAATTGTTACGTTATTTTATGAATACTGCTGCACTATCAGGAGTAACAGGGAGACTTTTCTAATCATACTTTGCGTATATGGCACCTCAGTTGTTTGCTCATGTATGAACAGATTCCTATACTATGGATTCTCAGAAGGCTTATTTCTGAAGATCTTCTTTTATATCCTCAACAATTGCTGTTGAAGAAATCATCTTTTGGAGTCTGGCAATCATCATTCTTTACCTCCACAACAGTTTGGTTATATCTTGTTCTTAGCATGCTATGTGGCTCAACTCCAAACTTTTTGCTGCTTCAAGCTGCTCTCTAAGCAGTCTGTCATGAAATTCGGCAACCACAGCTCAACACAGCATAGGAATTTTGAGATCAATAGGGATGCATCTGCCTTATTACAGTCTTATACTTCTTTTTGGATGGATAATTTTACAGTTTATACTTCTATACAGAAACTTTTGTTTACCATGATACCATATTTCTGGCTCTGTAAAGATTCCTGCGAAATCTGTTTGCTTAATATTCTTTCTTATCTCTCATCACGTAATCTGTTGTCACTTGTGTTTTCAGCCTGCTTTTTGTTTCATGTATTGCAGGCCTCTTTTGTGCTTGTACTTGCACACATGTTATGTTAAATAAACTGCCTTATACCTTCTACCAAAAAAAAAAAAAAAACATTTCCTCCCACCTAAATAGAGAAACCTATCACCAATTATCTGAGTTAGAACCTCGAGGATCAAATGGTGGATATTTTCAAAAAAATAAAGAAAATAATGTTCTACTTTAGAACACAACCTGCCAACAGTCCTAGTGGTTGGTTGATTGGGTCTTTTTCAAAAGGATAACACACTATAACACACCATACTATTATAAAATCAACTTGATTTTATAGATGATTAGACATTGGACTTCATTATATCCTAAAAATTTATGGTGTATATATATATATATATGTATGTATGTATGTATGTATGTATTGCATATCTAATTGCTGGAATGAATAAAATGTTACGAAAAACAATGGTGCTGCATGTTTTGAAACCATTCTCGTAAGAATATTTATTTTCGATTTTTAATTTTTCAAACACCAGATGGACAAATCCTAAACATAATTTCCAAATTTGAAAATACTGCAATGAGCAACGGGTCTGCTTTGGAATTTGGTGCTTAATATATTCGCACTCTGCTTCCTGCTTGGTAGGAATATGTGCAGACCTTATCGGATGTCGTTACTTTGAGAACAAGAATTAAAATAGGAAAACACTGTGGGTTGGGACTGGATATGGACACCAGGAAGTGGAGGTTTTGAGACCTTGTGGATTGCGAGTTTTGATTGCCCATCTTTTTGGATTCGTGTGCACTATTGGCTCGTGAGGAACTTTGGAATCCTATGGAGGGTTTGCATGCTTTGGAAAATATTGTACAAAAGATAACATTAAGAAGCAAAAAGACCAAAATGACTGTTAAGAATTGCACTTCTCCAGTTCTATAATTATAAATATCGAATTTTTTCAACTAAATGAAGAGAATCCCACATTACAAATCGGTCAACATAGATGATTGGTCCAGACAAATTTTCCTACCAACCAAGACACTATTGTCTTAGTTTAAGACAAAAAAACGCACACAAGATTCTCTCTCTATAATATAAAAAAGTGGTCTAGCAATCCATGAATGAACAGAAAGCACATAGAATAGAGTGAATTTACTATGTTTTGATCATGACTTTTGAATCATAGATATAAGTCCCATGTAATATATGATGTGAATTAAGTACAATTGCTTTGTGGCACTTGTTAGTATCCAATAAGAAGGTTTCTTGGTCCATCTAATGTCTGTTGATTCATTGAGTATTCAAATCAATTCTTGTATATCGCGCTAATTTTTATAAATAATACTAATTCACTCATGTCAAATAACTGAAATTACTTTTCATAAAGCATGAAATGGGCACCTCCTAACATTACTCTATAGACTATGTAGATGGAAGCTATCTCATATGTAGATTGAGATTTATGTTTTCTAAGAAATTCCTGGGATCTAAACTTTGGACCCTCTAAAGCTCTAAAAAATTTATAAAGAGTCTGAGAAAGTACATTGTTTGATCATCCATATTTGTCCAGTCTTAGTTCAGTTTTATTCTTGGTTTTTGAAAAACAGAAGACACAAGTAATACCAATTACAGGTTTTAATCAGTAAACTTTCAACAGTTTAACATACAAAGATCATCTTGGCGGTGCTTTCAGTAATACTATTTGGACTTGGGGCAGTAGCAACTCTTTTGTCATAATTTTTTATAGATACGTTCGTTAAGCAGCATGTAAAATTCATTATTAACTTATTTAATTATTTTTTTTGTTATAATATTGTAGAAAGTCATCCTTGTATCCCATTGGAATATCAATGTAGAGCCTAGGATCTGGGGCGGTCGTCCAGTTCGATCTATCTCAAGACCGGTCCTGACAAATACCAGAAAAAAATTATAGACAAATTTAAGCTATGAGATATACTTGTATAGTTGAAATGATCATTTTTAGCAGAGGACAAACTACTTGAATCCCATGAGGGGATTTTTCCTAGGGAATGGATGGCTATAAGAGAAAGTGGACCAATATTAATAAGTAGGAGATGGATACATCTCCATGGGCATATAGGATCCTGACTCCCACTCTTGGCCTCAGCAGCATGACCACTACAATAAGTGGCAGGGCCTTTTCCCTGCTTCTGTGCCTTGGCCTCTTTATCATTAATGCCTTTCACTGCTTCGGCTAGGAAAGGAGCATCCCCCACCCTTCAATAAGTCCCTTGAGTACAAACCAACCTAACATGGGAGTCAAAGGACATGATCATTACTTGGGAGATTAGTCATCTGGAGTCCATGGTACACTTTCCAGAATTCATAAACTATGCATAGAATTTAAGCAAATAGGTGGTCCAGAGATGTGAGTAATGTCTCTCTCTGACCATCCATGTAGTGTTATTGTTCCACAGCTATGATGTTTTTATTTGGTGTGAAGATGAATCCTATGGACTTTCTAGGCATATTGGATATTTGGATGTCAACTTCTTTTTTTTTTTTTCCAAGTGTGTTGCTTTTTTTTTTTTGTCTAATAAAAAAACTTTATAAACTATCTTTCTTTTAAAGTAAAACCTTTGCGGGCTCCGTTCTGAGGGAGAGAATTAGCCCAACCACCGCACCGCAGCTCACGAACAACAACAGCGGCGGGCCAATCCTGAAGCCCAGCAGGGTCAAAGCAAGTACAAAATAAATTATGATAGAGGTTGGAGGGAGAGGCACTGCAGTAACTTTTTCTTTTCTCCTTGAGATCTTGTAAAAAAAATATAACAAGTATGGAACAAATAAATCAGCGATGCAACACTTACTCCACTCTAGCATTGCATTTGTGGGTGAGATCGATTTTCTAAGTTACAGACATAAAAAACTAATTTTAGCAAATTCATGATATCATGATGGAAATTTTTTTTTTTTAAACTTCGATTAAAGAATTTTCTACATAAAATAGAAGAAAAATTAAAGTATCTTGAACTTCTTAAACTTATTCTTATTGATTAAAAAAATATTTTTATTAAAGTCAAAAATTTATGGCTCGGCATATGAGATATTATTCATTCTAATCCATGGGCCTTACGATTTTGTCCTCCATAAAATGACTCATGTAAGAAGAATGGTCCCTTTTCTATATAAGCCAGAGTCTTTCCTAACTCATAATTAATGTGAGACTAATGATGTCCTTTCTCTTATACTATAATAATTTTAAATAAAAATTATTACTATGATCAATATAGTTTTTGATTTAGATATCATTGATGCATTACAAATTATGTGAAAAAAGAAAAAAATATTGAATGCCATAGCTTAAAAGAAGTTTTATATGAGCAAGTGCATGTAATAAGTGTCAATTAGGGCTCACCAACACTAGTGTGTAGTGCATGCATGGATCAATGGTGCTCACAACCGAAAATCCGCCTTTCCTTTGGAGTGCAGTGCAATCAAGCATGGCAAGCATGTAAGTCACTACAAACTAGGAGTAGCAATTTGTGGATTGGATCAGGTTTGAGTTGGGTTGAGATCATATATCAAAATCTATAGTATGACTCGAACTTGATTGGACCACTAGAAGGTCAAGCATGCCCAACCTGAGCCTGACCCACTAATTCTTTTTGTTTCATCCAGGCTTATCAATTTTGAGCTTCATAGAAGTAGACTAATTTCTTGAGAATATTTGAACTAAATCAAATGATATAACAAAGTAAATAAAACAGTATTATGCACCAATTCAAGTTTTAAACAAGCTAATAAGATTATTGATCTAATAGTTCACATTCACCTCATAAGTCCAAATTGAAGATCCATCCATTGAAATGATCTATATTATAAAAAATAACAAAAATTAAAATTTATATATTTTAGTGATCTCTAACCTATACATTAAGTTAGTATAAAAATAGAACTGTATCAATTATCTTAGCGTGGTAACATATATGATAAGGTGCATAAATTGAAAAATCAATTTATAGATTATGATCATATTTTAAAAATATATATGGATTTAAGATCACTAGATTTTGATGATTAAATTATAGTAAAATATAGTATCATATTATTAAAGTTGTCTATTATGATATTTACAAGATGATTAGGTTAAAGAACATTCAAAATATATTACTTGTACCAAAAAATAAAAGACCATCAAAATATATAAATTTTTCTGAGCATTGTTTTAGTGTAAATCTTGTTCAATAGTTTGGATCTTAAATTTAGATAGTTCATTAGTAATTAAAAAATTTGTTAACTTCTTTTTTAAAGGCCAGTGAAAATAATATAGTCTTAAATCTATATGTGCGTGTGTGCATACGTACATACATACATATATGTGTGTGTATGTATGTATGAGTAGAACTAATATGCGTGCACCATAAAATAACTCTAATAAAGTTGATTTTGATCATATGATTGGGGCACGACACTAATAATCTGATATAGTATATATGATCTACTAATCTAAACTACTTGAAAAAAGATAGCTTGGTACTCTATGCCATTGTCATATAGTCTAGGAAGGGCTAGAAATATGCAGTATTACCTCTGAATGCAAAAAAATTATTTTCATATTTCAAATGTGTAATACATATATCATAATGAAGCAACCATTGTACCAAGACTCAGCCTCTTGTCTCTCTAAATTATTTATTATCAAACAATGTGTAATTTAGAGATGTCTTGTTTATGCATCCAATGGTTAAAAATGGATAGTTTAAACGGCCAAAAGCAACACATATTTTTGACCATAGGATACCGTCACGCCCCCGATCCGAGATTGTGAATCGAGGATCGCGGCAACCGCCGCATACTCATGAAGAACTCTCTCCATAAGCATACAAGGCATCTCATCACGATATCAATGCATCACAGCGGAATAAATTCAAATAATTATTATTCAACTGTAATTCAAGTAATTAAATCAAATGTCTTACATCTAATAAAATTTTTGCTAACAATAAAACGATAGATCTAAGTTCAATGAAGTTGACAATGCTAAATCTCGCCTCTAAAAGCTCTGTCCCAATATTTCTTCCCACGCTCGAAATTAATTGTCTGAATCTGAAAAATAGAAAGAAAAGTAATGAGCTAGACAGCCCGGTAAGTAACAAGTATCTCAACTAGATATTTCAGTTATTATATAATTTTCAAGAATAATACTGCAAATAAACATAAAAATATATTTCATGCTGATTTAATGCAAATCCAATAATTTCATATATTCACATATAATATAATTATAAATCTGATTCGATTCAAAATATTCATAACTCAACAGCCTCGTCTATGACCAACGTTTAACCCCTATTGGCGGGGTCCACAGAATACCAGCGCACAACCCCCACTGGCAGGGTCCACAAATACCAGCGCACAACCCCCACTGGCAGGGTCCACAAACACCAGCGCACAACCCCCACTGGTAGGGTCCACTGAGTACCAACGTATAATCTCCATTGGCGGGGCCCACTGAAACATAGTTAGGCTGAGAGCATAAATCCGATCTGTATCAAAATACTTTGTATCATAATATATCATAAATATTTCACTGAACATATGCATAAATCGACATATCATAATATTTCAAAAGCACTTTTCTTTCAAAACATAATTTCATAAATCATACATAATTTCAGAGAATAATTATTTATTTTCAGAATAAATATGAAATATCTCGAGAAGATGATTCATTACTTACCTTTCACGGAGCACTGAATGAACAGATCGACTAACTTCTAGGAGATTCTTCCGTGCCTATTATCCAAAATTATATTTTTATATTAATTTTAATTCAAAATTAAATTTAACAAATCTCAAAATCAAAACCTCACTTAAAATCAGACTCTTCCCTAAACTCGATCAAAATCATCAGATGAAGCCTTACACTTCGCTAATCCTAGAGGAATAACTTTAGAGAGAGAGAAATCCATCAAGAGAGAAAAACAATCTAGAGAGAGAAAATTCTAGAGAGAGAAAGTAGAGAGAGAAAGTTCAAATTCCAGAGAGAGAAAGTCAGGGTTTAGACTAAAAGAAGAGAGAGAAACTCTCTCTCTTATCATTTTTTATTTATTTATTTATTTATTTATATATATAAGTATATATATATATATTGTTATTATTATTATTATTATTATTATTTTTCTTTTCTTTTCTTTTCTTTTCTTTTTCTTTTTTTTTTCTTTTTCTTCTTTTTCTTTCCTTTTTTTTTCTCTTTTTCTTCTTTCTCTTTTCTTTTTCTTCTTTTTCTTTTTCTTCTTTTTCTTGGTTCCTTCCAGGCCGAACAGAGGACGGCAGTCCTCCGGCCTTGACCGGTCGTTCGGGCCACGACCGCCGCGGCGGAGGCCGACGGCAGAGGGGGGCCACTCCCCCGGTCACGGAGGAGCATGGCCGGCGGTCGATTCCGATCGCCGGCGCTGGATTTCGATCGCCGGCGTCGGAAAATCCAAGGAAAAAGGCCCAAAACAGAGTCTCTTTTCCGACCGAAAATCGACGACACTCGTCGCCGGCAGCCTCAAGCAAAAATACGGAAAGAAAAGGAAAGGAAGAGAGGAAGGAGAGGAAGGCTCACCCCGGCCTCCGGTGACCTCACCGGCGAGAAATCACGACGAGAAACCCAACAGTGTCCGCGGCTTCGATCGAGAAAGACGGAGAGAAAGAGAGAGGGAGGAGGCCGATGTTCAGTCTCAAGGGAGAGGGGGTCTTCTTATAGAGGGACCCTAGGACTCCGAGGGGTCCTAGGATTCCTGATTTTGCCCGGTCTCGCCGGAGAAGAAGACTCCTATCGGGAATCTTCTTCCCAGTTTGAATCCTCTGGTTTTTTTTTTTTTCTGTTTTGGGCTTTGGTGGGCTGAATTGGTTTTGGGCTATAACATTCTTCACCCCTAAAAAGAAATTTCGTCCTCGAAATTTTTTTCTTGCCTGAGTCTTCATATTTTCTTACTTGAATCTCATCTACAAATATTTCAATATTCTAATTCTTGATATAAATTCATTCTTAAATCATTTCATAAGAAAAAAGTCAATACATTAATTTCGATCTAAAATAGAACCATTCATTTTCTTATTTATCAAGATCAACATCTCAAAGATTTTCAATATTTCAAAATTTTGAAATTATGATCTCATTCATTTTTTTTTAAAATAATATTCAATATCTCATGACTCAAATCAAATCTATCTGAATAGAAGAAGGTCAATGTCTCTATTCTTGCATAAGAACTTCATTCATCATCATTCATTTATTTATTTATTTATTTCAAAATATTAACCACTCTTAATTCCAACCCATCATAAGATAGGAAAAGCATACTTCTATGAATCATATGATGACATCCCAATTAATCAAAATTCAAAAATATTTCTTCTTATTCGTACTTTCAAAATTCAAAAATCTTATTAGATTCATTTATCTATTTGTTAGGATGGGTTTATTATGATGCTCATACTCTAACGTCCCAATATTCCTAATGTTTACCCACCTACACTCATACTATGTCAAATTCTATGTATCATAATTTATCCACTTATGCTCTGATACCATATTAATTATCACGCCCTCGATCCGAGATCGTAAATCGAGGGTCGCGAAAACCGCCGCATACTCTTGAAGAACTCTCTCCATAAGCATGCAAGGCATCTCATCACGATATCAATGCATCACAGCGGAATAAATTCAAATAATTATTATTCAACTGTAATTCAAGTAATTAAATTAGATGTCTTACATCTAATAAAATTTTTGCTAACAATAAAGCAATAGATCTAAGTTCAATGAAGTTGACAATACTAAATCTCGCCTCTAAAAGCTCTGTCCCAATATTTCTTCCCACGCTCAAAATTAATTGTCTGAATCTGAAAAATAGAAAGAAAAGTAATGAGCTAGACAGCCCAGTAAGTAACAAGTATCTCAACTAGATATTTCAGATATTATATAATTTTCAAGAATAATGCTGTAAATAAACATAAAAATATATTTCATGCTGATTTAATGCAAATCCAATAATTTCATATATTCACATATAATATAATTATAAATCTGATTCGATTCAAAACACTCATAACTCAACAGCCTCGTTTATGACCAACGTTTAACCCCCATTGGCGGGGTCCACAGAATACCAGCGCACAACCCCCACTGGCAGAGTCCACAAATACCAGCGCACAACCTCCACTGGCAGGGTCCACAAACACCAGTGCACAACCCCCACTGGTAGGGTCCACTGAGTACCAACGTATAATCCCCATTGGTGGGGCCCACTGAAACATAGTTAGGCTGAGAACATAAATTCGATCTATATCAAAATACTTTGTATCATAATATATCATAAATATTTCACTGAACATATGCATAAATCGACATATCATAATATTTCAAAAGTACTTTTCTTTCAAAACATAATTTCATAAATCATACATAATTTCAGAGAATAATTATTTATTTTCAGAATAAATATGGAATATCTCGAGAAGATGATTCATTACTTACCTTTCATGGAGCACTGAATGAACAGATCGACTAACTTCTTGGAGATTCTTCCGTGCCTATTATCCAAAATTATATTTTTACATTAATTTTAATTCAAAATTAAATTTAACAAATCCCAAAATCAAAACCTCACTTAAAATCAGACTCTTCCCTAAACTCGATCAAAATCATCAGATGAAGCCTTACACTTCGCTAATCCTAGAGGAATAACTTTAGAGAGAGAGAAATCCATCAAGAGAGAGAAATAATCTAGAGAGAGAAAATTCTAGAGAGAGAAAGTCCAAATTTCAGAGAGAGAAAGTCTGGGTTCAAACTGAAAGAAGAGAGAGAAGAGAGAGAAACTCTCTCTCTTATCATTTTTATTTATTTATTTATTTATTTATTTATTTATTTATATATATATAAGTATATATATATATATATTGTTATTATTATTATATTTATTTTTTTTCTTTTCTTTTCTTTTCTTTTTTTTTTCTTTTTCTTCTTTTTCTTTCCTTTTCTTTTTTCTCTTTTTCTTCTTTCTCTTTTCTTTTTCTTCTTTTTCTTTTTCTTCTTTTTCTTGGTTCCTTCCAGGCCGAACAGAGGACAGCAGTCCTCCGGCCTTGACCGGCCGTTCGGGCCACGGCCGCCGCGACGGAGGCCGACGGCAGAGGGGGGCCACTCCCCCGGTCACGGAGGAGCATGGCCGGCGGTCGATTCCGATCGCCGACGCCGGAAAATCCAAGGAAAAAGGCCCAAAACAGAGTCTCTTTTCCGACCGAAAATCGGCGACACTCGTCGCCGGCAGCCTCAAGCAAAAATACGGAAAGAAAAGGGAAGGAAGAGAGGAAGGAGAGGAAGGCTCACCCCGACCTCCGGTGACCTCACCGGCGAGAAATCACGGCGAGAAACCCAACAGTGTCCGTGGCTTCGATCGAGAAAGACGGAGAGAAAGAGAGAGGGAGGAGGCCGATGTTCGGTCTCAAGAGAGAAGGGGTCTTCTTATAGAGGGACCCTAGAACTCCGAGGGGTCCTAGGATTCCCGATTTTGCCCGGTCTCGCCGGAGAAGAAGACTCCTATCGGGAGTCTTCTTCCCGATTTGAATCCTCTGTTTTTTTTTTTTTTTTCTGTTTTGGGCTTTGGTGGGCTGAATTGGTTTTGGGCTATAACAGATACATAGGCCAAGAATCTTTAACTATCTTGTGCATATGTGTGTGCATGTGTATGAGAGAATGCACGCAATATATATATATATACAAACACATTTACATATATACATAAATTTAAAGGATCTTAACCTAAACCTGGCTTAATCTTCCAGTAGGTCGAGATTGGTTGGCTCATATCCAGCCTATAAACAACAACTTACCAGATTATGCCAATTGGATTCAAATTGGATTGCACTGAGTAAATAAGTCCTGGAGGTGAAAGTAGTATAGATATTATTCATCCGGATATATTTTCATATCCAAATCAATCTAATATCCGTATCTATATCCATATCCGTCAAAAAAAAAATGGATATGGATATGGATAGATAATTATCCGATTCGTATCCGAATATCCAAATCGACATATAACTCTATATAATTTTATATAGTACTTATTAATTTTTTAAAATAATATATAATTATATAAATATGTTATTAATTTAGTTTATCATTTATTTAGTAATATCTTTGATTCTATAACCATAAAGTTTAATTATCTAAGTTATATCTATAATTATATCTATACTTCTAGTATCCGAATTGTATCGTATCCATTTAAAATAAATATGGATATAAATTTTTACATCCGAATAATATCCATATCCGTATCTATATTCATTAGAAAAAATAAATTTGGATATGGATGGGATAATATCTGATCCAATTTCAGTCCTAATAGGTCCGGTCCAAAATTGCCATACCTAATTGTAACCAATACATGAAACAAACATATTTAGTTTGCATAGCTGATTGCGATTTGGATTTTTTCATAGATTTTGGTTGCTAATCAGTCATCCTGCCATGCCAACCACTGGCGAGTGATTTACACCAACCGACAGATTAATGAGATTATGATTACTTGCATAAGAAACAAGTCCTTATGAGAAAACAATGCTATTTTACAACCAGTAACGTATATTATTAAGATACAAAACCACCCTTACTATTTTTATCATGCCTTATTATCCATTAATACCTAAACATGGAGGATACGAGAGATGGCTTCCCCAACTCCCGTCGGACCAAGCAATCCAATCCGAAATCAAGCCCCAAAACGCCATGCACGAATCCCATAGCCCACGTGTGTCGTGCTACCGGTTTCCGCAACTAACGGAGTTAAATAGCCCTGCCGATTGACCTCGCCAGGAGCGGAGCGGAAGAAAGAGATCGACGGCAAAAGGGAAGATGGGGAAGGAGCTGACGGAGGAGCAGGTGGCGTCGATGCGGGAGGCGTTCTCCCTCTTCGACACCGACGGCGACGGCCGGATCGCGCCGTCGGAGCTGGGGATCCTCATGCGCTCCCTCGGCGGTAACCCCACCCAGGCCGAGCTCAAGGAGATCGTGGCCGCGGAGAACCTGACCGCCCCCTTCGACTTCCCCCGCTTCCTCGATCTCATGCGCGCCCACCTCCGCCCCGAGCCCTTCGACGCCAAGCTCCGCGACGCCTTCCGCGTCCTCGACAAGAACGCCACCGGCGCCGTCGCCGTCGCCGACCTCCGCCACGTCCTCACCACCATCGGCGAGAAGCTCGACCCCGCCGAGTTCGACGAGTGGATCCGCCAGCTGGGCGTCCCCCCCGACGGCACCTTCCGCTACGAGGAATTTATCCCCCGTATGGTTGCCAAGTAGTGACGATCGGTCTAACCTTAGGATCCGATCTGATCCGAGCACTGGGTACGATTCTTCTCGTCGACCCATTTCTCGCCCAGATTTGGTCGATTAGGATTTATTAGGTTATTGGGATCTAATTGGTTCTTTGTGTAATCACTGCGTTGCTTGGGTCTTTGATTGCAATGATGGATATTGGAACCAAAAGTTCGAAGCTTATTGGGATTTAATTGGTTTTTTGTGTGATCTCTGCGTTGCTTGGATCTTTGATTTCAATGATGATGTTGGAACCATGAGTTCGAAGCGTTTTTAGGTTTCGCTTATGGATTGCTAGTATGGAATTTCTTTTGTCTAGTTGTTCATTGAAGATGAGTAATTTTTATGAATTTACATTGGTTAGATGTGGTAATGATATTTTTTTTCCAAAATTTGAGAGTTTAATTTCTTTTATTTTTGGATTATGGTTCACATGGTGGCAAATGTTTTCCTATTTTAACACGTTGCAAAAATATTGTTTATAAAATATATAAGCAATGGACGTTTAATAATCAATTTTGTGTGATTTAGATATCTTTAAGTGTTTCTATTGCCTTTACACATATTTTTTGCAAAACTGTTATGATGCCTACTGATGTAAATTGGAAGAAAGAGATGCACTGGATTACTGAGGAATAGAATGAGAGGAAAAATATGAGGAAACAAGTCTGCACATCAAGGGCAATGTACGATGAAACATGTAAGATGGGATCCCTGGAGTAAGCAAAAATGGCATGAATGTGGAAGTTTGATATACCACGTCGGAAATAGGAATTGCATGATCTCTGATAAGCTAAAAAGGAGTGGCAACAGACAGAGTTTAAAGTGGGGATCTTTCAAAAATATCTGGGTGAGCTTTTAGCTTTAAAGTCTTGAGGATAAATAGAAGCACCAGATTGCTGAGGTTGTTATATATGTCCTGTGGTAAGCTTAGAACAGATGCATGTCCAAAATCTAGATAGGAAGGAAGATGGACTGCTTTTTGAAATCTTGGTGATCTCTGAAATTAATATTTGATAATGCAAGTAAAAGTAGTATTTAGAAGGATAATATGCTTACCTTTTGAGAATATACAAACCGGTCCCAGCATACCATGTGTCATGGGATGGGGAAGTTTTGAGTAATTTCTTTTGTCCATCCTTTATGTGATGTATTGCATGAACTATGTGAGACCTGCAAGCAGCTCGATATAAAACAAGTTGGTGGAGGAACAAGATAACACAATGAGAAAAATCAGGATAGGCTTCTTTGGAGTTCATATTGTAAAAAACATGCATAAATACTTTTAGTTTGCAAACACCCATCCTGCCATCCATTCCCAGCAAAGGGAAAGGAAAACATGTTTGCTTGAAGGAGTTCTAGTTGCTAATTAGAAGTGTTGTTAAAAGTTATGGCCTTCATCCTGCACTTTCAATGTGTTTGGTCAACAACAAAGTGATCTAACAAAGCATTCTTTCACTTTGTGTTAATCTTTGATATTGTCCTGACAGTGTTTCTTCTATTGTATTGCACAACGATGATGATAGAGCGTCACAAATCATTTTCTTATAGTAAGTTTTTCTAAACAATGATGGAGTCTTGCGGACTCACTTTTCATAGTTGGCTTCGTTTAAGTAGAAGAAAGGCCCTAAAGATGATCCTCCTATATTCCACGGCATCTAGCTGTCGTGACTCAATTTAAGCAAGGGTTAAGGATAGGAAAGAAAGGGCTAGCATTGGGGTTAGTATGAGGGTTGACGAGTGGAGTAAGCAAGTAGAAGATACCAAGAAAAGCCTCAAAGGGAATTGTTAGGTCTGATGGACGTTAGTATCATTCATTGAAATGCTAGTGACCGGTGATGGGGGATTATGCAGCTGGGGAAAGTTGGAGATGGTTGAGAGTTTTTGGCAGTCATGTTGGCCAGTTGAGTCCATTGAGAAGAGGCATAATGAAGAAGAAATATGAGGTTGAGAGGTTTCAACTCTTAAGGAGTTGGGGTTGTATCTCATGTTTTATTGTATATGATCTGAGGCATTGATTATAGCTATTAAACAACAATGTAATAAGCAAATTCCCTAATAATGTCCATTTGGCAATAATAAGTACACTATTTTTTGTTGATAAATATTAAATGATTGTTGGTTATCTATGTCTATGAATTATTTTGTTAGTTGTTGAGCTTAATCAAATGGAACATGAGATCTCAATGAGGTTTCAACATGCAAGGAATTGGGGTTGTATTTGGTGTTTTATTGTTTATGATCCAAGTCATTGACTGTAGCTATTAAAAAAACAATGTAACCCGAATTGTTTATTCGGCTCAGTTTTCAGATTAAGATCTCATGGAGATAAATTCCCTAACAATGTCCATTGGCAATAATAAAAAATTATGAAACAATTTTTGTTCATAAATACTAAATGATTGTTGGTTATCTATGTCTATGAATTCTTTGTTTGTTATTGAGCTTAATCAAATGGAACATGAGCATGCTTGCTAATCTCAAGCTCAAGATTGTTGCTGACCAAGCAGATCAAGCCAAATTTTTTTCTTGGAGCTATGCATGAATAACTTGCTCTTTTGACATTCTTAAGCAACTTGGCAGAAAGAAAAAAAAAAAATCTTTGCATGCACGGAGCTGCAATGATTATTTGGGTACCTTCAATCTGACAGTCCACAAATAATAAACATCTCAAAAATCTTTGTCATTTTTTTCTTGCTGTGTTATTTATGGGCAATTTCTTCCATGAACATTTAGAAATTTCAGATGAAGGTAATACATGGCTCATTTAGTGCATCAATCTATAAACATTCTTTTTGAATGTGTGACAAGATGATAACTTCATCATTACCTTTAATTTATTGGTGTTGAGCTGGTTTGAAGCTTTAAAAGCCTTTCAGAGCCCTGTAATCTGTATCCGTAAATTTCCTTTCACCTTGATCTTTGTCTTTTCTGCTGTTGCTGTCAAAGACCAACTTACAATGCTTTTCATCTCTTTATTACCAGAGCAGGGTTCCTGTTTCATGCGGGGGAGTTCATGAAGAGAAGGGGAAAAGATGAAGTAAAAATAGTCTGACAAGTGACTGGTCATATTTTCTCAAGCAATAATCTACTTTGGTTGTTAGTTTAATTTTTGATCTGCCAATGCTTGAGCTTTGAAACTTGATTGAGTAGTTTTAGTTTTTTGCCTTGTTCTTTACGGTTTTCATTTATTTGGGGCATGTGACTGGTGACTCATGTATCAGTCCCAGGAGCTCTTAAAAGTTAATATCCAATCTTCAAGCAGACTCATTAATACTTGCTGTTGGCATGCTCATTAAGCTTTTTTGAGACTATTATTGACACTCCCAGTTCTCGCAGTGCTCCAAAACCCTGCAGCTCGAGCAGCAGAACTGAATTCTGAGTTAGTTCTACTCCCAGATGACTTAATTGTGAGCTAGAACTGTTGCAGGCTGACAAGATCTATGCTGAAGGTTTCCGTGTGATACTTAAAAAGAAGTTCTCATTGCATGAAAATAATGTAGATCTGAGGGGCTGATGTTATGTAAATGTATCACTGCTTTGCATGCATCTTTTTAGACCTTAATCTGTGGCTAGCTTGAAAAGGAAAAATGTAAGCAGCCAAGCTTGTATCTCAAGATTCAAGAGTTAAGGAGTATGTTTGTCGAAAGTGGTTGCCATCATCCCAAGCTCGAAGGTGGTCAGTAGCCAAGCTTGCATATTGATGACCTTTTGTGCAAACATGAGTGATCTGAAGAAGCATGAAATCTGTCTGCAAGGTTTGAAAACTCAATCATGGTATCAATTTGATAGGGGATGCCACATTATGGTTTTGTCACTTTTGGTGATTCTGGAAATTTTATGTTGTTATTTATCGCTCATGAAGTTTGGACCATCTACCAGCTACATAGTTTGTCTTACATATTCACCCAGATAAATTAAAATACAGGAGTTCAGGATACTTGCAACAATGGCAGTACTGTGTTACTGCCTCCTGTTGAATCGCGCTGGGTATTCCCATACGCAGCCTTGATGATGAAGGCACACATCTATAATTTCCAACAAACGCTTGCTAATATTTTTTTTTCCTTAATTCCAGGGAGATGTATGAATACTACAGTTGTCACAATTGAGCTATAGGTAGGGATGGTAAATGATCTGAACAGGCTTGGAGGAAGCTTTGATCAGGTTCAATTCAAAGCTAAATGAACCAAACTTGAATGAGCAATTTAGGCTCGAAATTAGTTTCAAACTAAACCGGAAAATGATCCAATTAGATTCGAAAATATATGTTGTGTGCGTGTTTATGTTATAAGGTAAGAAAATAGCTTTGGTTCTTAGATCTAATGATTTATAGTTTTAGAATTCTTTCAAGGTTGACTGTTTTATTTAAATTTCAAACACGTTAAATATTAACTCAGAATTGAACCAATGTTAAACTAAGCATTAATTCATAATGGAATCGAGCATTTTTGAAGTTGATTGATTTCTATTTTGAATCCAGCTTGAAATAGAGTAAACAATAAAGTTTGATTTTTTACTTTCAAGCTTAAAATTAATTTCAAACCAAACTTAAATAAACCCATGCTAGATGAAGTTTGGCTCGATTGCAACTCTAGCTATAAATACTTCATGGGGTATAGTGTTATGCTAGTTGATTGTGGCCAAATTTCACCTGCTTGATTTTGATCAACTTCTATTTAGATTTTATTTTTTTCTTGGTGCTTATCTGGGAAATGGAATCTGTCTTTATTTGCATACCTATAGAGGTTGTAAATGGCAATAGGCAGCTATAAAGGTTATTTGTATGGCCAAAAATACAGCAAGCCAATTCCACTGATTTTAACTCTCAACAACCAGTGCACTAGGGTGGCCTCAGCCCTTTAAGCCTTAGTTTTTGGTAATTCCTAGACAGAAAAAAGAAAAGAAAAAGAAAAAAAAAAAAAGGAAAACCTCAATAAAACAAGTCATTTTAGCTACAATTATTTCACATAACTTTTGGATTGACCAGCTGAAAAATCCCCTTCCAGTTGGTTTTATCCACCTTCAAAAGCTTCACACCACTTCAAATGGCTTGATTAAAGCCAAAAATGGAGGAAATGATTGGAATCAAGTGGTACATAGCCTTGCAAATCCATGCGAGTTCAGCCCATGTTGATGGTGTCTGATATAGCCAGTATAAAAAATTAGATTTTTAGTATCAATAAAAATTATTATTAAAAATATAAAATGCCGCTACTAATAATTTTATTGATGGCATTTTGGATCGTCATTCATTATCACTAACACTCAAATCATTAATATATTAGTGATGATTTTTAAAATTGGTCATTATTAGTCAACTCAATAGTGATGATATTATTGTCACTAATATTTGTAATAACAGTGACAATGATATGTTTATCATAAAATCTATTATTGCTAGTAACGATAATATCGTCACTAATATTTATGATAATTATGATGCAAATATTCTCATCAATATTATGTCTATTAGTGACACAAGTAGCATCACAATATTTTTTCTATAGTAACCACAAAATCGTCACTAGTGTTAGTATATTAGTAACAATACTTTTTATCACTAAAATAAAATAATATTAATGATAAATAATATCGTCACAAAAAATATACAATATTGATGATAATTAGTATCACTAAAAACTTTGTAACCATTAAATATATTTTTAGTGACGACAAGATGTCACGAATAATGATTTTTTTGGAAAAATAAATGATCTTTTAAGTATATGTTGTATTATCTTTTTTACAAATTGAGATCGATTTATATTCATAATAACAATAAACATAGATGCGCACAAATTATATATATCAAATCCATATGTATCCATTACAATGTTAAATTGTGTCCAAAATATAATTATAAATTTCAATCCACACATATCTATGGTAAAATATAAAAAACACGCGCTACGACCCTATGATCTGCATAATGCATGAAAATCATTCTGTATAATGCATAAAAATCATAATTGATCCTAAGAAAGTTTAATTACAATCTTGTATAATGAACACATGAAAAAAAAAAGTCAATTAGTATAATTTAGAAATATAACTTATATTAATATAATTATATAAGTATTACAAGGAGAAGAGAATAGAATTATGAAAATAAGATAAATTAGGTAATCATATAATATATTTTTAATTGTAAAACTGACATTAATAGTAGGGACAGTCGAGGAAGATGCACTAGATAGTTGGTTGAAAAATGACCTGTCACTACTAAAATATACAAAAAGAGTAGCCATTTGATGTTGCAAGCTTTCTTGAATTTCTTTTTGTATTTCTATATATTGTGCCTCAATAATCTTGTACTGAATCTTAAATTTTGCACGTTAGAATTATATTTCTGCTTGGAGTTGTGAATTAGCATCCTCTTGCTTTTTTTCATCTTAGTAAGTCTTTGGATTTTATTCTCTAAAATATTAGCATACTTCTGTACAGCTTTAACCTGTGCATGGATACTCTATCTTTCTTTGAAGGTAGATATGATTCCTTCTTTTCTTAAACCATGTGAATAACCTGACCTCCTTCCCAATACAAGTGTGAATGCTCAACTAGTGGTACTGATGCAAAAAAAAAATTTCTCTTGATGAATCTCATCCATCTCTTCAAGCTTATTCTATATTTATACATAATAATAAAAAAATATAATTAAAAATTATCAACATAAAATTATCAATCATAACAATTATATTCTACATACTATAATTTCTTCTCCATTTGGAACAGACCAACTTCTATTAGATCTCAAATGAGTGATCTTCCAAACTGTTATAGCATCCAGCCACTCTTTAGACTCTGGATCTTTCTATTAGTAATAAACAAAAAGAAAAAAATAAAGACAAAATCTTAGACCTTAAGTTAGAAAAGCTATGAACTTCTAACTATTGTATAATAGTAGAAATTAATATAAGTATTACCATCTCATAGACTTTTTGTACTTTAAATGCTCGTATCCTATTTTAAAAAAATATATTAAATTTAAAATATATTAAGATAATTAAAAAAGCAAACAATGTAGTTAAAATTATCATAAGAAAGTATCTTGAATTTTTATGTACCCTATTTATGCTCCGTCAACCACTGCCAATCTTCTAGAGAAACATCATCTGAATAATCCTTCTTTTCACAGCATACTTTATAAAGTTGAATTCTATATTATCTTTATATTTATTTCATTATATATGGATAAGCATCATCTGAGAAAAAAAAATTATCCTAAAAATCATATCAATAACAATACTTATTTATAATAATTAATCAAATAATAACACTATATAATTCTAAAGATGTACAAAATTTTTATCAATCATGAAAATTTATTTTCCAAAATAAACCATATATATACATATGTATGAACCTTTAAAAATCTTCACATTGCCTTGATATTCTCATCAGGTATATCTTTCCAACCTTGAACTTGAAGAAGTACAAACTATCTAACATATTTTCTTCTGATTTGAAATACTTGACATGTTTTCTATATACTTTGTTAAATGGATAAGAAAACTAAATCTTATCGAAGCTTTTTTCCTTGATCTTCTTATTGATGAAGTTCATATTAATAGTAGGCCCACAGCTTCTCTTCTTAGAGGCATTAGAACCTATTAAAAAATTTTTTAGCAAACCAAATGATGCATATAAAATTCATAAACTAATAAGACAGCATGTAAAAAATATTTTATTAAAAATTAATTTAAATAATTACTAATTCAAGACCCTAAGATCATGGTGAATATTTCTAAATCTTACTATTAGTTATAAAGTATTGCGTGGATAGAGATGCATCAACAAACACATTGACACCTTACAATTTATCACGATGAAAATATGTGAATTTGGTTGAACTTGTTATTGATAAGCACGATGATGACATATTTTACCTATCAAGCAAATATTTTCAATGCAACATCAAAGTACTTTGAGATCTAGCTAGCAACCACAATATAAATCTACTAGGCAGTAATTATGATATATTCAATACAAAGTTACTAACAAAGCTAAAGTATTCACACCAATATTCTATAAAAATCAAAATGTTAAAATTTACCAAAAAATATAAATAATAATTTATAAATATATTATAATAATAAAAAAGAATGATTAACAATCCTTGGCATAAATATTCATATTCAAAAAATAAATACAATCCAATATAAGTCCAAAATAGAATTATAAATAATCAATTATCATTAATATCATTTTCATGAACTGGATCTATCTCATCATCATCAATCGAAATAAATTTCTCATCATTAGTTTCTTCTTCTTCTTCCTTCTCTCTTTTTTGAACAAAAAAAGTATGATTTGTAAACTAAAAGAGAACTTATCCCAATAGTAACACCCCTTTCTGCTATACTCCTAAAGATTTTAACTTTATTGTGTCACAGATAATATATTACTAATGATAATATTATTTATGATATACTGTATATCATCACAAATAATATACTTTTATCGATGACTTTTTGGTGAAACATTATATATTGTCACATATATTATAATTTTTTGTGATGGCATCTTATGTTGTCACAAATAACATACTAATCATAATAACTTTTAAGTGATGAACTATATATCATTATAAATAGTATCTCTTTTATAATGTTATCTTTGTTGTTACAAATAATATACTAATCATGATGACTTTTTAATGATGCATATGTCATCAAAAATAGTATACTTTTTTGTAACAATATCTGATAATTTTATCATAAAAAATTATATTATTACAACTAATATACTAATCATGTTGATTTTGTTCTAACGCATTATATATCGTCACAAAAAATATCTTTTTTATGATGATATTGTATATCATCATAAATAATATACTAATAATGATAACTATTTAATGATACACTATATGTTGTCACAAATAATATCTTTTTTATGATAATATAAAATATTATCATAAATAATATACTACTAGCTTATAACCCATGTGATGCATGGGATATAATTTTAAAAAAATATATTTTATTTTATTTATATATTCTATTATATCTATTCTACATATATTTTAAAAATAATTAAAATAATAAAAAAATATATGTTGTGCATAGTGTTAGAAGATCTGCTATAATTTCATACGTATAGTTCAAAAAAAATTTTTAGACATCTACGCAGCAGAAATAAATAAATTAAAATAATTTTAATTTATTTACATACCAGATTCAATCTAAAAATCATAGCATGGATCTTGATATAAATATGTAACCATGATCTGAAATCTAAAATAGAAAATGAACCGTTAGAAAAATAAACAGAGATCAGATCTCCATATCTCGGATCCTGTGGATGTTTCGGATTCTGATCGTAGCCGCGCACGCGCCTGACCTCTGTTGGTATCTACACAAAACCATCTGATCGGAGCACCGAGATCACCGGTGTGCTAGCACTTTACAGATCTCGCTCCTCATCTTTGGATCTTGATCTCTTTTTTTAGATCTTGAAGAAGGAGATCGCTGCACGAATTCTTTCGCACAGATCTAATGGGATTTGAATTAGATTACCATAAAGAGAAGAAGAACTCTTCTTCTTCTCTTCTTCTCTATCTTTTTCTCTCTTAGATCTGATCTCTATCAGATTTGGACATGGATGAACTGGAGAAAGAAAGAAGAGGTGTTGGGAAGGAAGATTTGATGTAAGAAAGAAGATGTTCTTCATCTCTCACGCACATCTCCTCTCTTCCCTTTATTTTGTCGCTCAAAATCAGATCTCTCATGCCCTAAAACCTTCTTAACACCTAAATAGATCAAATCCCATTTGATCTTAGGTGTCCAAAATAAAAAGAATGGATAAGATGCATTGAGATAAGGGAAGAAAGAAGGAGAGATGTCTCATGCCAACAATTAGCACACGCCCTCTTTTTTCTAATTTTTTTGTTACACAAAAAAATACTTCTATACCTCAATTTGAGAGATTTCTATCTTATTTTGAATCAAATTTAAATAGAAAAAAATTTGGATGAAAAAAAATTTCAGATAAGGTGGGGTGCCAACTATTGGTGCCCCCTCTCCTCTCACGCACGTGAAGAAAAAGGATGAAAAAAATAATGCTTCACTTTTCCTTTTGGCATGATTCTGAAGAAAAAATCTCAGAGAACTTGGGCTCTCTGAGTCATGATTCATCTGGTTCAAATAAGACCTCAATCGGGTTCAAATCGAGTCCGAAATGAGTTGAATTCAAAAAGATTGTCAAGCCTGATCCAATCAGACTTGAAATCCAAATCTGATTTAGATAATTAAATCTAATTAATATTAAATTAAATTAAATCTAATTAAATTAAATCTAATTTAAATTAATTAATACTAAATTCATAATTTAATCAGCTTCAAAAAAATTACAACACTTGTAATTAAGTCTCTGCGCTAACAATTAACAGCTGCCAAAACTGTAACACTTACAAATTAGCAGTTTCTAATATTCAAACTATCAATCCGATTGATAATTCGAACATGATCCAAACCATTGATCAAGTCATGCTTCTTTTATGTGTGACCCCTCATATTTTATTCTGTTTGATAGTTAGACATACCGTGATCTCCATCACAGTATCATCGAAATTTTTTTCGATGGGCTGAAATGATTCCAACTCACCTCAACAAAGATCGTTGATCCAAAAATGATCTTAGTGAGTTCTCACGATCTACCAGTGATGTTTAGCAACAGTAGTGACAATCCAGTAGAACAAAAAAGTGAACCCTTAGGTGTAGTTATCGTGTGATACAATTCTTCTATCGAGAGTTCTGACTGGACGGAGGTCATGGAGAACTCGTCAAACTCCATCATCAGTCATATGCTAGATTGGCTCGACTCGAGTTTATTTATGATCTTGTGAAAACTCTTTTTCAATATTCACACTTACTCTGGCCAGAGATTTTTCTGAACTCAGTCTTACGAATCGCATAAGATTTTTTCTTTTCTACCAAGGTCGATAGATTCCACCTAGGTGTATCCTACTCCAAACAGCAAATTTGAAGCTACATAGCCAACATACACAGCAAGGACCCATATGGCTAGGGACCAAGAAAATGTGCAGTCAAACTATATAGCCTCGCTGCGAATAGCCAACACGCCGCAGGACAAAGGATCAATCACACCACTGCAGTATTAAGAAAACTACTGACGAGTGAGTAGACATCCAAGTGGTTTCTCATATTGATCATGCTCAGTGTAAGTTGTTCTCTAACAACCATCTGCACTCTCACCCCAGTGTCTCTACATCGCAAACTCGAGACTCATCTGTCCTAAAGGGAGGTGATCCGTGCACCGATCTCGAATAGATTGATCACTGTCCTTCGTGATGATCCTTTAATCGGGAGTATTTAGAAATTAACCATTAATGATGTATGTCTCAAATTTTCAACACCTTAAGAATATACAAAATCATCTTTGTTAATTTGTAGGATAAATCATAAACACATAAACATGATTGGTTATTAAGACTGCCCAACAAGTATAAAATATATCCTAGAGAAAAATATGTGTCAGCCAAGATTGACTTCTAGGGCACACATCCAACAAACTCTCACTTGCACTAAAGCCAATCTGCCATATACCTGAGCCCCATCTTCTGAAGATAGGTTTCAGTGTTTAGCTGGCTAAGGGACTTGGACCTACCACTATCATGTGGAGTCTACTCTCTTCACCTCTATGTATTTCTACTTGAGGTAATCGCGTATATCTATTCTATGTGCATGGACTTCTGATGAGACCTTAACTCCTTAGCGAGGGATATGGACCATTATCTTTGCAGTACAATGTCATAGCATCCAATGGTATGACATCTAAGTCTGCAACTATCATAAAAATCAGAATGCATCTTGCACATCTATAGCATATTCAGCTTTCACTGATCGATTATTTGGAACCCTTCCAATGAATCAAACCAATATAACTTAAGAATACATACTGATGTAGATATTCTACCATCAGCATCAGTGTATCCTTCCACTCTTAGCCCAACCCTTCTTCAAAGATAAAGAATAATCTTTTAGTGCTTCTCAAGTACTTAGGAATATTTTCACGGCAATCCAATGCTCCCAACCTGGATTCGACTAATATCTGCTCGTGACTTTTACAGCAAGATGTACCAAGTCAAGTACATAGCATGACATATACCTATGCCCAAGAGGATAACGGATCCCTTTTGAAGGTTTTAATGCTGAACTCTTTTAGCATCTTTTCTATTTATTTATCTGTGAAAACCAAATATTCTTTTAGGATCTATCTCTATAAACCTTTTATTTCTAGAATATTTGATTTAGATCTTTGAAAAAAAAATTCTATATGTAACCACATCATAATCGATGTTAGCATGAGATCCTCCCACTGACCTTCATGTAACTACATGATTCCTCATATCATGTCGTTATAGGTTTTTGGAATCATCCCTATATTCCCAATCTCTCTCAAGAAACACTTTCTCTAAATCTTTTATAAGAATACTAAATATCCTTCTAAAGGATAGGAGATCTTACTAGATCAATGAGGTGGAGGAAGTACTATATATACTGGCTCATCTTAAATAGATTGTATAGGTCTTGTGACTCATTGTTCTTTAGAGACTTTCTCTTTGAGTTCATCCTTCCACTATTTCCAAAAAAATAATATGATTGCTCACAATCATATTGTGAACCACTGGAAAGAGAAAGTGATATCTCAAACACCTTTTGGGATACCCTATAAATGAGTTCTCATAGATCTATCCTCTAACTTGTCCACCATATCATATCTCATATGGTGCGGTGAACTAACTTTAGAGAAAACCTAATTTAAATTTCAAAAATTAAATCTTGCTTCTAAAAAAATAATAATTAAATTAGTGATATTCATGATGGATCGAACCATATCTCATATAGTGCCATTGCTCCTCGCATATATACCGTTGAGCTGAAGTGTACAAGGAGAATTCTATCATGAAACTATGTCATTTTTTTTAGATAATTAGTAAATTTTTTATTTAGTATTGCATCTTCGATCCGATCGAAGTACCTTTAGAGATTTTTAATTTATCTTTTCTAATTCATATCTAAATTCTTTGAACCTTTCAAAATCTTTCAGATTTGTATCTCACATACATATCTATACCATGATGCTCATCGATAAAGATGATGAAGTAGTGACAACCTCCTAGTCTGGCTCATCAAATGGGCCATACACATCATATGTGTACTAGAACAAGTATCTCAGTGGTCCTAGTCCTTTAACCTATAAAGAACAGCTTGATCATTAATCCTCAAAAAAATGATTCACAGACTAGATATGACTTAACAGTCAGTAAGCCCAAAGGCTTATTTTCTCCAGTCAGTAAATCATTTCTTTTTATACATGACCTAGCCAAAAGAATCATCTATATACTTCAGGTTATCTGGTTCTGAATCTCTCAGATCCAATGGCATTCACTATTTTGCTCAAATAATTTTCACAAATGCATCACACCATGCAAATGACAAAAATTAAATCTAAACGATAATCACCAAGATTAGATGCTTACAGTCTCAGTGTAACTTTTGCACAATTGCTGACTCAAAAGAATCACTTCAGCTTCCTTCAGTCCTTTTCCTTCCTCAGATCTTATATTAAAGTGCGTAATGTGCACTAAAGTCTAATGAAAAAGAAAAAATCATAAGATCAATTTTGAGCAATTTGACATACCTTTCGAAGATATGTAAATATTTTTTTTAAGCTCTCCAGGTATGTACCTTTGAACTTTTCAAAGTCTCTTAGTTACCAACATATCGATCAATTCAGTTAAGATGCTATAATATTTATTCATATAATAGTTTCACAAACTATCCGTATGAATCAGAAATTACAAGATCAAATCTATTAGCAATTTCTTATGCATAGTCATGTCAAACTTTTCAAGCTCTTCAATATCCTTGATCATCGATCATGGACAAACTGCCCATCACGCATCTCATGCATTATGCAAGTCTGATCATCTCACAACTATTACAAATGAATCAACATATTATTGGCAGTCTACGTGTCCTTATGCATATATTGAATCTCATCGACTATGGAATCTAATTTATAGCATCTAACCTAATTATCAATATCCAACCATTTGTCAAGTATAGCTCATTGACTATGAATTGGATAAGCTGATGATATTGGGTTAACCTGATCAAGAACATGGCTTAATTTCTAAAAGCTAAGAACTATTCTTAGATTTCTAAGCCAGAATATGTAATCGATTTTGATTAAGTGATAGATATCTAGGATTTGAGCTAGAGTGTTGGAAGCTGAAAGAATTGATCACAGAGAGAAAAAATTTAATTAGATGATTGTACTTGTAATAGTTTGTTCTAGTGACTTTAAAAATAAACAAAAGGCTTCCACTAATTTTTTGAGTCTCTCACACTCCTCGGGTGGAGAAACAAAAATTCTAACGCGATAAATGGTTCTAGTAGGTGCTACGGTCCTATCGATGTACGGTACCTCATCTAACAGTTATTGATGATACGCATATCAATATATGGATAACTTTTTGTCCAGATACTTCTCTAAATATATTCAGCAACTTGGTCTCTAAGTCCTGTGACCTCACCTAACAGTTATTGACACATTCCTTAGTTAAGTCTGACCCACAATTCACTAGCGAGAGCAAAGCCTTCATTGGGTCCCTCACCTAACAGTTATTGGGCCCAACCTCATCTTTACCTCGGGGCATCTAATGCCAATAGAGTAGTTGTGCCTTTTCAATACAACCGAACCACTGTAACCAGTCGAGAACGATCAACGCCGAAAAAGACACCCGCATTTCTACAATGGTGGAAGATCAGTAGACTTAATATTTAGTAAGAAGATTTGAGTTCAGGTCTCTTCTAATTAGTCACATACATTTGATGTAATGACTAATCTGGTTTAGGTCAGCACATTTCATGTCTGACCAATCAGTCGGCATGGATGAACTTGGGTCAACAAGTAACCTAATACAAAACATAATCTCTTAAGATGGTCAGATGAGTGGGGGTCCCCCATTGCTTTTCTTAGATACCAATGAATTGGTCAGATCAGACAACAAAACTAATTAAATAACCACCATCTAATACTTGCCTTAGACACCAAATTGGTTGATTAGAATTAATTAGGTTAACCTATAGATCCAGGCTCGAATTGCTGAGCCAAATTCGATCTTGACTTAATCAATTCACATCACATGTGAATCAATTTGACCAACTACAATTAAATTTAATTTTGAGTCCTTTTGACCTAAACCCAATCAACTCTTGATTAGGTTTGATCAACTGCTCAAAATCGAAAAAGATTCTAACCTGATCTAATCAATGACCCTAGTTGTAGTTTAGTCTCCAAACCTATTTTGTTCAACCCATACCCGAAGCTCATATTTTATGCATTGAAATTTAGATCTTAAATTCATAATTTTATATCTTATAATTTCAAATCTTAATTCTTAATTAAGTGCATTATGTACATGGGTTTGGATTTCGATCTTAAAATATTTTCTAATCTAAACCATTTATATTGTATCCCAGACAATATGATTGTTTGCATAATCGAATCGATTTGTCACAATGAGTCGGCACACACTGAGACAAATAGAAACCTATAGACTTAAAATGCACAATTGAGTCGGTTTATCAACAAATGAGCCGACCTACCAGGATCTTGAGTCGACTCCAATAAAAATGAGTCAACCCACTAAGCACTCGAGTTGTCTCAATTGAAAATCGAATCGACTCCACAGCTATACCAGTCATAGTTTCATGCTCTCATACAAACAAAGCCTAAGATTTTGGATCTAGAATTTTACAGAAATTAAGTTTTAGATCGTATGTCAAACAATATATCAAATATAATATTTTAATGATCTGAAATATATAAAAATACTATATAATTTGATTTAAATTAAAAAATATAATAATTATAATTTTTTATTCACTATTTATCTACATAAAAAATATTACAGTCCGCATCCCTACATGTCATAAGAGAGAACCCATCGAATGGGCAAGAGAGGGACTTTGATCCCTTCATCATCTTATGATCGGACGGCCATGGTGACTATCCCAATTCGATTACTAAGCTACTAAAAATTTAATCTAACATATCACATATATAATTAATTAAAAAAAAATCAAATCAAAACATCTTTCACATATCAAACATATGAACCATAACTTTAAATCTATACATGTAAGAAAATTTTAGCAGCCATACTAGATCCAAATTACACCCTAATTAAAATTTTTAGATCTAAAATCAATTTCAAATCTGAATAACTCATGATTTATTTTATATTTAAAATAATTTTAAATCTAAAATAAATCTGTAATCACATTACAGCATGCACAAAAATCAGATTTAACTTTAATCGATGTGCTACATTATTTTAGGACAACCATTCAGCATATCAGGGGTTATACCGGGGCAATCTTATTTCAGAATGATGTGATCATCTAACTAACCTTCAAATCTGATTTCTATAAATCAGATATCAGATCTGAGGGGGTTTTTTATTCGTATCAGAACCTATGCTCTGATACCACTATTAAAAAATCCACTACGATTTTGTACGTGTAGTTCAAAAAAATTTTTTAGACATCTATGCAGTAAAAATAAATAAATTAAAATAATTTTAATTTATTCATGTATCAGATTTAATTTGAAAATTATCGCATAAATCTTGATACAAACATGTAACCATGATTTGAAATTTGAAATAAAAAATGAACTATTAGAAAAACAAACGGAGATCAGATCTCCATACCTCGGATCTTACAGATGTCTTGAGTTCTGATCGTAGCCACGCATGTGTCTGACCTCTGCTGGTATCCACATAGAACTGTCTGATTGGAGCATTGAGATCATCAGTATGCTAGCACCTTACAGATCTCGCTCCTCATCCTTAGATCTTGATCTTTTCTTTTAGATCTTAAAGAATGAGAACACTGCGTGAACTCTTTCGTGCAGATCTGATGAAATCTGAACCAGATCACTATGAAGAGAAGAAGAACTCTTTTTCTTCTTTTTTTCTCTCTTAGATTTGATCTCTATTAGATCTGAGCAAGGATAAAGTGGAGAAGAGAGGAAGAGGCATTGGGAAGATTTGATGTAAGAAAGAAGACGTTCTTCATCTCTCACGCACATCTCCTCTCCTCCCTTTATTTTGTCACTCAAAACCAAATCTCTCATGCCCCAAAACCTTCTTAACATCTTAATAGATCAAATCCCATTTGATCTTAGGCATCCAAAACAAAAAGAATGGATGAGATGCATTGAGATAAGTGAAGAAAGAAGGAGAGATATCTCACGCCAACAATTAGCGTATGCCCTCCTTTCTCTAATTTTTTTGTCACATAAAAAAAATGCTTCCACACCTTAATCTGAGAGATTTTTATCTTATTTTAAATCAAATTCAAATAGAAAAAAATCTGGATGAAAAAGAATTTCAGATAAGGCGGGGTGCCAACTATTGGTGCCCCCTCTCCTTTCACGCGCATGAAGAAAAAAGGATGAGAAAAATAATATCCCTCTTCTCCTTTTGGCATGATTTTTGAAGAGAAAATCTTAGAGAACTTGGGATCTCTAAGTCATTGTTCATCTAATTCGAATAGGGCCTTAATCAGATTCAAATCGAGTCTGAAACGAGTCGAATTTGAAAAGGGTGTCAAGCCTGATCCAATCAGACTTGAAATCTAAATCTGATTTGGATAATTGAACCTAATTAATATTAAATTTAATTTAATTTAATTTAAATTAATTAAGACTTAATTCATAATTTAATCAGTTCTAAAAAAAAATACAACACTTGCAATTAAGTCCCTGCGCTAACAATTAGCAGCTGCCAAAACTGTAATGCTTACAAATTAGCAGTTTCTAATATTCAAACTATCAATCTGATTGATAATTCAAATATGATCCAAGCCATTGATCAGGTCATGCTCTTTTTGTGTGTGACCCCTTAGGTTCTGTTCTGTCTGATAGTGAGACATACCGTGATCTCCATCACAGTATCATCGAAATTCTTTTCGATGGGCTGAAACGATTTCAACTCACCTCAACAAAGATTGTTGATCCGAAAATGATCTTAGTAAGTTCTCATGATCTACCAGTGATGTCTAGCAACATGTAGTGGCAACCCAGCAGAACAAAAAAGTAAACTCCTAGGTACAGTTATCATGTGATATAATTCCTCTATCGAGAGTTCCGACTGGACGGAGGTCATGAAAAACTCGTCAAATTCCATCGTCAGTCATATGCTAGATTGGCTCGATTCGAGTTTATTTATGAATCTTGTAAAAATTTTTTTTCAATATTCATACTTACTCTGATCAGAGATTTTTCTGAACTCAGTCTTACGAATCGCATAGGACTTCTCCTTTTCTACCAAAGTCGATAGATTCCATCTAGGTGTATCCTACTCCAAACAGCAAATCTGAACCTACATAGCCAACATACACAGCAATGACCCATATGGCTAGAAACTAAAAGAATGTGCAGTCAAACTATATAGCCTCGCTGCGAATAGCTAACACATCGCATGTCAAAAGATCAGTCACATCACTGTAGCATCGAGAAAATCACTGACGAGTGAGTAGACATCTAAGTAGTTTTTCATGTTGGTCACGCTCAGTGCAAGTTGTTCTCTAACAACCACCTGCACTCTCACTCCAGTGTCTCTATACTGCAGACTAGAGACTCATCTGCCCTAAAAGGAGGTGATCCGTATATCGATTTCGAATGGATTTATCACTGTCCTCTGTGACGATCCTTCGATCGAGAGTATTTAGAAATTAACCACTAATGATGTATGTCTCAAATTCTCAACACCTTGAGAATATACAAAATCATCTTTGTTAATTTTTAGGACAAAGCATGGACACATAAACATGATTGGTTATTAAGATTGCCCAACAAGTACAAAATATGTCTTAAAAAAAAATATGTCAGCCAAGATTGGCTTCTAGGACATACATCCAACATATAGTATGGATTATAAGTTATCTGACGAATCTTGTGAAGATTGATGATTCAGATTTCATGAAGTCTTTTCATAAATCCATTTTAAAACCTTTTCATCTCTCCTTTTCCTTCTTCTTCGATTCTTTTTTTGCATACCCCCCAACTCTCTAAATATCGAAACTGACAATATTACCCATCGACCATCACTACCACCAACGATAGTAGTGTCTTCGAGCTTGGAGTGAAGCGAAAATATATCAGTATAGTGAAAGGCGGTGGTCTTATGAGGTACTGATTAGATATCGATGGATAACTCAAGAGAGCTTTAATTTTAAAAATCAAAAAAAAATTTGATTTTGAAGTTTTAGAAATCTAAACTTTAAAAATCTTTTTTTTTAAAAAAAATTGTCTTCTTAATGCTTAGAAAAAGAGGCTATCCTTCCTGATTTAAAGTAATCCGAAATAGTTTGCAGGCTCTTCAATTTGGTTAAAAAATAAAATAAAAATAATCTTTCCAATGAATGGAGAAAAAATCACCATCCAATTCTTGATACTATATTGACCAGTTATCGTCTGTTTATTTGACCTATGCTTGGATGCATCTACACTCATGCATACCCCGATTTTCATTAGAACCTTGACGCTATGTAAGCAAGCCATTCAGAATTCTTTGCTTTTTTAAATAAGGTGCATATTCAGCTAAGTACAATTGATAAAGTCAAGGAGACTCGTGCAATGATTTGGGTTGGATTGATGGAAGCAAGAAAATACACCGAGAGGGTGTTTGGTTAGAGAGAGTGGGGGTCTAAAATCAGAATCGAAATGAGTGATTATTATTCTAATCATTTGGTTGGGAGGAGCCCATTCTGATTTCGATTCTGATTTTGATTTCAAAATGGAATGGACGTGACTCAATCTATATAGAACTCAATCCCTACTCTCCTTTATAGATTTAATTTTTTATTTCAATTTCGATTTCGATTTCAATTCCGACAATGAGCCAAACGTTTCGGAGAATATGGCCATTCCGATTCTGATTCCTAACCATTTCAATTTCCATTTCTATTCTGATTCTAATTGCAAACCAAACACCCCCCGAATGTAGTCCTAGGTGACAGGAGATGTATTGGGACTTTGATAATTACTTTATTTTATTAATTCTCTTTATCTCTTAAAATTGTATCGAGCTTCTATGAAAGGCATCATAAATCATGTGATCGATGCATGTCTTCTCGATTAAAATGATTCAATCACGAACCCAATAACACACACACACACACACACAAACACACACAAAAAGGGTCCTGTAACAGAAGAACATCACTAAATAGTTGAGATACGAAATGTATAACAAGAGAGAAAGAGCATCGTTGCCGCTTACCCTTGCAGGAGGACGTGACTCGCCAGAGAGACTCACCCACCCCAAGCACTTCCGGCGCTCTCCAAGCACTAGTCCATACGGTGAGCTCGAAACCCATGGCCTGCAGTGACTTTGATGACTCCAACACCAAGCTCCTTACTTCAACACCAAGCCCGAAACCCATGACCTGATCATAATTTCTTCCATGATCAGTCCGATCATAAAAATTTTATCCACCAATTTGGGCTACGAAAGGAATAAAATTTCTATGATCTGACCATGGAACATCACCTACCACGTCTCCGAAGCACGCCGCATGCACATTAAAATACTAAAAAAATAAGAATGGATAAACCCTAGAGATATGTAAACAGTTTTGATAAACATCACATAACCCCCTAGGGTTTATCCATTCCTATTTTATTTTAATGCACGCATAAATGCACGTGGCATGCTTTGGAGACGTAGCACACGATAATGGTCCGACCATAATTCTTTCCATGGTCGGTCCGACCATAAAAATTCTATCCCAAATTGATACACATGGCGGGACAGACGAATAAATAATCTCCATCCATTTGTGTGTGTGTGTGTATATATATTTTAGATTAGTGATGGCATTCTAGTGGCGTATTATATGTTATCATAAATAATATAACTTTTGTGATGATACATGATGATAACAGATAACATATTATTTATGATGATTTTTTAGTGATAAATAATTTATATTGTCATTACTACATGATTTATTATGATGATATTATATGTCATCACTATTACACTCGATATTAGTGACAAATATTAATATCGTCACTAAAAATTTAGCAGTAGTGATAACTTTTCATCTACTATTGTATCACTACTAATACTCTCAGTTCTTATAGTGAGTCTGATATCATATTTGCCACACATATTATTTTATAATATGAAACAATAACTTTTTTTATGGATCACTTAATATATATGTCACCCCCCCGACCCGAGATTGTGAATCGAGGGTCATGGCAACCGCCACATACTCATAGAAAACTCTTTCCATAAGCATGCAAGACATCTTATCATACTATCTTAAAACAACAGCGAAATAATTAGTCAATAATTTAAATCCAAAATATAACGACCTAAATTTTTTCTTTAATGTCTCAATAAATTCAACAATGATTCGTAGTCCTTACATCAAATTCAATAAGACTTTCAATCGAAAATAAAAGTATAAAAATTCTGCTTCTGATCACTCTTTCATTCATATCTTGTATCATCTTAATTCCTCAACATCTGTAAAAATAGTAAAATAGGAGGTAATGAGCTAGACAGTCCAGTAAGCAATGATCACTTTTCAACAGATTTCATCAGGCATTTAAGTAAATAATCATTTATAGAAAATAAGTATATAGAGTTCATCAATTCGAAATCAATTTCAATTATGCAATATAATTCATGCCAAATTTATTTTTTTTCAAAAATTCAGTTTCTTTTCAGATTTTAATCTCTTTTCGTTCTTCAATTTTTTTTGTCAACCATGAGCTATGACCACATTTTTCCTGTGGCAAGGTCATAACACTGCGTATCTTCTTGCGGTGAATAGATCAAAATCAAATCTATCTCTTGTGAATAGAAAAAAATCAATGTCTCTATTCTTGCATAAGAACTTCATTCATCATCATCATTCATTTTTTTTTTATATTATCCACTCTTAATTTCAACCCATCATAAGATAGAAAAAACATACTTATGTGAATCATATGATGACATCCCAATCAATCAAAATTCAAAAATATTTTTTCTTATTCGTACTTTCAAAGGTTGGAGATTTATCATTTCAATTTCATTCTCGAACTTTTGATATTTTAATTCTCGATACAACTTCATCATTAAGTCATTTCATAAAGATCAATATCACCATTGTTGATTGAATCAATATCACTATTTCTAGTCATCAAAATTTTCTTACTCAAACCCTCAAACTTTTAAATATTCTAATTCTTGAAGCAAATTTTATCATTAAGTCATTCCATAATAAAAATCAATAACTCAAAAATTGATCTAAATCAAAACTATATTTTTCTTATAATCAAAATCAATGTCTCTATTCTAAGTATATCAATTTGCTTTATCTAAATATTAACTACTCTTAATTAATCGATTCATTATCAAATTAAATTATAAATAACTCCAATCCATCTTTTGTAGAACAATCGTCAATATCAATAGATAACCTCAATCTTTTCTATTCAGTCAGAGAAATGATCAAAAGAGTCCAAACTTCAAATTTTATTATATCCTGGAGATAAATATTTGAGTATAATAATCTAAGATCAAAATCATCATTCGATAAATGATCTCAAATTCTTTTTAATAAATAAAAAATTATAAAATTTAATTTTAGGATATTCTAAATCTAAAATCAAAAATCAAAGGTCCACTCATCCTAGAATTAGGATGCTAAATATTTTTGTAGCATAGTAGGTGGAAGCACTACTTTTAAAAATCACATTAGGATATCTAAAATGATTCAAAATTTTAAAATATTATTCTTTCTAATATCAATAAATTTTTTGTATCAAACCATATCATCTATCATAATTCTTTGACTCAAAGAATCAACATTCCTGACTTACTCAAAGTAATCCAAATTACCATGCTTCCGCTGCGCACTCTGATCTAACAATCAAAATTTCTTAGGTTCACCAAAAAAGTTTGATCAAATTATTTTTTTATTTTATCAATAGAAAAAAAAATTAAAATTTTAAATTTTAATTGAAGCCAAAGATTAACTTCTGATTCTCATTCATACTTTTACTGGTATACAATAATCTTGATTAACCCTTGAGTCCAATATCATATTTAAACCATCATATAGATTTACTATAATCAATATGAATCAAATCTTAATTCTCGTATCAATTCAATTTGATAATTTTCAAATCAAAAATCCTTATAAGTCAAATCAATGAAAAAAAATCCTTCGATGCTCCACCAAATTTGGATATAATCAGAATATATAAGAATTTTAAATTATTATTTTTTTTCTAAAATTTCTATCATCAGAATCTTCAATATATATTAAATATCCTTTCATAACAATCATACAAGCTTCAAAAAAATCAAATCTCCATTTAATAGTAGATTCAATTAGGGACCTCGTTAACAAAAGCAAAGGAACTCCATATTAATTCCTAAATCCAAAATTTCTAAATTGTAAATTCACATGGATCCCTTATTCTGAAATAAATATAAATCAACTCTTTTATCTTAATCTAAAAATATCAATTTTTTATTAACAACCTCAATAATAATATCAGAAAATCTCTTGATCAACTTAGATATGAAATCTTTAAATTAAAATTTCATACACATCATGTAGTCTTCAAGAGACATAATAAGATCCATTATTTAGATCTAAGGATGATGATTAAAGATTTCAGTACGATGAATATCCTATAATCTCAAAATCAATTTCATCAATAAGACATAAGTTTATTTGCAATATCCTCAAATATGCATTCATCCTAATATGCCACTTTATATATAATCCACATACCAAATTCAATTTCGATAAATATTTCAATCAAGCATCATAAAAGATTTTTCTTAGTCCATCCTGGAACAATATTTTATCGTTAAATCTTTATCTTGCCAATAATAGTCAACTTCTCAACTAGAAGTAATATCATAGTATTATTCTCACATCGAATTTGAACTTACAATTCACTTGAATAATCAATGATCAATTAATAACCATAATACACAATAAAATTTTATGTCAATCCTTTTGTGATTACTTTCGATCAAGATCTAACTAATCATATCATGATCTATAGATTATCCATCATATTTCAAACTTCATATGTCATAATCTCTTGCGATCCTTTTATACATAATCTCAATGTTTAATCAAAATTTATAAATATTACTCCCACTACAATCATCAAAAATCTACACCATAATATCTTTAGTGTCTATCCACTGACACTCCTTCTATACACATCTTAGTTCATCTACTAATGCTCTGATACCACTTTAATTATCACGCCTCCGATCCGAGATTGTGAATCGAGGGTCATGGCAACCACCGCATACTCATAGAAAACTCTTCCTATAAGCATGCAAGGCATCTTATCATACTATCTTAAAACAACAGTAGAATAATTAGTCAATAATTTAAATCCAAAATATAACGACCTAAATTTTTTCTTTAATATCTCAATAAATTCAACAATTATTCATAGTCCTTACATCAAATTCAATAAGACTTTCAACCGAAAATAAAAGTATAGAGATTCTGCTTCTGATCACTCTTCCATTCATATCTTGTATCATCTTAATTCCTCAACATCTGTAAAAAATAGTAAAATAGGAGGTAATGAGCTAGACAGCCCAGTAAGCAATGATCACTTTTCAACAGATTTTATCAAGCATTTAAGTAAATAATCATTTATAGAAAATAAGCATATAGAGTTCATCAATTCGAAATCAATTTTAATTATGCAACATAATTCATGCCAAATTCATTTTTTTTTGAAAATTCAAGTTTCTTTCCAGATTTTAATTTCTTTTCGTTCTTCAATTCTTTTCGTCAACCATGAGCTATGACTATATTTTTTCTGTGGCAAGGTCATAATACCACATATCTTCTTGCGGTGAGCTGCGAATCATCTGGGAGCAAAGTCCTTCGGAACTGCTGGTCTCTCTGACGGTTTGTCGCTGGTCTCTGATGACGTAAACCCTCAAGACAAATCAATTGCCAATGTATATGCCTCCATTGGCAGGGTCCTTTACATAGTCAGGTTGTCAATTCATAATATTTCTTATATCAGAATTCTTCATAATCATGTTTCATATTCTAATTTTGATAATAAAACATATAATCATGTAGCATCGAAATCAATCAATATAATGCATCATGAAATCAATATGTTCAATCATGCTTCAACATAACATTTCAAATAAGATATTTTCATAACAAAATATCATTCATCCAATTCATACATCGTTTCACAAATCATGTCAGAAAAATACATTATAATTTATCGATAAATCTAGAAAAAGTAAAACATTATTTACCTCGAATGCATTCCAATAAATCCACATAATTCTATAAATTTTCTTTCAAAAATTCTGTTCGTAGATCATATTGCGATATCCCATGGTCAAACATCCACAATCCTATATAGAATCAATTTCAATAATTAGAAAGAATACGAATACCATATTTCAACAGTTTAGATTGGGTCCGATCATCTAATTTCATCTAATCAAAATCTAATTAGGACCTAAATGATCCAAAGTTTGACTATCAGATCAAATCAGATTAGAAGTGATAGGACCGAGGTTTCTTCATCGATTTCATAAAATCAAGTAGAGAGAGAAAATTAGAGGAGAGAGAATTCATGAGGTACAATTTGAATTGATCAGGTGACACAATCCAATATTACGATTGGTCCAATATCTCGATTGATGAAATCAACATGATCAAATCAAGTCATGGCTAGATCAAAATCATGGATGATCAAATCTAAAGATTTATGGTCTGATCAAGGTGGGTGCTAGTACGTTGTCTGACAATCATGGATCAGGGTTCTTCATTAGAATCAGATCAGGACTATTAAAAAAAAAAATTTCATTCATTAATTTTTTTAGAGAGAGAATCAATCAAGAGAGAGAATATTTTAGAGAGAAAAAATTTTAGAGAGAAAAAATTTTAGAGAGAGAAAATTCATCTTAAATTCTTCAGACAATATGATTCAACAAATTCGATCGATCAGATCAAATCATGCTGAAATTATCATGTGGACAATTCAATAAAATCATGAGAAATAAAATCTAAAAATACCTGATCTGATCAAAGTAGATGTCGGTGTACCGTCTGACGATCACAGATCAAAAATCCATCACGAGGATCATTTAAATTCATCATCATTCTTCTCAAAATTTTAGAAAATCTTAGGAGAGAGAAATAACTTAGAGAGAAGATTTTAGAGAGAGAAAGTAGAGAGAAAAAGTCCAATTTTAGAGAGAGAAAATACTAGTTCAAGCTAAAGAGAGAGAGGGAAGAGAGAGAAACTCTCTTTCTCATATTTTATTATTTATATCATTATTTATTTATTAATTTATTTTATTTTTTTTCTTTTTTTCTTTCTTTTTTTTTTCTTTTTCTTCACCGAAGAGAGAGGAGAGAAAATCCTATTTATTATTATTATATTATTATTATTTTATTTTTCTTCTTCTTCTTCTTTTTTCTTTTTCTTTTCTTTTTCTTTTCTTTTTCTTTTCTTTTCTTTTCCTTCTTCTTCTTTTCTTTTTCTTTTCTTTCCTTCTTCACGGGTTCCTTTGGGCCGAAACAGGGGATCTCACAACCCCCTGTTGGCTGACCGACCGATGATGCAACCGGCGTGGGGCGGCCGTCGACAGGAGGGGGGCGACCCGACGACGAGAGGAGGGCCAAACCGGTGGTCGGCGGTGACCACCGACGTCGGAAATCAAAGAAAAATGGCAAAATAAAGATTTTTTCCGCAACAAAATCCGACGACTCCGGTCGCCGGCGAGTGTGCACACCGGCACGGGAAGGAAAGGAAAGAAGAGAGGAAAGGGAGGAGGCTTATCTCCGACGCCGGCAAGGCTTTTTCGGCGAGCAATTGGACGGGCACAGGTCGGTCTTCCACGGTGGATTTTTCGACGATCTCTACCGTTTTGCCTCGAGATTTCTTGATGAGAGGGAGAGAGGAGGGTTCTCCTCCTTAAATAGGGCCGGAAGGAGCTCTTTCCGACTCCGATTGGGAGCCGGCGGGAGGAGGAATAAGGGAGTCTTCTCCCCTGTTTTTCTTTCTTTTCTTTTTTTTTTCGTTTTGGGCTTTGGTGGGCTGGGATTCTTATTCGGGCCGGACCATCATAATATAGATTAGAGATATCTAAATCATATAAATTCTAAATATAGTAGATCACATCTAATAGCTTGAATCATCAACTCCATCATTCAATTCGTAAAAGATGCAACTTTATAAGAATTGTACTAAACGCAACTTGATCCCATATATGTATATACATACACATACTGTTGTGCATTGCATTGGTATAGAGAATTATGCATCTACAAGTGCATTGTCTATAACCTTTTGGACAGAACAACCTAGAAGCAAGGCTTATTTAATGGTCACATAATCAGCAACGTCCTAAGCGCTTATACAAATGCATAGGTCTTCATCATAATGGATATGACAAAAAATTTCTTCTGTAAATGCAAATCCTCTCTTAGAGTCTTATCTCTGCGTCTCATCTAGTTTTCTGGGCATTAGTTGTATTTGATTTGTTGATAGGCATTTTGGCTCAAAAAGTTTGTTTTAACAAGCATTTCTTTGCACCCTTGAATCAATTTCAAGCAACAATAGAACATAATTCGCTCGCATGTTTCTTCTAGTATCCCTAGCTGCGAGATCATCATTCTATGGTTTATCTGAGAACTTTTGAATTAATGACTCAAGTAATCGTGTCCTGATTAGGCCACTTAGAATGAGTGACCTAATGAATTTTCTAGCTAGTCTGTAATTTTCTAAAGAAAAGACTCTGTAGAATTGTTCTTCCTATTATTTTTTTATAGTATCTGATTGTATGAGTTTTTGGAGTTCAGTCTTCTCTATGGATTTAAAAAAAAAAAAAAACAGTCCTTTCATTTGTCTTTCCATGTTTTACATTTTTTTTGTTTTTCTGTGCCCAGTTTTTTTTTTTTTTTGATGAAAATGGAGACCAGGGGTGAGAACACCACTAGTTAGCAGACGTATTGCAAAGAATATTCTATACAAATGTAGAAAAGGAAAAGATTACATAGCAAGGGGAAAAGAGAGAAAAGATATGAAACCAAAAAAATAACCAAGAGACTCAGAAAAAAAAAAAAAAGGATAAAAATCTCAGGCAGCAAACCGGAGCCACAGAGAATCAAGCGAAAGCAAGAGCTGCACAAAATCATCACAGCCCACCAGAATCAAAGGTTTTTGTTATCTAACACATGCCACTCTATGTAACCTCTAAGATACAAAGATGCACTCAGAAAACTCAGTAAATGAGTTGCAATTTATTGTGATATGACACTATAAAAATTCTTATTGGCATAACCTGCTTATTTATCATTCTGAATAGATAGAATTACTTAGTAACTCTTCATTTCTCATTCTTCATAGTGACAGAAATCTGAACAAAATCAAACTGTACTGGGTTCTTAAATTATTTGAAGAACTGTAAACCTAAAAAGAAAACAAAATAAAACCTTTGAGAAGACAACTAAGCTATTATGATAGTTTTTGTGGTCTATTTTGTATATATCTAACTCATGCAACCGCAACATGCTGATCAAATTTCTGTTGCTCAAAAAATGCTATGGAATCCTTGCCTTTCTAAAAGAAAATTTTCCAACAGTATTTGCAATAATGCTCTGTGATGTAGATAACTGGTTTTATGAATTTTCATAGCAATAAAAAGCTTTACACTGCATGTGCTGCGCTGGTATCCAATTAAGCAAGCTAATTTGACTGACGCAAATTATTTCTCTAAATGTATCATAGATGTTGAGATTACTGTATTTGTTGTATTGAGTTAGATGATATTTACAACTGAATGCTATGCAATCAAATTGACTGGTTGTCGCACTGATTTAGATAGATTATTGTTTTAAGCATTTCAAAAATATTGAGATTACTGGAAAACAAGATGTCTCCAACTAAGTATCAATTTTAGACCACCAGTTGAGTACTTAACATCAAATTTGTAAACTAAAATCATTGACCTTTTTTTTTTTACATTTTTTTCTTTATTGGGATTGAATTAAGTAGCAAAAGCTTGGAGGCAAATTAGAGAGGTTCCTTTATACATGTATGTTTACAAGCACATGTAGTGCATGCTTGCAAATAGATAGGTTTCATTACATATGTAATGTATAAGTGTGAGGACAAATGTCCCTACTAGTAGAAACTTGCAAGAACTGTACAAGGTACAGACAAAAAGTTTATCTACTCTAGTAGATCAACTTTCTTAAAATCTTATGGCCTTAAAAACACCTCACTGAGTGTGAAATGACAAATATAAGCAAAAACTTACTTCCAACGCACCAGTAATATGTCCAGATGATCATATCTTAGTCTTAGACAAGTAATTTTCAAGTGGGACACTGCCACCCCAGGTATCCCGTTTTGATCTCCTACAAAGACCTCTTCCATATTGCAGTTCTTCTTCATGCTTGAAATCAAATCTCTTCAGAATTTAAAAGCAAATCAAACAACCGACATCAAAAGCTTAGCTGACTGCTTAAACAAGTAACATGCAACCTCATAACCATTATGGTTGTAGAATAGTAGGTTAAAACATTGATCTACTTCAACTTCTAGCAATATATTTAAAAGTCATGGTAAGATGTCCTAAATGGGTTTCGAGGGCTATTAGGGAAGTTAAAAGGCTATCTGTCACGCCCCCGACCCGAGATTTGAATCGAGGGTCATGGCAACTGCCGCATACTTATAGAATACTTTTTCCATAAGCATGCAAGGCATCTCATCATGATATCTTCACAAACAGTTAAATAAATTTTTTTTTTATTCAATAATCAAACCTTAATTCAAATAACAAATCAAAACTTAGTGTTCAAAAGAAAGTAACTGTCTGACAAAGTCAACACTAAAACAAAACTAAAAGTCTTGAATCAATTCTGAGAAAAATCCTAAATCAATGAGTTAACTCCATCTCTAATCGCTCTCCCAACCGAAATCCCACATCATGCTAATTTTCTGGATCTGTAAGAAAAACATAAAACTTATCATGAGCTAAATAGCCCAGTAAGCAGTGTATACCTTTAACTGAATAATCAGGCAAATAATACTATGCATAACAAATCAATATGTAATTTCATGAAATCATAATCATACTGTCAATCATATATAAAAGTCAATTCATCATAATTTCTAATTTTGCTTTTCTTCTTAAATTCATCAATTTCTTAAATTCTTCTTACCAACCATGACTATGACCACATTATCCCTATGGCAGGGTCATAATACCGCGTGTCTGCTTGCGGTGGGCTGCGAATCATCTGGCAGCCAAGTCCTTTGGAACCGCTGGTCTAACTGGCGGTTTTGTCGCTGGTCTATCTGGCGACATGTCGCTGGTCTCACTGGCGACATAACTCCTCAGGACAGTCAATTGCCAACGTATATGCCCCCATTGGCGGGGTCCTCAACACAGTCAAGTTGTCAATTTCATATTGTCTTCCAATTCATATATTATTTTCAAGAATAATAAAATTAATTGATATTCGAGTCAAATCAATTATAAGATTCTTTAAGATCATATATCATCATAATAATTGCTCCACAAATAACTTCAATCATAAATAATTTTCTACAATTAACTTTCATCATAAATAATTTTTAATAATTATTTCAATAAATAATTACAATCGCAAGCATGCATAAATTTATTTAATTCATAATTTACCAGATAAATTCAGTAAAAGTAAACACTACTTACCTCAAACGTATTCCAATAAATCCACATAATTCTATAAATTTTCTTCCAAAAATTCTGTTCGTAGATCATATCGCGATATCCCATGATCAAACATCCACAATCCTATACAGAATCAATTTCAATAATTAGAAAGAATACGAATACCATATTTCAACGGTTTAGATTGGGTCCGATCATCTAATTTTATCTAATCAAAATCTAATTATGACCTAAATAATCCAAAGTTTGACTATCAGATCAAATCAGATTCGAAGTGATAGGATCGAGGTTTCTTCATCGATTTCATAAAATCAAGTGGAGAGAGAAAATCAGAGGAGAGAAAATTCATGAGGTACAATTCAAATTGATCAGGTGACACAATCCAACATTACGATTGGTCCAATATCTCAATTGGTGAAACCAACATGATCAAATCAAATCATGGCTAGATCGGAATCATGGATAATCAAATCTAAAGATTCATGGTCTGATTAAGGTGGGTGCCAGTACGCTGTCTGACAATCATAGATCAGGATTCTTCATTAGAATCAGATCAGACTTATTAAAAAAAAAAATTTCATTCACTAACCTTTTTTAGAGAGAGAATCAATCAAGAGAGAGAATATTTTAGAGAGAGAAAATTCTAGAGAGAGAAAACTCATCTTGAATTCTTCAGACAATATGATTTAACAAATTCTGATCGATCAGATCAAATCATGCTAAAATTATCATGTGGATAATTAAATAAGATCATGAGAAATAAAATCTAAAAATACTTGATCTGATCAAAGTGGACGTCGGTGTATCGTCCGACGATCACAGATCAAAAATTCATTACGAGAATCATTTAAATTCATCATCATTCTTCTCAAAATTCTAAAAATCTTAGGAGAGAGAAATAATCTAGAGAGAGGATTCTAGAGAGAGAAAGTAGAGAGAAAATCTAATTCTAGAGAGAGAAAAATATTAATTCAAGCTGAAGAGAGAGAGGGAAGAGAGAGAAACTCCCTTTCTCATATTTTATTATTTATCTCATTATTTATTAATTAATTTTATTTTTCTCTTTCTTCTTTTCTTTCTTTCTCTCTTTTCTTTTTTTTCTTTTTTTTTCTTTTTCTTCATGGAAGAGAGAGGAGAGAAAATCTTATTTATTATTATTATATTATTATTATTTTATTTTTCTTCTTTCTTTTTTTTTTCCTTTTCCTTTTCTTTTTCTTTTCTTTTTCTTCTTTTTCTTTTCTTTTTTTTTTCTTTTCCTTCTTCTTTTCTTTTTCTTTTTCTTTTCCTTCTTCTTCTTCTTCTTTTCTTCTTCTCCCGTGGGCTTCTTTTGGGCTGAAACAGGGGACCTTAAAGTCCCCTCGTTGGGTGGCCGGCCGGCGGCGTGGTCGACGTGAGACTGCCGTCGACAGGAGGAGAGGAGATCCGCGGTAAGAGGAGGCCAAACCGGTGGTCGACGGTGACCACCGGCAACGGAAAAACGACAAAAAAAGAAGATTTTTCCGCAATAAAATCCGGCGACTTCGGTCGCCGGCGAGTGTGCACATCGGCACGGGAAGGAAGGGGGAGGAGAGAGGAAGGGGAGGAAGCTTACCTCCGACGCCGGCTAGATTTTTTCGGCGAGAAATTGGACGGCACAGCGACGGATCTCCGTGAGGAATCTCCGACGATTGCCGCCGTTTGAGCTTAGGATTTTCGATGGAAAGGAGAGAGGAGGGATCTCCTCCTTAAATAGGACCGGAGGGAGATCGTTTCCGACTCCGATTGGGAGCCGGCGAGAGGAGGAAGAAGACTCCGTTCGGGAGTCTTCTCCCCTGTTTTCCTTCCTTTTTTTTTTTTTTTTTTTGGGCTGCTGGGCTATCACATTCTTCCCCTTTAAAAGAAATTTCGTCCTCGAAATTTTTCTTGCTTGAGTCTTCATAGTTTCTTACTTGAATCTCATCCACAAATATTCTAATTCTTGATATAAATTCATTCTTAAATCATTTCATAAGAAAAAGTTGGTACATCAAATATTGATCTGAACGGAACCATCTTTTTCTTATTTATCAAGATCACCATCTCAAAGATTTTCAATGTTTCAAGATTTCGAAATTATGATCTTATTTTCTGTAAAAATTAATATTCAATATCTCATGACTCAAATTAAAATCAAATCTATCTTTTGTGAATAGAAAAAGGTCAATGTCTCTATTCTTGCATAAGAACTTCATTCATCATTAAGTCATTTCATAAAGGTCAATATCACCATTGTTGATTGAAATCAATATCACTATTTTCTAGTCATTGAAATTCTCTTACTCAAACCCTCAAACTCTTAAATATTCTAATTCTTGAAGCAAATTTTATCATTAAGTCATTCCATAATAAAAATCAATAACTCAAAAATTGATCTAAATCAAAACTATATTTTTCTTATAATCAAAATCAATGTCTCTGTTCTAAGTAAGTATATCAATTTTTCTTTATCTAAACATTAACAACTCTTAATTAATCGATTCATTATTAAATAACTCCAATCCATCTTTTATAGAACAATCATCAATATCAATAGATAACCTCAATCTTTTCCATTCAGTCAGAGAAATAATAATGATCAAAAGAGTTCTAACTTCAAATTTTATTATACCCTGGAGATAAATATTTGAGTATAATAATCTAAGATCGAAATCATCATTCGATAAACAATCTCAAATTCTTCCTAGTAATTAGATAATTATAAAATTTAATTCTAGGATAGAAAAAAAATTATCTCTAAATATTCTAAATCTAAAATCAAAAATCAAGGGTCCACTCATCCTAGAATTAGGATGCTAAATATTTTTGTAGCATAGTAGGTGGAAGCACTACTTTTAAAAAGTCACATTAGAATATCTAAAATAATTCAAAATTTTAAAATATTATTCTTTCTAATGTCAATAAATTTTCTTGTATCAAACCATATCATCTATCATAATTCTTTGACTCAAAGAATCAACATTCCTGACTTACTCAAAGTAATCCAGATTACCATGCTTCCGCTGCGCACTCTGATCTAACAATCAAAATTTTTTAGGTTCACCAAAAAAATTTTTGATCAAATTATTTTTTATCTTATCAATAGAAAAGATCTAAAATTTTAAATTTCAATTGAAGTCAAAGATTAACTTTCGATTCTCATTCATACTTTTACTGGTGTACAATAATCTTGATTAACCCTTGAGTCCAATATTATATTTAAACCATCATATAGATTTACTATAATCAATATGAATCAAATCTCAATTCTCATATCAATTCAATTCGATAATTTTCAAACCAAAAATCTTTATAAGTCAAATCAACGAGAAAATTCTTCGATGCTCCATCAAATTTGGACATAATCTGAATATATATGAATTTCAAATCATTATTATTGTTATTTTTTTTTCTAAAATTTCTATCATCAGAATCTTCAATATCTATCAAATATCCTTTCATAACAATCATACAAGCTTCAAAAAAATTAAATCTCCATTTAATAATAGATTCAATTAGGGACCTCATTAACAAAAGCAAAGGAACTCCATATCAATTTCTAAATCCCAATTTTCTAAATTGTAAATTCGCATAGATCCCTTAATCTGAAATAAATATAAATCAGATCTTTTATCTTAATCTGAAGATATCAATTTTTCATTAACAACCTCAACAATAATATTAGAAAATCTCTTGATCAACTTAGATACGAAGTCTTTAAATTAAAATTTCATACACATCATGTAGTCTCCAAGAGACATAATAAGATCCATTATTTAGATCTAAGGATGATGATTAAAGCTTCTAGTATGATGAATATCCTATAATCTCAAAATCAATTTCATCAATAAGACATAGGTTTCTTTGCAATATCTCCAAATACGCCTTCATCCTAATATGCCACTTTATATATGATCCACATACCAAGTTTACTTTCGATAAATATTCCAATCAAGCATCATAAAAGATTTTTCTTAGCCCATTCTGGAATAATATTTTATTATCAAATCTTTATCTTGCCAATAATAATCAATCTCTCAACTAGAAGTAATATCATAATATTATTCTCACATCGAATTTGAACTTACGATTCACTTGAATAACCAATGATCAAATTAATAACCATAATGCACAATATAATTTTTATATCAATCCTTTTGTGATTACTTTCGATCAAGATCTAACTAATCATATCATGATCAATAGATCATCCATCATATTTCAAATTCTATATGTTATAATCTATTGTGATCCTTTCATACATAATCTCAATGTTTAATCAAAATTTATAAATATTTCTCCCACTACAATCATCAAAGATCTACACTATAATGTCCCTGGTGTCTATCCACTTACACCCATTCTATATCTGATTCTATGTTTCATAATTCATCCACTTATGCTCTGATACCACTTTAATTGTCACGCCCCTGACCCGAGATTTGAATCGAGGGTCATGGCAACTGCCGCATACTTATAGAATACTTTTTCCATAAGCATGCAAGGCATCTCATCATGATATCTTCACAAACAGTTAAATAAATTTTTTTTTATTCAATAATCAAACCTTAATTCAAATAACAAATCAAAACTTAGTGTTCAAAAGAAAGTAACTGTCTGACAAAGTCAACACTAAAACAAAACTAAAAGTCTTAAATCAATTCTGAGAAAAATCCTAAATCAATGAGTTAACTCCATCTCTAATCGCTCTCCCAACCGAAATCCCACATCATGCTAATTTTCTGGATCTGTAAGAAAAACATAAAACTTATCATGAGCTAAATAGCCCAGTAAGCAGTGTATACTTTTAACTGAATAATCAGGCAAATAATACTATGCATAACAAATCAATATGTAATTTCATAAAATCATAATCATACTGTCAATCATATATAAAAGTCAATTCATCATAATTTCCAATTTTGCTTTTCTTCTTAAATTCATCAATTTCTTAAATTCTTCTTACCAACCATGACTATGACCACATTATCCCTGTGGCAGGGTCATAATACCGCGTGTCTGCTTGCGGTGGGCTGCGAATCATCTGGCAGCCAAGTCCTTTGGAACCGCTGGTCTAACTGGCGGTTTTGTCGCTGGTCTATCTGGTGACATGTCGCTGGTCTCACTGGCGACATAACTCCTCAGGACAGTCAATTGCCAACGTATATGCCCCCATTGGCGGGGTCCTCAACACAGTCAGGTTGTCAATTTCATATTGTCTTCCAATTCATATATTATTTTCAAGAATAATAAAATTAATTGATATTCGAGTCAAATCAATTATAACATTCTTTGAGATCATATATCATCATAATAATTGCTCCACAAATAACTTCAATCATAAATAATTTTCTATAATTAACTTTCATCATAAATAATTTTCAATAATTATTTCAATAAATAATTACAATCGCAAGCATGCATAAATTTATTTAATTCATAATTTATCAGATAAATTCAGTAAAAGTAAACACTACTTACCTCAAACGTATTCCAATAAATCCACATAATTCTATAAATTTTCTTCCAAAAATTCTGTTCGTAGATCATATCGCGATATCCCATGATCAAACATCCACAATCCTATACATAATCAATTTCAATAATTAGAAAGAATACGAATACCATATTTCAACGGTTGAGATTGGGTCCGATCATCTAATTTTATCTAATCAAAATCTAATTAGGACCTAAATGATCCAAAGTTTGACTATCAGATCAAATCAGATTCGAAGTGATAGGATCGAGGTTTCTTCATCGATTTCATAAAATCAAGTGGAGAGAGAAAATCAGAGGAGAGAAAATTCATGAGGTACAATTCAAATTGATCAGGTGACACAATCCAACATTACGATTGGTCCAATATCTCAATTGGTGAAACCAACATGATCAAATCAAATCATGGCTAGATCGGAATCATGGATAATCAAATCTAAAGATTCATGGTCTGATTAAGGTGGGTGCCAGTACGCTGTCTGATAATCATGGATTAGAATTCTTCATTAGAATCAGATCAGACTTATTAAAAGAAATTTCTTCATTCACTAACCTTTTTTAGAGAGAGAATCAATCAAGAGAGAGAATATTTTAGAGAGAGAAAATTCTAGATAGAGAAAATTCATCTTGAATTCTTCAGACAATATGATTTAACAAATTCTGATCGATCAGATCAAATCATGCTAAAATTATCATATGGATAATTAAATAAGATCATGAGAAATAAAATCTAAAAATACTTGATCTGATCAAAGTGGATGTCGGTGTATCGTCCGACGATCACAGATCAAAAATTCATTACGAGAATCATTTAAATTCATCATCATTCTTCTCAAAATTCTAAAAATCTTAAGAGAGAGAAATAATCTAGAGAGAGGATTCTAGAGAGAGAAAGTAGAGAGAGAAAATCCAATTCTAGAGAGAGAAAAATACTAATTCAAGCTGAAGAGAGAGAGGGAAGAGAGAGAAACTCTCTTTCTCATATTTTATTATTTATCTCATTATTTATTAATTAATTTTATTTTCTCTTTCTTCTTTCTTTCTTTCTCTCTTTCTTTTTTTTTCTTTTTTTTTCTTTTTCTTCATGGAAGAGAGAGGAGAGAAAATCCTATTTATTATTATTATATTATTATTATTTTATTTTTCTTCTTTCTTTTTTTTCCTTTTCCCTTTTCTTTTATTTTCTTTTTCTTCTTTTTCTTTTCTTTTTTTTTTTCTTTTCCTTCTTCTTTTCTTTTCTTTTTCTTTTCCTTCTTCTTCTTCTTCTTCTTTTCTTCTTCTCCCGTGGGCTTCTTTTGGGCTGAAACAGGGACCTTAAGGTCCCCTCGTTGGGTGGCCGGCCGGCGGCGTGGTCGGCGTGAGACTGCCGTCGGCAGGAGGAGAGGCGATCCGCGGTAAGAGGAGGCCAAACCGGTGGTCGACGGTGACCACCGGTAACGAAAAAATGGCAAAAAAAGAAGATTTTTCCAGAATAAAATCCGGCGACTTCGGTCGCCGGCGAGTGTGCACATCGGCATGGGAAGGAAGGGGGAGGAGAGAGGAAGGGGAGGAAGCTTACCTCCGACGCCGGCGAGGTTTTTTCGGCGAGAAATTGGATGGCACAGCGACGGATCTCCGTGAGGAATCTCCGGCGATTGCCGCCGTTTGAGCTTAGGATTTTCGGTGGAAAGGAGAGAGGAGGGATCTCCTCCTTAAATAGGATCGGAGGGAGATCGTTTCCGACTCCGATTGGGAGCCGACGAGAGGAGGAAGAAGACTCCGTTCGGGAGTCTTCTCCCCTGTTTTCCTTCCTTTTTTTTTTTTTTTGGGCTGCTGGCTATCACATTCTTCCCCTCTAAAAGAAATTTCGTCCTCAAAATTTTCTTGCTTGAGTCTTCATAGTTTCTTACTTGAATCTCATCCACAAATATTCTAATTCTTGATATAAATTCATTCTTAAATCATTTCATAAGAAAAAGTTGGTACATCAAATATGATCTGAACGAACCATCCTGTTTCTTATTTATCAAGATCACCATCTCAAAGATTTTTAATGTTTCAAGATTTCAAAATTATGATCTTATTTTCTGTAAAAATTAATATTCAATATCTCATGACTCAAATTAAAATCAAATCTATCTTTTGTGAATAGAAAAAGGTCAATGTCTCTATTCTTGCATAAGAACTTCATTCATCATTAAGTCATTTCATAAAGGTCAATATCACCATTATTGATTGAAATCAATATCACTATTTTCTAGTCATTGAAATTCTCTTACTCAAATCCTCAAACTCTTAAATATTCTAATTCTTGAAGCAAATTTTATCATTAAGTCATTCCATAATAAAAATCAATAACTCAAAAATTGATCTAAATCAAAACTATATTTTTCTTATAATCAAAATCAATGTCTCTGTTCTAAGTAAGTATATCAATTTTTCTTTATCTAAACATTAACAACTCTTAATTAATCGATTCATTATTAAATAACTCCAATCCATCTTTATAGAACAATCATCAATATCAATAGATAACCTCAATCTTTTCCATTCAGTCAGAGAAATAATAATGATCAAAAGAGTTCTAACTTCAAATTTCATTATACCCTGGAGATAAATATTTGAGTATAATAATCTAAGATCGAAATCATCATTCGATAAATAATCTCAAATTCTTCTAGTAATTAGATAATTATAAAATTTAATTCTAGGATAGAAAAAAAATTATCTCTAAATATTCTAAATCTAAAATCAAAAATCAAGGTCCACTCATCCTAGAATTAGGATGCTAAATATTTTTGTAGCATAGTAGTGGAAGCACTACTTTTAAAAAGTCACATTAGGATATCTAAAATAATTCAAAATTTTAAAATATTATTCTTTCTAATGTCAATAAATTTTTTGTATCAAACCATATCATCTATCATAATTCTTTGACTCAAAGAATCAACATTCCTGACTTACTCAAAGTAATCCAGATTACCATGCTTCCGCTGCGCACTCTGATCTAACAATCAAAATTTTTAGGTTCACCAAAAAAATTTTGATCAAATTATTTTTTATCTTATCAATAGAAAAGATCTAAAATTTTAAATTTCAATTGAAGTCAAAGATTAACTTTCGATTCTCATTCATACTTTTACTGGTGTACAATAATCTTGATTAACCCTTGAGTCCAATATTATATTTAAACCATCATATAATTTACTATAATCAATATGAATCAAATCTCAATTCTCATATCAATTCAATTCGATAATTTTCAAACCAAAAATCTTTATAAGTCAAATCAACGAGAAAATTCTTCGATGCTCCATCAAATTTGGACATAATCTGAATATATATGAATTTCAAATCATTATTATTGTTATTTTTTTTTCTAAAATTTTTATCATCAGAATCTTCAATATCTATCAAATATCCTTTCATAACAATCATACAAGCTTCAAAAAAATCAAATCTCCATTTAATAATAGATTCAATTAGGACCTCATTAACAAAAGCAAAGGAACTCCATATCAATTTCTAAATCCCAATTTTCTAAATTGTAAATTCACATAGATCCCTTAATCTGAAATAAATATAAATCAGATCTTTTATCTTAATCTGAAGATATCAATTTTCATTAACAACCTCAACAATAATATTAGAAAATCTCTTGATCAACTTAGATACGAAGTCTTTAAAATAAAATTTCATACACATCATGTAGTCTCCAAGAGACATAATAAATCCATATTTAGATCTAAGGATGATGATTAAAGCTTCTAGTATGATGAATATCCTATAATCTCAAAATCAATTTCATCAATAAGACATAGGTTCTTTGCAATATCTCCAAATACGCCTTCATCCTAATATACCACTTATATATATCCACATACCAAGTTACTTTCGATAAATATTCCAATCAAGCATCATAAAAGATTTTCTTAGCCCATTCTGGAATAATATTTATTATCAAATCTTTATCTTGCCAATAATAATCAATCTCTCAACTAGAATAATATCATAATATTATTCTCACATCGAATTTGAACTTACATTCACTTGAATAACCAATGATCAAATTAATAACCATAATGCACAATACAATTTTATATCAATCTTTTTTGATTACTTTCGATCAAATCTAACTAATCATATCATGATCAATAATCATCCATCATATTTCAAATCTATATGTTATAATCTATTGTATCCTTTCATACATAATCTCAATGTTAATCAAAATTATAAATATTTCTCCCACTACAATCATCAAAGATCTACACTATAATGTCTCTGGTGTCTATCCACTTACACCCATTCTATATCTATTCTAGTTTCATAATCATCCACTTATGCTCTATACCACTTAAATTGTCACACCCCCGACCCGAATTTAAATCGAGTCATGCAACTGCCCATACTTATAGAATACTTTTCCATAAGCATGCAAGCATCTCATCATATATCTTCACAAACAGTTAAATAAATTTTTATTCAATAATCAAACCTTAATTCAAATAACAAATCAAAACTAGTTCAAAAGAAATAACTGACAAATCAACACTAAAACAAAACTAAAAGTCTGAATCAATTCTGAAAAAATCCTAAATCAATGATAACTCCATCTCTAATCCTCTCCCAACCAAATCCCACATCATGCTAATTTCTGATCTGTAAGAAAAACATAAAACTATCATGAGCTAAATAGCCCAGTAAGCATGTATCCTTAACTGAATAATCAGGCAAATAATACTATGCATAACAAATCAATATTAATTTCATGAAATCATAATCATACTATCAATCATAATAAAATCAATCATCATAATTATAATTTGCTTCTTCTTAAATTCATCAATTCTTAAATTCTTCTTACCAACCATGACTATGACCACATATCCCTGTGCAGGTCATAAACCCTGTCTGCTTGCGTGCGCGAATCATCTGGCAGCCAATCCTTGAACCGCTGGTCTAACTCGTTTTGTCGCTGTCTATCTGCGACATGTCGCTGTCTCACTGCACATAACTCCTCAGACAGTCAATTCCAACGTATATGCCCCCATTGCGTCCTCAACACATCATTTCAATTTCATATTGTCTTCCAATCATATATTATTTTCAAGAATAATAAAATAATTATATTCGAGTCAAATCAATTATAACATTTTTGAGATCATATATCATCATAATAATGCTCCACAAATAACTTCAATCATAAAAATTTTCTACAATTAACTTTCATCATAAATAATTTCAATAATATTTCAATAAAAATTACAATCGCAAGCATGCATAAATTATTAATTCATAATTATCAAAAATTCAGCAAAATAAACACTACTACTTCAAACGTATCCAATAAATCCACATAATTCTATAAATTTTCTTTCAAAAATTCTGTTCGTAATCATATCCAATCCCATGATCAAACATCCACAATCCTATACAGAATCAATTTCAATAATTAGAAGAATACGAATACCATATTTCAACGTTAATTGGGTCCGATCATCTAATTTATCTAATCAAAATCTAATTAGACCTAAATATCCAAAGTTTGACTATCAGATCAAATCAGATCGAAGTGATAGATCGAGTTCTCATCGATTCATAAATCAAGTGGAGAGAGAAAATCAGAGGAGAAAAATTCATGAGTACAATTCAAATGATCAGGTACACAATCCAACATTACGATTGTCCAATATCTCAATTGTGAAACCAACATGATCAAATCAATCATGCTAGATCGGAATCATGGATAATCAAATCTAAAGATCATGTCTGATAAGGTGCCATACCGTCTACAATCATGATCAGATTCTTCATTAGAATCAGATCAACTTATTAAAAAAAAATTTTCATCACTAACCTTTTTAAAGAGAATCAATCAAGAGAGAGAATATTTTAGAGAGAAAAAATTCTAGAGAGAGAAAATTCTAGAGAGAGAAAAACTCATCTTGAATTCTTCAGACAATATGATTTAACAAATTCTGATCGATCAGATCAAATCATGCTAAAATTTATCATGTGGATAATTAAATAAGATCATGAGAAATAAAATCTAAAAATACCTGATCTGATCAAAGTGGATGTCGGTGTATCGTCCGACGATCACAGATCAAAAATTCATTACGAGAATCATTTAAATTCATCATCATTCTTCTCAAAATTTCTAAAAATCTTAGGAGAGAGAAATAATCTAGAGAGAGGATTCTAGAGAGGAAAGTAGAAGAGAAAATCTAATTCTAGAGAGAGAAAATACTAATTCAAGCTGAAGAGAGAGAGGGAAGAGAGAGAAACTCTCTTTCTCACTCATATTTTATTATTTATCTCATTTATTTATTAATTAATTTATTTTTCTCTTTCTTCTTTTCTTTCTTTTCTCTCTTTTTTTTTCTTTTTCTTTCTTCATGGAAGAGAGAGGAGAAAATCCTATTTATTATATATTATTATTATTTTATTTTATTTTTCTTCTTTTTTTTTCCTTTTCCTTTTCTTTTTCTTTTTTTTTTCTTCTTTTTCTTTCTTTTTTTCTTTTCTTTTCCTTCTTCTTTCTTTTTCTTTTCTTTTCCTTCTTCTTCTTCTTCTTTTCTTCTTCTCCCGGGGGCTT